>NC_056751.1:159497034-159657034 GCF_019279795.1 Protopterus annectens
TAATGCTTTAAACTGGACCCTTAATTCAAACCTTATTAAAATCAAAGAAGTGGAAGAAGAAATATTAGAATCCCTCTCTCAATTAAATGAGAACCTTACAACTACAAACACACCATTAGATATTCAATGGGGAGCCTTCAAAGCCATGGCTAGGGGTAGCCTAATTCAAAAAACATAATTCTATAAAAAGCTCGGTAGAGAAAGAATAAATAGCATAGAAGGCAAAGATTAGTCAAATTAGAAATCCAAAATAATTACTCACCTAATCTTGAGAAACAAATGGCAAACTTACAAAAACAATTAAATGAAATTCAGACACACCATTATACTTTCATAGAACTAAAAACATTATACAAATATGCAAAATGGGGTCAGACCCCCTCCAAAATGCTAGCGAGAATTATTAATATTAAAAATCCCCCTTGTAAAATAGAAGAAATAAAATATAATGATAAAACAATTAACTTGGATTGTGAAATAATACAAGCTTTTGAAGAAATTTTCCAATCCATTTACGGTCCACATGACCATATTCAGGATAGTCTTTTTCATAACTTAAAATCTCCCATATTAATGCTACTCAATCAAACAATCTAAAAACTCCACTAATAATAGAGGAAGTCAGAGTGGCTATTGAAAAGCTAAAACCGGGGAAAGCTCCTGGTCCTGATGGGTACGTGGCAGAATTCTATAAACATCTCAAACAGCAAATCTCACCAATACTTTTAAAAATATACAGTTATATGATAAAATCTGGGATACTGGACCTATATATCAATAATTCCAAGACCATGTTTATCCCAAAACCAAACACTGATTCCACTAACCTTAACAATTGCAGACCTGTAGCTCTGATAAACATAGATATGAAAATACTGTCAACAATTTTAACACATAGGATACAAAAAAAAATCACTCCTTCTATAATATCTCCAGATCAGCTATGAGTCAGAGACAGCTCTGGGATAATACACTTACCATTGATGCTTTATCTCATCTTTGTGCTAAGGACAAATCCCCTAAATATGCACAGTCAGTAGATGCTACAAAAGCTTTTGACAGAGTTAACCAGAACTTTCTCTTCTTTTTACTGCTTTGATTCAGGTTCCCACAAGAATATTAACAAGAAAGGGCTGCCTACTCTCACCACACTTGTTTAATTTCTACATCGAATCACTATTATTATTAATCAAAGAACATACCATCATTTTATTTCAATTTCGAAAACCTAAATAAAACACACAGCTTTTGCTGATGACATTAATATTTATTTTGAGTTCCCCAATACTGATCTTGGTAAAATCTTGGAATCCATAGACAAATTTTCCAAGGTATCAAATTATGCAATTAATCCTAACAAGTCAATTATATATATCCATTAAATCCCCTAGCTCATAAGGAAGTTTACTTTCCGGAGACTAGAATCAAAGTGGAATATACTCTGAAATACTTAGGCGTATTTTTTCGTCATTCACAATCAGATATGATTAACAATAACAGCTATTAAACTTGATCTAATATAGTTTGCAATATTAACAGATGGGAAAAACTTAAACTATCTACTTTATCTAAGGCTTAAATCATTTAAATGAACATACTCCCTAAAATATTATATCAACTGAATGCCACATTCATCAAAATCCCAATAACCTTTTTTAACAAGATAAAAGTTTGACTTGCAAAATTAATTTCATATCCAAAAAGCACCAGAATCAGCTACCATAAATTAATGTTTCCCAAAGAGAGAGGAGGTCTAGGCCTCCTTGACTTCCAATTGTACCATGAAATCATTAGTGCCATTCGCATTATCCAGATATCCAATTACGACCCATCAAGAAAAGACTGGAATCCAATATGGATTAAATTATTTCACAAAAATATAACATCATCTAAAGTTAATCCTAGAACTATTCCCTTTCTAAACCAAGAAACTCTTAAGACAATAAAAATTCACCCAAGTTTAATAAATAAAAGTGAAATATTCAAGAAATTGCTAACATCACTAAAACTAAGAGACACTATCATTCTTCTACAACCTATACACAACAATCCTGAGATAAAACTAGACAATTCCATGTTAAACTTAGATAATTATCCATTAATAAAGAATCATATGGTATGGGATTTTTACCAATTGCAAAACTTATCAATGGATAATATCAAGACCCTATTAAAAGCAAGTAATAAATACAACTTAATAATCAAATCTTATACATGGCAAACTAACAACTGATATCATGGTAAATGAGCATGACATCAAATTAGCACAAATTCAAAAGATGCTTTTATATAAAAATGCTCTCAAACACTTATAAATTAATAACTAAAATTAAATTTCAAAATACAGTCCTGTTTTCAAAATATTGGGATGGAAAAAGTAGTAACATGACAGTAAATCAGAAGGAATTAGCCACTGAAAACACCTTGAAATTAACACCTTTTAAGAAAATAATCTATACCCAGATCATGATTTTTAATGATGCATATCATACACCTGTCCATGTCAACAGATTTAATCCATCTAATTCACTATATTGTCCCTATTGTCCAAACATAGAAACAGACATTCTTCATATTTTCTGGAAAAAGGTTTGTAAATTGTGGTGTTCATTAAGACTCCTGCTAGAAAAAACAGGTTACTCTAAATCTACTCTGTCATGGGAAACAGCTGTTTGACATATTCTTACAGATAATAACAGCAGTCTCACCAAGCACATCACATTAACATTATGTGCCCTACTAAAATCCTATAGAGATAAAAACTGGTTGGACAGATCCAACCTTACGTGGACAGAATATAAAAACATGGCCAAAAAACACATATTGGCTAAGAAACTTTGCACAAAAAGTTAAAGGAACCTAGCATACTCCGAAAACTATTGTAAAACCCTGACTGATATCTTAACATGAATAGTAATATATGCTAAAGATACATAAAGATCTTAAATATATTTACTGATCAAGAGTGGTAACAGCTTGTATCAAGGTGACAACTTGTTGTATGTATGTATATACAGTATAGGTAGTTTAGTTTTTTTATGTGATTCAGTGTTGGTGTTGAATTTCATGACCACTTCATATTATACTACTAGTATGTGCAGGTAACATGTTACTTTAAAATCTTACCACTGTTCGAGTCAAAAACATAATTTCAGTTTTAAGGTAATCCTCTGCTGTGAACTTCAAATGTTCTAATATCGACCCCATTCAGCGAAAGCTGAAAATAGCGAAGTTACAGAAAACCGAATTATTTCCTAGGGAAAGAATTCGGTTGTCCGTTCCTGTCGCTTCGCTATTTTCAGCACTGTGGTGGAAAGTTACGGGTTGGGTTCAGGTAAGTGTGCGATTGTGTGGACATGAGGGTTAGGACGGGTTAGGTGAGTTAGGGTTAGGGCGTGGGCCAGGTAAGTGTGCGAATGTGTGGAAGTGAGGGTTAGGGCAGGGTAGGTGAGCTAGGGTTAGGGTGCGGGTGTGTGTGCGATAGTGATGGACCTTAGGGTTAGGGTTTGGGTTAAGGTAAGTGGGTAGATAGTGGTGCATGTACAGTTTAGTGTAGGGTTAGATGTAAGATTTTAGGTGTATGTGTGTGGATTGCTGTTTGTTTGGTGTGCTTGTGTTGTGTGTATGTGTTTTGGAACAGCAAATTTTTTCCCCTAGGAAAAAATTCGCTGTTCTGAATTTTCAATGTTTTCAGCTATCGCTGAATAGGGGTCGATATTAGAACATTCGAAGTTCTGAAACTTCGATGTTCTAATATAGACCCCTAGAATCTATGCTTCATATGGAGTCCTTTGAGTTAAAGGGAAATCCAATGGAATGCTGTAAAACATAATGTTGATTATAAAGTGCAGAATGACGAGTCATGTTTCAATGGGGTTAGTTTATGTTCTTTACTTGCTCCTTATTAGGTTGAATATATTCATTCTACCATTTTAATATCTGATATGATGTACAGTGTTGTAAGTACTTATGAATTAACAGATGTGAGGATTTTTTATATAAAAAGAACATGACATAGTTATTTGTGAAGGTTTTTTATATGCATTTGTGACTCTCTCACTGCTGCATCCAGTTTTATATAGGGATTTCGTTGTGTTTTTGTTTTTACTTTGTTGTTATTTTAAATTTTTAGGTTGCTGTTACTGTTTCTTTAAATGTTTGAGCTACATTGTCAATTGGAAGTATCTTATTGGCTGGTCAATTTTTGAATTTTTACTTAAGTACTTTTTTGGATGTGTAATAGTTTTTAGAGTCTGAAGAAGCAAATGGGGTTCATGAAAGTGCTTACTGAAATAAAGTATTTTAAGTTTTATTGGCCGTGTTTTGTTAGAGCTTCCTTTTTTGTTAATGTAGCGATCAGGTTTAATAGATGGTCTACCAAGATATATAACTTTTTCATTTATTATTGGTAAGATTCAAATTAATATTTTTATCCCAAATGGAGAATTTTTGCATTAGTCCAGAAATTATTAAATGATCTCCATTATAGTTAACCATGAAACCAAACGTGCAGTCATTAACATACATGGCTTGCCAGGTGTAGTTACTTATGGGACTAGTCAACAAAACTAGATTAAATAAAAAATGACCCAATAAAAAACCCCGAGGTATGCCTGTTAGCACTTGTAAATAGTCTGATAGCTGACCTTTAATTGATATGCATTGCAAATGGCCTGTGAGCCAACTACTAATTCAATTAGTAATAAACAGATTGTGGTTATACTTTATAATAGTAGGTATAATTGAATTATGAGATGGAGCATCAGATGCTTTTGCCAGGTCCAAATAAAAAAAATTATTGGTATATTGTAGAGTCCAAAGCCAAAGTAACTGGATCATAAAACTTAGCCAATTTAGTTAATGTTGACCTACCAGTTCTAAATCCATGCTGTATGTTATCAATATTACCTAAGTGATTTTCATGGTGCAATAAAGTTTTCAGTAGAGATCTTTCAAATAATTTACATATTATAGATGTTAGACTAAAAGATTTATAATTAGATATATCTAGCTTGTCACCCTTCTTGTAAATCTGTTTAATAGTTGAACATTTCCAAAGCATGGATATTGCACAATTTCTAAGTAAGCTACTAAATATCTGGTACAGCAAAGGCAATAAATCATTCTTTAGACCATAAATCAAGGTAGACAGAATTAGATCTGGACCCATTGTAGACCTCCTACTAGTTTTTTAAGAGCTTTTAAGATTGCATCCAGTAGTACAGTATGACATGTAGTTGGACACAATGACAGACACAGCACTGACAGACAGACTCATACACACACACATATATATATATATATATATATATATATATATATATAGATAGATATATACACACACACACACACAGAAAATAATACACATGCACCAATGCACCATACATGCGCATGGATGCACACAGACACACACACACACACACACACACACACACACACACACACACACACACACACACACACACACACACACACACACACCTTTCTTTATTTCTTTTCTTTTTTTGTTTACTTGTTTTAAATTCTACCCCCACTAATCAGCAAACTGTTGTCTAGTGACTGTAAAAAGAATGTGGCCATTTGCTTTCTTTACTATCCAAGCTTCACGGCAGCTTAATACACGGCTGTGAAGCAACAGGATGTTTTTCAGTGGGCATTACCTGTATATTAATGTTTGTTCTCTAATTAGGGTGGTGATGTACAGTTTGCCCATTCTCTAAAATCACTCATAGCCTTAATCCTCTGCTTTAAACATCTAGGTATATATCAGGCATGTATATATATATATATATATATATATATATATATATATATATATATATATATATATATATATATATATGTATATATATATATATATATATATATATATATGTGTGTGTGTGTGTGTGTGTGTGTATACATATATATATATATATATATATATATATATATGGGTCTACTTCTTTGTTTCATTGAAAGCTCATTTCACTGAATTTGAATTCACCCTGACCGAATCGCTGAAAGCTCAAATTACTGAAAACATATTTCACCAAATCACATTTCACTGAAGTGAAGTACTGGCACTGTGTAGAGTACTGTAAGGAAAGTAAAAGGTATATGCCCTTTTCTCCATTGTAGTGTGATCCTGGAATTAGTATATATAGTTGGTGGGCATTATTGGGGATGTGGAGGGAGTAGCCCTCCCACTTAGTTTGGGTATATATTGTCTTCTGGTAAGAGTTAGCCATTGATGTTGTAAGTATGCATGTCTATGGTTTAAAATGTATTGTTTTGAAAGTTTTGGTGAAGTATAGTATAAAACCAGACTAGGTGGGAGTCGATGCCCCTCCCCCCAAACCCCCACTAACTATATATACTAACTCCAGGATTGCACTATAGTGAGGAAAAGGGCATATACCTTTTACTTGCCTTACAGTACTCTACACAGTGTCAGTACTTCACTGCAGTGAAATGAGATTCAGTGAAATGAGTTTTCAGTAATTTGAACTTTCAGCGATTTGGTCAGGGTGAATTCAAATTCAGTGAAATGAGCTTTCAATGAAATAAAGTAAACCCATATATATATATATATATATATATATATATATATATATATATATCTGTGTGTGTGTGTGTGTGTGTGTGTGTGTGTGTGTGTGTGTGTGTGTGTGTGTGTGTGTGTGTGTGTGTGTGTGTGTGTGTGTGTGTGTGTGTGTGTGTGTGTGTGTGTGTGTGTTTGTGTATGTCTATAACTATCTGTCTATATGATGGAAGTCTCCCAAACAGAACTGCATTCCTTTTTAATCATTTATTATTTTTTTATTTAAATAAATGTTATAGCTTTGGATGATATACCAGTGTCTATGATCTTTTGATATAAGTCGGTGGCATTTAAAAGTAAGACACGACTACTTGCACTGTGCACTTTAGGTAACTTCACATAGGAAGTTGGTGGACTCCTCTTATCTATATATTTATTATGAGCCTTTTGGCAAAACACACAAAGTAGCTCAGTCAGCACTTGCACTACAAAAAACTGACAGGCAGCCTTTTTGGAGAAAAGTCCTAAAAATTATGATTTCAGATAAGAAGTTACAGCAAGCAGATTGATGTGAAGTACTATCAGCACTGGAGGTTTGAACTATGGTTGATTGGCCTGGTGAGGCACAACCTTGTTGAAGAGTCAACAGTCGTTCTAAACTGGTGGGGAAAATATTAAATATTATTACTGAGGCCCAATGACAAGGGGGTCAGGGGTAGGTAGGTAGGATGCACTTCACAGAATTAACTGAGAAATATTGCCACAGAGAGCTGGAAATCTTGGAGCATAGTGGCCTATATAGATTTTGGGGAAACTATGGAGAACTTTGGAAAAGTGGGTGGGCAAGACCTGCTTTAATAGGAATACTATTGGAAGCAAGGTTGAAGGATCCTATCAATAAAAGATTGATTAGTAGAATATATCAGGTGCTGATAAACGGTAAAAAAGAAGCACTTGGCAAAAGCTATCAGGGAAGGCAATATTAGAGGAGCAATGGCCCATGATTTTTAATGCACTGGGAGTAGCAATGAAATGCAGATAGTTTAGAATTTCTGCATGGAAATGTCTGCATAAATATCTTTACACCCTGGACAGACTGCATAAAATATTCCCCACTATGAGTCAGTTTTGTTGTAGACGTTAAGCAGGACCAGATAGGGGACTAAAGACACATCTTCAGGACATATAACAAATTGGATGATTTTAAAAAGTATCAATGCAGCATAGCTGGTAAAGTTTTGGGTTACACTTAGGAATTTCAGGAAATACATTTTTTCTTGTACTGGTAGAGGATCTACAAGAATCGGCCAGAGTGAAAGCATTAATATCACTAATTTAAAAATTGTTGCCAAAAAAGTATACTGACATTATGGAAATCCAACGGGGCTCCTAATAGAAGAGAATTAGGAGAGATAATGGAAGAGAACAGGAAAACTGAGATGGAGTAATTAAAATATAAGAGGAAAAGCTTTCAGAAGGGTATATGGTTAAGAAGAGAGACAGCTCTTCGATCCTAAAAGAAGAGCATGCTAGGATCTAGGCACAGCCGACAGATAATCAATTCTAGCCCAAACTGATTCTGAATTTTATTTTGAGAGAGATCACCTTTGGGGTATAAATCTTTTCAAACCTGTGGGGCAACTGAGAGGCCATAATACTAGCAATCAAGTTACTAATGAGACATGTTTCATACTTGCTGAAAAATGTATTAACTGAATATAGAGTTAACTGTATAACCTAGACTTAGGCTGGTCTCTTGAACTTTAATTAAATATAATATGATAAGCCAGCCTCTAGGAAGCGATCAGTGTACCATGCATAAGGACTGCATGATTCTATATTATGTAATTGTTATAGTGTGAAATAAAAAGTGATATTTAAAAAAATAATGACTTCAACTGTTCCAATCTGTTCACATGCCAGGCAGACAGATTGCAGGGGAATAGAAGGGATATTTGAATAAGGACATGTATTTTAAATAAACTAACTGCATTTGTTATTAATTATAGTCAATGCATATGCTAATCTGCACTAAAAAATTCAATTAGATATGCATAAAAAATGACATGGTGTATGTACACAAGATACATAGAAGAATTGGATATATTTTGTATTCTGAATTAATATTCTGAAAACTTATGGTTACAGTGCTGTTGTATACTTTATATATAACAGCATTTTTGTGGAAGAATCAAAATCTAAATTTGAATAATGACTCCAAGTCAAAATCTAAATTTGAATAATGACTCCAAGTCAGACTGCTGACCAGTCACGAGTGGAGTCCCACAGGGATCGGTCTTGGGTCCTCTCCTGTTTGGCATCTACTTCTCAGACGTCCAGGCCAACAAGGAGGGACTCTGGCTGACCAAGTTCACTGATGATTGCAAGCTGGGAGCCATTATTAACTCCCCGAATGATATAGACATCCTACAGAAAGACCTCACTGAGACCAACGACTGGTGTCGAAACCATGGCCTTAAGCTTAATGCCAAAAAATGCATCATCATTCCCTTCAGGAACTAATTTCCCACTAATTACCACATTGATGGTAGCCCACTGAACATTAAAGGTGTTATAAGAGATCTGGGGACATAGGGTTGACAGCAACCTTTCCTTCGACCACCACATTGCCACTGTGATCAGAAAGTCCTTCTATGTGGCACATCTCATTACCAAGGATTTTGTATCAAGGAAGAAAGAGGTCCTCATCTCTCTCTTCTCTTCCCTCATTAGACCAATCATCGAGTATCATGCCCCATTTGGCATGTACCTCATTAAACACCTGCAACAGCTGGAAAGGCCACAAAAGTACCTCACAAAGAGGATCCTAGGCCTTAAACCATGTTCTACATGAAAAAACTCCAGCTTTTTTCTGTCTCATATCATCTATTAAGAGGCAGTCTCTGCTTGACTTACAAAGCCATGTCTGACCCAGCCCTGTTAGAAATGTTACACCGAAAGAAATCTCAATCCCTCCACACCACATGCTCCAGGGACCTCAACCTCATTACCACAATCAACAGAACATGCTGGATGAACAGGTTCATAACCTAGAGACCGCCCATGCTCTGGAATAGACTTCCCATACATGTCAAGCAGAGCACCTCACTGGCCCTTTTCAAGAAAAATCTTGATGAGTGGATGGGAAATAGTTCACCCCAGGGATCACTTCAGTGGCTCTACTTGATAGAGGCACCGGGAACTAATGGTGGCATGATGCCAGGGCACATATATGGGCTAGGCTTGTAAAGGCTCCAGGGCCATTGACCTAGTACACACTTATGAACCTATGAGCCACTTTTCTGAAAAAAAAAAAACATAAAAATGTCTTTGTGGATATTTGGATGAATATGGCAAAATTCCAAATTAAGCCAACTTTGTTCACCTTATTAAAATATGTATAATAACTGTAAAAGATTTCATTAGCTTCACTCCATTTCTTTGACAGATCCTTTTTATTTTGCCATTTAATGAATGTACTCATGCTTTACTGATTTTGCTAGCTAGGTTAGAATCCAATGATCTGAGCTCCTTTTCGATAGGTGACCTGAACACTTTTTAGAAATGCCAATGCACAGCTAACACCATTTAGTACAAATGAGACCAATATATTTAATTATTCTAACTGAAAAAAAAACCCAACAACAATGAAGTAATATAAGTTGTAGGATTAATGAGTATTCCAAACTGACTTCCGGAAGCAGAATTGAAAAAGTATCAGACAAAAATCTAGATCAGTGATTATAAGGAAATGAGGTGTTGGATTTAAAAAGATTTGCAGAAGTCAGTAGAGTGTAAATAATGCAGAGAAAACAAGCAATATGCTAATGTTTAATAATATATGAATAGTACCTCAGTGTAATGTAATGATACCAGGCAGTCAGTTATGCTGGTACAACTGTATGCTTGACCTGAAAACGCATGCCTAATAAGCAGTCCCTATAAGTAAATATGGTTCCACTTATAGGGCACATGTATGAGACACTCATGAAAATACCAACATTCATCTGCCAAGATATGGCAAAGGGTTGATAGAATATAAATGAACAGCAGCAACACCCCCATTATACTATACACATCTGTAATATATTGTGGAGTCTGTTGTAATGCCCATAAAAATAGGACATTAATTTTTCAGTAAACTGATATATGTGACCACATCACCAGCACTAACTGTAGTTAATAAAAGAATTGTGTGGGATGAATGTAGAGAACACAATAACACACAGACCCCAGGAATCAGACTGATAGGAAAGCAGATGGAGGGTGAAGGTAAATAACAGGGACACCCGTGAGGGATGAATGAATAGGAGAATCAGAGGGGCATGGCTAACTTTTTTTTGGAAAGAATGGTCCCCTTTTTTTCATTTTTGGTGAAATGAAGGATTAGACAAATCTTGACAAATAGAGGAGAAGAAAAGGGTAGTTAAAAACATAAAAAAAATCCACATCACAGTACATACAAAAGTCCTTAACATACAGAAAGGACAGATATCACACACAGACAACACAGATATTGACTGCACAACATGGGTCAAGAGAACTGAACGAACAAGGTTGGGATGCAAGTCAGCCATGGTTCGGTGCTATAATACATTATATACTAATGTACAAAGCAGTGCTGTGACAATCATACAGAAAAGAGTAGGTCCAATGGTAGGCATGTGACAGGGAGCTGTCTCTAATTGGGAAAAGTGTACAATGCAGTACACTGCAAACACCACACATTGCCACCCATTAGGTTATTGGCAGTGTAAGTATAACCTACTCAGCAGCAGGGCACATTAGATCCACAATTGCAAATGTAGGAACATACATGCAGAGGTCAGATTAGCACCCCAACCCTGTATTCAGGAGGTAAACATTTATCCACAAAGCCAAACAGAAATTTTAAAGTAAACATGACAAGGAGCTGGTAATGGCCAAATAAGCATAACAAATGCACAGATGGTTAGAAGACTTGTGAAGCCATTGTCCCAGGGAATATCACATGCAAAGTTTAACAATGAGGACATGTGTCATGCATTCATAGTGTACAACTGGAGGTTCCAAAATGCCTGGAAGTACGGGTCAAACGATGACATGCAATGCTATTATACCATGCATGAGGGTCATAGTGTTGTGGACACAGTGAACCATAGCAATAGATCATTACAAATGAGCAGCATCAAGGATGTTCAGTAACAGATAAGCAGGAACAATGACAGTTAAGTCAAAAGAATGCATGGGACTCTGGTCCAGATAGCACACAGATTGAAGCCCTATATTTTTGAGCACAGTCCATTTGTGAGTAGCATATAAGTAACAAGCTATCTGGATAGCTGAAGTGTCTTACCAGCATAGTACCCTTGCAGGCCACTGATGTTACTGTACGCAAATGTGCATGTAAACATTTACACATTGTACAGATATGACATGTAGATATGTACCAAATAGTCAGTAACTATCACAGGAAAGGACTGAGGTAACTTTATGACCCAGGTAATAATGAACAACCTTTGTGAAAAAGCTATGTCATACATACACAAGACAGGCAGGTCCAAAGCAAAATGTGGGGGATGGCATAATTGTTAAGGTATTTACTGCATAGACACAAAGTGCTGGGTTTGATTCTCACCTTTGGAAGTGAAATTGACTAGGCTTAAAAGGGCTCAGAAGGAAAGCTAGCCTTTTACTTGCATAGTTTCCCATTAGATGACATTAAAGAAGACTGACATCTGTGTGACACATTTTAAATTGGAGGTTTGGCATAATGGTTAAGGTGATTATCTTATAGAAACAAGGTGCAGGGTCTGATTCCCACATGGGATAATTGACTAGGCTTAAAATGGCCCACAGGGACAGTTAGTCTAGTACTTAGCTATAAACCTATAAACATGAAACATACATGTATCCCTGAAACAATACAAAATTGCAATTCTGCATAAAAGCAGTGCATGCAGGAAGGTGAAGAGATCTGCAATGCATGCAACATACACACATGATGGAATGTAAGGTCTATGTGTCCAAATGACACAAATAACACAGTCATGTAAAACACAAAACCTGAAGGTAGCTGAGGTATACACAAAATTCAGTGACCACTACTACTTACCCATATGTAGTGTCATGGAGCCGTATGACAACTGGTGGCACACCCACAAAAATGATTTAACTGTAACATGTAAATGTGTACAACTGGAAAAAAGTCAGTCTGGTGTACATATCTGTAGTCTAACACAATGTGAAGTAACACACACATACATCTCAAAGTAACAGAGGTCCATGGAGGGTCACAAATCAGTTCTGCTATTCAGACTTCACAGGCATGCTATGTACACTGTACAGTTCTGATAAATGTAAACAGGTGCTACAGGACCAAAGGTGTACACCTGTGTAACATATGTGCAATATGTACAAGACATTCGACTTGCACCATAAAAATGAGACTGTGCAGAACTGTGACCCAGTGTAACTACTATGACATATGAGAATTTAATGGCATCACACACACAGCACTCTGCATAACAAATGCACCCATGTAATGCCACATTGCACTGTGGCTGAGCTACCCACAGGTGCACATGCTGATGTTTATTTGTTGAACACATATATATAATACTTACTAGATGGGACACAGAGGCATAATGCACAGTAGTCACAAAGACAGATGACACATGGGACTTGGGTACATACTGTTGTGTAAAGTTGTGATGACCATCCACTGTGGCAAATACTGCAGACATGTATGCAGTGCTAGCATGGCTCAAACTATGTCTGCAAACTAGGCAACGGTGTTACCCATGTGCAATGACATTACAATAAGATATATGCAAAATGTAAATAATGTAACCAGTACTGAAAGGTCATGCATGCCATACACCACCCCCATTTCATGTTGTCACATGAGCACTCTGTCAATATGACAGCACTGTGGTCATTGACAGGCAGCAATCTACAGTGCTCCTGCATGTTATACACATAGCCCAACAGACACATACATGCAAAATGAAGAGGTCACATTAAGCAGGTAATCAAGCCACAAACAAAGTTCAGGGCTGACTGTGCTGCCTAACTGTAACAATCTCATCAAAAATGACAGCAGGGTATGCCCTGTAGCAGGATGGTTGCTATCTTATCACCATGAAGGACACTTTATTGTCAAGCAGACAACTGACATGGCCATATAAGAGCCACAATGTGAAGTATGTAGCACAAAAGACATAGTGAAAGCATAACTGCAATATGGGTAAAGATGCACATATATTGGCATATAAGTAAACAACCCCAAAATATGTTGGCAGCATGGCATGAGTGGAACACACAGGCAATACTTATGTTGTGGAAGCCCCAACTTGAACGGGTCGAGCACCACATATGATTTCACATGCGATCTCCTGGAAGGAGTCACATATGACCTGTACTGTACCATGTTCTGAAAGAAGGTGCCCACCATGTCCTGCATCTGGGTCCAGAAGACATTAGTGATGACATCACAGATCTGGTCCCTCAGGACATCTGGCCAAGGTAGTGGATGTCATCCTAGTCACTCGGAGCAAGCAATGACCCCAGATGATGCTGGTCTGTCACCATCGTTGTCATTATCCTGCTGTCCTCTTCCATCCTTGGAGTCAAAATCTGGTGGCAGTGGTTGTACTTGTCATCACTGTCATCCGTGGATGGGTGGAATGGCTCATGTTCTGGACTTTGTAACATGACAGTAACAAATGTCATTCACACTGTAGTAACACACTATGACACTGACAGATCATATTACAATCTACGCTATTGCACTAGTTATCACATTTATACAGTCAGGAGTTGCCCATGTATGGGTTGTGTATGTATTTTGAGTGATATTGCATCTGTAATTATGATTAATCTCTGTTAAATATATGTAACCCTAACCCAATACACATCTTGCTTTTCCTTATGTTGAAATGAGAATTACTAGCCATATTCAAGGCAGCAGTGTCAGCAATATTGCAGACATAAAAGATCATGACTAGCTCAGGTATCCTCACAGAGCAGATGAGAGAAAAACACACATAATGTGTTGCAGTTGAAACTGTATGGTGTGACAACAGTACAGCTGTGTTACACACCAGTTCAATAATGTATGAACTGCCATGCATACCATATGTGCAAAAGTACAGTGCAATGATATATCATGCAACATGTCATTATAGTACTCAGTGGCATACACACACCATACAGCAAGTCACTATAAGACATGGTTTATCAAAACATGCCCGAGATCAATATATACTGTTCAGTTTCATTTGCTTAATCCATAAGCACAAGATGTGTTGACCAAATTAAGTAAACATTACAGAATAATAGAAGTTGCCTCATTTCAGTGATATGATGGAATGACATCTGCACATGCATCAGTATAATCAAAGATATCCTATGTGTTGCGTACAGCTACAATGATATGCATATTTGTGGTGCGTAGAAGTTAACCTAACAATCTCAGGTCATATGGATAAGTAAAACCATAAAACTGTATGGGAGGCTGTCATGTTGCTTAAATTAATTGCATTAAGCAAGGACATCTGCATGCCCTACTCCCTATTCAAAGCCTACATGGATGGCATCTTTGTAAATATACAGGTCTGTTGAGTGACTGTGATCCCAAAATAGAGCAAAATGATCTCAAATGACATTGTGGCCTGTATCATTCTGTGGGACTGCAGGAGTAATAATACCATAGCACATGTACAGTACACAGTGACAGTATGCCACATGTCGACATAGATTAGCTGTTCGAGGAAGGCAAATATTAACACAACATGTATACAATATAAAAGCCTACTCTGCAGGTCCTGGGATGAATAGCAGCATTGCCCAGTTTAGATACTGCCATTTGAATCACACTCCCTCGATAACTTGTGGTATCAATAGTACAATATCATAGAATATTGTGACAGTGACATGTAAAACCTATATATAAATCCCAACTTGGATATGTGGTAAAAACAAAATCTCACTTGTAAAGTGAATGGGAGTACAACAATGTGTATGCAAACAGTTAAAACATGACATTATGGGTAACAGAAATTCCATAGCCACCTTAACGTCAAATTGAGAGTAAAATGTACTGTTTAGGGATTTCTATTTTGTTCTCAGAAAATATACTATAAGCATGGGCATCTATATGTACATAGCACAAATAAAGCATTGCTGAAAACACAGCTTACCAATATTTATCACTCAACACATGCAGGTGTTACATCACATATCTGTCTGTCAGCTCACAGCAACATATGTTCATGTAGTACTGTACAGGGCAGAGTAGAGAACATGGACTCATACCAGAGGTACACTTTGATACTGATAATGGCAAACACCTACAGTTGCACCTAAGCCTATGTGCAATAACAGCAGAACACTCTCACAACACAGTGATATGCCTCTTTCATCATCCCTGACAAGATAAGATAGTGAACACTCATCCATAAATTGAACTATGAAGGTAACAGTGCACCACTGTCATACATGCATGCTGTTCACCTAATGATGTTTATTTTGATAAGCCAGAGATAACACCTGCAGCTTTGGATCCTTCTCTCAACAGCAACTACTAGTCCAACAAGTACATATAGCAGATATACAATACAAATGCAGCAGCCCTCTAAGGAATGCTACATAACAAGTGACAATCATTTCAGTTATGGCAGCAAAATGAGTTTGACATTACAATGGACAGTACTAAAATGTCCATCAAGCTATAACCTGCAATGGAAAACCTCTGCATCAGCTCAGTATGTGCATTACAAGTGACAATAATAAATCTTTGAAAACATAGGTCATGTTGCATTATGGGAAGCATGTTTAAATATTTGCAATTACTGAATGCAAGTGCACAAGCATACATAAATGGAAACAATGAATGCCAATTAAACATTAAGGCCCAACCAAAGTAACAAACCAAACTCGCAAGCCACGCCTGTCTCCTGATGGTGCTCCTCTAGGTGGTGCATGTGCTGTCTGCACATTGAGTGGTTCCATTGCCTGTCCTCCATACCTTCTGGAAGATTAAATAAAGAAACAATATTTTAACTACAGTATGATTTGTATCTTATGCAGCTGTGCATAGAAAGTACTCAAGTACTGCACAATGACATCACTGTCAACAGATGAAATTATCATTTTATATGTAAATATGTTGCCATGTTTCCTGAGTCAGAATGTGAAGGTATGTATCAACTGGTTTGCTACCAAATGTCTGATACTCAGAAGGTAGAGTCAAGCTGAGCAAACCATACCTACCAACAGCTGGAATATTGAATACTGACATTACTGACTATAAAACTTGCCCCCTTCTGGACTCGTGTTAGCCCTTGATCCTAGGTCCAGAGTGGTAGGTAGTTTTGGCATTCAGTGCATATTTCTGGCATGCTGGTTTTTGTCATGCTGACTTTTGTGGTAAAATGCTGACTTTTGTGGTAAAATTGTAGTAATTGCATGACTTGATCTTCCAAGTGTCAGCATTTGATAGCAAACCATGTCAACTACACGTCATATATTTTGCCAAGTCTGTACACTATGACGTGTACTTTTTAGAGATATATGTGAGAGGCTGATGTACATTTCCTACAACTGCATGTGTAAGTACATAACATGGCACATGTTGGTAGTCATGTGTGCTTATTGCAGATATACATGAACAGTTGCTGTACATTTCCTACATTTGCATGTGTTCTTTTGAATTGAACTAGAATGTATATGTGTAGCAGTACTGCTTCTCACACTGCCAATGAGGATCTTGATCAATTGTACTATATTTATACATCAAGGTACGTACATGTAGTTTTTTTTTTTTTTTGTGCAGATGTCTTGGAGTAGCAGACATGACAACTTTTCTTAGTTTAATTTTTCCAAGGTTTTTGGGTTTCTAATACCATGATGGGAATGAACCCCATTCCTATGTCAGGGTATAATTAAAGTCCTGAAATTAGTATTATTTCAGTCTTTGATGTCAGCCAAAAGTGTTCCTCAGTGTGACCAGAAATGACTCCTTCTGCAATTCATACAGAGTTACAGGTATTTGTAGCATATCTAAATATGGCTGTAAGCTCTTTTTTATGAGAAACAATCTCTCCTACTACTACTACTACTGGAACAGTTTGGGTGTCTTTTTTTCCACATTGCTCTAATTTCTTCCTGAAAATCCTGATATTTTATGACTTTGTGCCTCTTTGTAAATAAAACACCAAAATCACTAGGTGTAGCAATTTTGTTTTTTTCATGCAGTACTATATCTGGTTTTCTCGCATCTATTTTTGGAACTGTTAGTAATTGGTGATCCCATGTAATATACATTGCATTATTCTCTGTAATGCTTTGTGGTTCATGTTTCCCATGCTCCTCAGCTACTTCTACATTGTAGTGCTTGCACAATCCCAAATGCAGCAGTCTTGCCACACTATTGTTCCTTTCAGTGTACAGCCCTCTGCCATGAGTGTATTCCACTTAGTAAGTGACTGTTTCCAATTCATTTTAACAGAATCTACATTTGTCTGTTTCTCCTATATGTTCAATGGACTTTGTAAACCACCATGTATATAGTACACTTGCCTGGGCTGTCATTATTAACCTTTCATGTTTTGGATTCATCTCACCTCACTTTAACCATTCCTGCCTCAAATCCTGATCAACATTAGATTGTTCCAGGATATCTCTATACTTGCTTCAATATTTATACATTTTTCCACATTTCTTTCCTTCTCACCTGATCCTTCCTTATATTTTCTTTTTTTTTTGGCACATTCAGTTGCTGTCTGATTTTTGTCTTCTACTGGTTTGATTTCCGTTTTGATTTGACACTGGAATGCTTCTGCTAAACTAAGCAAAGGGATCACCTAAGACTTCCTCTCCTCATGTTTTAAAACTTTCACTATGTTTGGAGCTGATGAGGTCAACAGATATGTATGCAGCCCCATGACTGCGGATTTATATATGTAATCAGTTTCAAGGAGACTAATATCTCCTTCAGAGCACACAATATATAATCTTGGTATACACTGATTTTTATATATCATTTGGTAAGCATGAAGCATTTTTCTTGTTTTCCTGTCCAACTGATCCAATACCTTTTGGGGTCAGTCAGTCAGTCGGTCATACCAAAACTGTAAGTTAGAACAGGAAGAGCAAATTGGTTTATACCTTGGATTTTATTCCTACATGTCAAGGCTGTTTTCAATATTAGTTTTAGTCTTCTAAAGTATTCTTTACTGAGTTTTGTTTTCATCACTTCATGTTTTATCAAAGACCCTTCATCAACTACCAGATATTTCTGCACTCCTCTTGATCAAGTTCCTTTATATCACATTCCTGTCGCAGATTGATATTTTCTACGTACTGCAACTTTCCTGCTTTAAATGTTGCTTTTGCACATTTATCAAGACCAAATGACATTTTTATATCATTGGAGAAAGTTTTAACCAGTTGCAGTTGTGCTTTCAGCTCCACCATACCGTTTTAATTCATCCACAAAAAGTAGACAAAAATTCTTTAAGCAAAGTTGTTTTCTGGGAGCCAAACTGTAACCATGGCCTAATCTGTTAAATAGACAACTTAATGAGTTAAGGGAAAGACAAATCAACAATGATGACAACGAATTACACTACAATATCCCCTTTGAATTTTTATCCCTGGAATAAAAATTTGCCCTTTGTCATTGCTTAACTGCAAAATGGTTTGCCACAGTTTCATGGTCATTGCAATATAATTAATAATTGTAGGATGTGTCTTATAAATCTGTGAACACTTCGTTATCAATGAATGTTGGATGCTGACATATGCTTTTTTGTAATCTATCCATGCCATACTTAGATTCTTCTCCTTTTTATAATTCGTATTATGGCTTTATCTAGCAATAAATGATTCTTTGTTCTATATGACTTTCTTTTGTTACTATTTTGTTTTATTGTCATAGCTGATTTTTTTCTAGATGACTATCACCTCTGTCTGCAGCAATTCTACTATATAGCTTGTACATCATTGGAAGGCAGTTCATTGGTCTATAGTTTTTAGGATGGCTTGCAGGTTCACTCTTAAGGGGAGTATCACTCTTCCTGTTAACTAGGTTAGTGTCTGTTCAAAATGCGCATATAAGTAATTCTTACTTAGGGACAAATCTTTGTGTAAAGATGTTAATACATTTAGCCAGAAGTTAGGCACTGCATCTGAGCCTGGGGTTTTGCATTCAGGAGCTTTTCCTAATTTTGTTTCAATTTCTCTGGCTCTTACTTCATCCCATTTCATATCCTGTACATTTAAACTCCTTACTGTTTCTTTTAATTCCATTTAGCATCTTAGTTATGCTCCGCAGGGTCTTCTTAAATATTTCTCCAAAATATGTCTCAGTCTTCTTTTTTTGGTGTTTTCTATTCCTTTTGCTTTATTTCCCAGTTCTGTATGAAACGTTTTAGGGTCATCAATGAATATTTTATTTTGTACTGTTCCTTTATATCTATCTGCATATCTTCTAAGTTTTTCAGCTCATGTTAATATCTTTAGTTTATTATTTGCAATAAGTAATAATAGATCCTGGTCACTTATCAAACAAAGAGAATGAGATAATTCTTTATATATTTATTTTATTGTATTTGTTTACCGAGAAAGTCCACTGGGCCTAAAAGAGCCCATTTTCAGTGGAGGCCCAGGGAGAAAAGCTCCAACAAGAACATAGATACAGAAAAAAAAAATAAACATTAATTGGTACAAAAGTAGAAACAGTGTTACACATAGTGGTTACAGTAATATATACTGAATATATATATACAAGCAGGAATTTAGTTGGTTTGATTACAGTAATACATACAGAATATACACATAAAAGCAGGAATCTTGGTTTGATTACAGTAATATATACAGAATATATACATAAAAGCAGGAATTTAGCTTGATGGCAGATGACTTCAATCAGAGAGGTATAAACAGAAATATATTAATCAGCATTATTGTACCAGTATCAACAAATGATGACAAAATAATAAATATGGAGACAATATCATCAGTCAGTAGTATCAAAAAGCACAGGAGTTTAGTTATCATATAAAGAGAAGGAAGAGGTTAGGTTATAGAGCAGGAACATAGCCAGGAAGAGCTGAGATGATTTTCAGTATTTGTTTAAAGGTGGTGGTGCTGCCTGTGTTTCTAGAAGGTGGAAGTGAGTTTCATAGTTTGGCAATGGTGAAGGAGTAGAGGAGAATCTGCAACAACATAGCAGAAATCTTCTTGGATGGATGGGCTATATACTATGGAGGACACAGGTGTGGCATGATATCACCAACATGGTAAATGCTGTGTGTGTTCACAACCAATCATAGGAGGCATTTTGTCTGTACTGCCCTAACATGATCCTCAGTGCAGCCAACAGACTTCATCTCTGTGAGAGGGAAAAATATGCCATTGGTGGAAGAATACATATCTCTGCCTGATGACATGACATTATTCCTATCCTCACACCATAACACCTACAATGTAGCGATCAGCTTATTATAATGAAGTACTTTTTCTTTTCTTTTCTTTTTTTTTTTTTTTTTGCTCTTCACTTGAAGTGCTGAGGGGGGTGTGGCATTAATTCATAGTACTGGCTCAGGACACTGGTTGAACCAGCTATGCTTCTGATCTTCTGATCCTCATCATATAACCTCTTGGCTACATCATTTATTTTCTTCATACAACATTACAGTATTGTCTGTCATTATCGCATGCACAAGTAGACGTCAGATAGCTTACCAGTGTTACTTGTGTCAGTTTATTGAGGTACAGCCACTTCCTCACCCTCAACATGCCCTGTACGTATCGTATATGTCATTTACAGTAATATTCATGTGTGCATTTCCATATGTACTGTTATAGTAATAAATAAATAATGTTAAGAATTTACCTTGTTTTGTCTTCAGTCATGAATAACACTTCAGGATGTGCAAACAGAAATTTATTTAACAGTGCTGGGATACTAGACCATCTTCGTAAAGGTGTAAAACCAGTTTCGTTGAACAAAGGAAACTGCATCTTTTATGCATTTGCTTATTAATTCAACCATGCACGACAGTGATGTAAAACTATTTCTAACAAATCAATTACTTTAGAAATGTTCTCATTCATTGTGATTCTCGTCCTGAACTTTAAGTGAACACCTTCTTTTACATGACCCACCTACTCCAAGGATCTTGTTTTCTGACCTTGGTTATTTCAAACTTTCCCTAGCAACAACACACTCCTAGCCTGGAGGAGTCAGGCTTACCAATTCCTTTTACACTAGTTAACATGCCTCTGCTCCTTCAACACTTACTTTTCCCTATATATTAAATACATATTAAAAGAATGCAGTTGAAAAACAGCAGTAACTTCAGCCTATAAAGCTGTATTTTCCGCAGTCCTGCATGCAAATTATATTTGTTTTTTAACGATCATATTATAGAATCATTAATGAAACTGAAATTAATATACATTTTAATCAACTGATCTTGTCTCATAACAGAACCTGCTAACACATACACTTTGATACATATCGTGACCTTACTGATACACTGGTAAGTTTCCCATGGCTGATGCATCATACCTGTCATCACTTACATGTGCCACTGCATAAGGCATGTTGTTGTAACTTCATGTGCATTATATTGTTACATTACATGTTATAGAGTGGGTTATTTCTGGCACATACAACTTGTATACCCCTTATCAGACATGTAGATTTGTTGGAGCACCTTACCCTAGTGTTACTACTGCAGCTGTTGTATGCTGTATAGCCTCATGTCCTACTAAATAACACATTCCTAAGACATGAGCATACTGTACCTCAGTGTTATCATATACCTCCCATATGTATTTCCATTAGTTGTACTACATTTCCCTATGCATACTCCAACTGGCATAGTCATACATACATTATTCTGCTACATACACACATTCTTTACAAGTATGCAGACAGTATCCCTGTATCCCTGTCCATCAACACTTTTTGCTTGGTGTACAACATGCATGCCATACACATATAGATATTGTTAACATTGGCAATGTACCTTGCCTTCACTGGTCCTTTTTGCAATTTAGTCTATACCTATCCACATGCATTTATTTCTTTTGTCCACATAAATGTATAATCAGTGCCATATTAAATGTTAATATGGTATGTATGATGTTACTTTTGGACAACTACTGGACTTGTTATTGTACTTGTCAGCTGTGATGCTGTAATGGGACACAACTGGGTGGACACCAGTAGTTTATTTGTGTATGTGTGTATGTGTTGCTTCTCATGACTCAACGTTCTGATCCAGATGCTGCCACATCTTCCATTGTCCACATCTGGTTGTTCCTACCCTGAGTCATCCCATTCATCCTATGACAGCTCTGAGAGCTCTGTGTCAGACATCTGAAGTTCTAAGGGCAGGTCACCCACACTAGCAGGCCACTGTGTTTAGTTGTTAACATATTATGTAACTTGGTAAATGCAGTGACCATTACTGGCACCTTTTCTGGTGTGTATTGCAGTGCACCCCAGATGTCTCCAGATATCTGAATCTGATTTCAGCAGGCCAAACACTCATTCAATAGAATTACATGTCTGAGTGTGCTCTCTGTTGAATGCATCCTCAGCAGATGTAGATGGGGCTGAATGGTGTGGGTAACTGCAGTCACCTGTTTGAAGAGAATTACACACAGTCAGATTGCTCAAAGTTAACAAGTCTTGGTTCATATTACATTATAGCTATATATACTTACCAAGTAGGAGCCTCTCAGTGATGTCACCCTCCTGCAAAGTGGACCACAGCTCACTTTCCTGCCATACTGTGGCATTGTGCACACTACTGGAATGTGTTGCTATAAGGTTAATAATGAGGCCATCTCAGAGCACATTACCTGACAAGTGAGTGATGGCCACCCCTTTCTATTGTTGTACTGCACCACATCATCTTATGCTGGGGCTTTTATTGGTACATTGGTACCATCAGTTTCACTAAGGGCACAAGGAAAAATTGGTGATAATATAGAAGCATTCTATGACAGTTCAGCACTCCATGGATGATGTTGTGAAGTAGATGAATGCATCCACTTTGCAGTTCATAAGTGCCAGGAACTGCACTAGTATGTCACTTGCAGGTGTCTGAGACATTTCTAAAGCATCACCCATTTGCCACTGAAATATTCCAGAAACCAGCATACCCAGACTTAGGCACACCTTTGTTTCTACTGGGACAGGGTTACCCCACAAACTGGGTGATGACGTGGGGAGCACACATTCTACACATAGCCTGTACCAACTCTCTATCTGATCTGTATATATAAATGATTTCTTGGCCAGAGAGATGGCTTAACTGGAGCCTGGCTTGGCACCCTGCTGGCTGCCTTCTAGGAACATTGACAGATTGTCCTCTAAAATTGCCTCTAGAACCCCAATCAGCTGAACTGCATCTATTTCAGCTTGAATTTTTATTTATAAGTTTTCTGCTGAATCTGCAGGATTGTAATATAATTATTTTGAAATTACTTCAGTACCTATGGCCTCTGCCAAGTGCTTTCATAAATGTGTTGGTGTACAACTCAGTCGAATTTTATTGCAATTTTGTGCACTCGTATTTTGAAACCTAGAATACACCCACAAAGTCCACATTTACTATATGCTGAATAAATCATTACTTGTGCTTTACTTTTACTCTTCTTGGAGTTGTGTCCACCACTGGTTCAATGACATCTTCCTTCAGTGCACTGCACTAAACTGTGCACAATTTATGTTTGGAGTCTGGTCCAGTGTCTGCTAGAAACAAATCGAGTTTTGGAATACATGTGCAAAAGCAGATAGGTTAAAGAAACAATGCTAAAAGAACATAAGTATAAAAAGCAATAGAAAGCAAGGGCTAACAAAGTCTGTATGAGGAGATTATGCATTAACAGAGCTGAGTGGCAATGTTTATCTAATTTATATATGCACATGATATATATATATATATATATATATATATATATATATATATATATATATATATATATATATATATATATGTGTGTGTGTGTGTGTGTGTGTGTGTGTCTGTGTCTGTGTGTGTGTGTGTGTGTTATATATAGTGCATGTGTATGACTGTGTGTGTGACTAAATGTTTCAGATATCCTTTATTTCTTTACAACCTTCACTGAAAATAGATATTTCCTAGTCAAACTATCCTAGCAAACAAATAATGTATCTACCTATATATATATATATATATATATATATATATATGTATATATATGATTTGTGTGTGTGTGTGTGTGTGTGTGTGTGTGTGTGTGTGTGTGTGTGTGTGCGTGTGTGTGTGTGTAGAGGAAAACAGTGGTTAACGACTGCCTCACGTTGTCTAGATCTCAAGTTTCTCTACTGTGTTGGTTGCCTTCTCTGCAAAGTATGCACATCTTCCTTGTGGTCCTGTAGCTTTTCATTGGTTACTCCCATTTCCTTCCACTTAGCAAAGACATGCTGTATGGATACTGGAAATCCTCCATAGAAATTTTACATAGGTACACTGTGAGTGATTGTGTGAGTCTATGTATGTGTGAGAAGCTGCCATCCTGTCCAGGAGATGAATGTTTCTGTCTTGTGCCCACTGAATGCTGGGATAGATTCCAGCCCTCCCACATACCCCCAGAACTCTAAACTGGATAAACTCAGCATTGGAGAATGAGTAAATAATTGTGTATGTGTATGTGTGCATGTGTATGTGTATTACATTATATATGCATAACATATGTGGACCCACACACACACACACACACACACACACACACACACACACACACACACACACACACACACACACACACTTACACTCATTCTTGATGAGTGTTTTCCCCATGATAAAGTAGTATTTGTTTTATAATGCTGTTAATGTGTGTTTATATCTCTTACCTCCTACTACACTAAGCTTTCTAGCATTGAGTTTGATGGATACAAAATGCCTTGCCAATTTATTATCTGATCACAGTGTCAGAGAAAACTGGACACAAACACTTATTTAGTGTATTAAGAAAAAACGTCTTAAAAGTTTGTGTAGTATTTTTCATTATACTTTCCTCTTAAACCAGATCAAAGTAATTTAGTTTTCTACTTTCATAATCTGTGGCTGTTTGTGTTTGGATACGGTGCTATTCATTTTGTTTTGCCCAGTTCATTTTATTGTATAAGCACACTTCTGTGCTGCCACCTTATTATAAACTGTTCACTCTTTTTTTCTTCTTAGAATGGTTCTCAACAGGAGAAGGGATCTCATATTACCTAAATTAAAAAATAATAAAGCCCATGCTTATGATAATGTATGATACTTTGATCTCCCCAAATGCGCAACAAACTATGATCATGTATGATTTATTTTAATACTTTGCAGAAAACAAATTTGAGGGGTGTATGTGGACATGCTGACTGTTCCTATAGTAAGAGATTGTCATCTCTGCAGTGGCATTCATTGGGAAGATCCGCCTTCTTGCTGTAAAGAGTATCTGGCAACTAATTAAAAAAGTTGAAGGCAGTGAAAGATATTCTGTGCAAAAACTACACATTGCACTTTATTCTTTTAACATTTGTCTGTAACTTCCTACATACCCATATCAAGCATGTGCTCAGAAAAAGAAAGACGAAAATCCTAGATTGCACAGTATAGTGACTACCTATGGTACAGATAACATGATGCATTTACACTTAAAACATAGTCATAAAGTAGTTGTTTTTTTCAGCATTTTATTGAAAATATGATACAATCATATCAATTGTATATGATGCATGTAGAATGGACCTTCAGTAAGCAGCAGGTTAACGTAATTTGGGATAACTTTATATAATCATACATAAGGACACGGCATTTCAGTAGATAGCCAGAACTCCAGTTTTAAGGACAAATACTTTTGACTAAGTTATCTAGTAGCTAAATATACAGTACTCCATTTTAGACTAAATAACAATAGTAATAACAGAGATTAGCAGAATTAAGCAAGCAATAATGCTTGACTCAGTGGGCATTATAGGGAAATTACAGACTGACTGAAGTCTGGTCTCCCTACCCCTTGAAGACCAATTATTTCCCTGTAACTCCCTCCACTGGAGCGTATTGTTGCAATTAGGAAATGGGCTAGCTGCTGTTTTGTATTTGGATTATTAGTATTTATTTATTTTGCTGTAATGTTTTAAAGTTTAGGTTGGATATGTAAGTGTTAGATGAAGAGTTTTACATCTGAAGTATACGTTTTGCAAGTATTTAATAATTCCTGCAAGAACACACACACACTCTCTCTCTCTCTCTCTCGTGTACACTAGTTACATCCACTTTACTGACTATTATACTTTGGGTGTCTGATTATATTCATATGGCTGAATAAATAAATAATAGCCATAGGAATGTATTTTTAATATACACTTCAGATAACCTCATACATCTTCAGGCAAATACTCAAGAAGCCTTTAACTCTGTTGAAAGTTGGCTACAGATAATTGCTTGCTACTAAATCTAAATAAAATGAATAAATTACTTCTCTTATTTCCAAAATCTAGTTTCCATAAAAAAACAACTTTAAAATTTCTTCCATAAATAATACCATGATTGAGGTTACCTCACATATAAAATAACATGACATGACAATTGATAACAATTTTAAATTTGATTATCATATCTACAGCAGTATCAAGAAACCCTACCAAAAAACTAGGTACCCTTCATAAAGTAAAGAAATTTCTTACAAACTCTGCCGAGGTAACTCTAGCTACTATATACCTCTTACTTTCTCTCTCTTACATGGAGGACTTATCATCATGACCAACATACAAGCCTCAATTAGTTTTAAACTTGCACAAAGCTACAACAAAGCTGCTGGATTTGCCTGCAAAAAAAACCTTATACCATACTGTCCATTGTTTAGCACTAAAAACACTTAACTGGCTTGAATTCCTTCACTACCTATTTTACACTCGGTGCATCTTAACCCACAAAATTATCTATACCCCATTTGCCTGGCCAGCAGTTAGCCCCATACTCCAGTTCTGTCTACCAAACCATCCCATTCAGTCAAATGATAAACAACGGCTTATCATCTACAAACCACAAAGGGCTGCTGGGTCAGTCTCTATTCCAATTATATAACAAGAACTTGGAATAACATTCTTGTATCAATCAGATCTGTCTCAAACCTTTATCATTTCAAACCATTACTTTAAGACTTCTCTGCCTCCTGGCTTTGTCCCTGCTCCTCATCTCAGACATAGCGTTTCCTAACATCCTTCATCCCCTTTTTATGCATCACTTTAAAGCACTAAATCTCTTAACCTGCTTATCCGTCCTCTAATACTTCACTTTATTTTAGTACTTAAACTACAATACCTACTTATAATTAGGACATCCAAATTACTATTCCAATGCTACTTCTCTATTAATGCTTACACCTGCTTATCTCCTTCTAATACTTTGCTTTATTGTAATATTCATTTTACTGTACTTACTTCCATTTATCGCAACCAAATTACCAGTCCATTGCTACTTCTTTATTAATGCTTAAACTTATCCCTTCTAATACCTCACTCTAATGTAATTCTTAAATTATTCCTACCTATTTTATGCACTACTCTTCTAGCTGTAGATTTTCAACACAATGCTTGTATATTAATGTTTGTGAATATCAATACAAATTTTATTACACTAACTACTATGACATGTATTCACTGAAAGTGCATTATAAAATCTGTTATTGTAAATACTGATTGCATTTAAATTTGTTACCTTGGAGCTTTTCTCCCTGGGCCTCCACTGAAAAAGGGCACCTGTGCTCGGTCAGACTTTCCTGGTAAACAACTGTCAATAAATAAATAAATATTTATGTTATTGTTGTTAAACACACACACACACACACACACACACACACACACACACACACACACACACACACACACACTCACACACCTAGCCACTTTGTTGACTGCATACAGCTCAGATGTTTGATTGCGCTGAGATTAATACGTCAATACATAAATAATACCATGGTTAACTATTTCCATTTGTTGTTATCAGACACATAGAAGAGCAGCTACACACACAAATGTGTACGTCTACTGACCATGTACACTTCAGATGTGAGATTGCGCTTATATGTATAGGTGAATAAATAATAGCCTTAGTAATAAATACTTAGGTTAATGCTGTTAGACGCATACAGTGCCTATCATTTCTACTTGCCCTGGAGCTAGAGAGAGAGAGACAGAGGCAAACAGACAGCTATTAGCCACTTTTTTGACTGCATACAAACAAGGGTGCCTGCAGGCAGGTGCAAGGGGGTGCACTTGCATCCCACTGAAACCGGCTGACTGGGAGATTCATTTTCTTTTAATTAAAAAAAATGATTTTTTTTAAGTGTGTTCTTCTTTAAGAATGCCCTTTGCGGTGCAACCGATGGTTTACATCTTCATCGTCACTCCCACGTGAAATTGGAATTCCAGAAGAAATTTGGACTGTGGACAGATGTACAAGTGAGTGATAGGCATGCGCATGTGTGTGTTTAAGTGTTTAAGAGGTGTGTGCATGTGTAAGAAATAGGTAGGGGTGTGTGGATGTAAGAAGTAGGTGGGTAGGTAGGGGTGTGTATGGGTGCATGTAAGAAGTAGGTAGGTAAAGGTAGGTGTGTGTGTGTGTGTGTGTGTGTGTGTGTGTGTGTGTGTGTGTGTGTGTGTGTGTGTGTGTGTGTGTGTATAAGAGGGAGGTAGGGTGTGTGAGTGTGTTTATGTGTAAGTAAGAGAGGGTTAGGAATGTGTCTGGGTGGATTCATACCTCGCAATTATCCATACTTTTGCCTTATATTTTTGGTTTGTTTCTGCTAAATTATTGAGGACTGAAGTCAGAAAATAATGGCAGACATTTGAGTTTTAGACTTCATATCCTCAGAAAATGCATACTAATGCAAACCTTGTTCTATCTACTTTCTAAGGTGGTAGGGAGATGTATGTTCATACCTCTCAACTGTACAGATTTTCAAAGAATGCCCATATTTTTGCCTTATAATTTTGGTCTGCTCCTCATAAAAATTAAGTTTTTTGACAAATCACTGAAATGAGCTAAACATTAAAGTTACTAAATACTGACATGCGTTTGAGTTTCTGACTTCATGTCCTTCAGAAAATGCATTCTAATACAAATCCTGTTATTCTAGCAACTTTCTAAATGTGTCCCTAGCCTTTGTCCCCAACATTATAACAGGCTTTGTCCAAATTTCTTGTGCTAAGAGATTGAGAGGTGTGGTACGTTTTTTTTTGTGTGTGTGTGTGTGTGTGTGTGTGTGTGTGTGTGTGTGTGTGTGTGTGTGTGTGTGTGTGTGTGTGTGTGTCTGTGTGTTTAATAGGGAGGTAGCATCCTCAGCTGTGCAGGTTTTTGCAAAATGTCCAGATTTTTGCCCCATATTCCTCCTAAAAAGGATTGAAGTTGCTAAATAATAACAGACATTTGAGTTTTAGAAGTCATACCCTTTAGAAAAATGCATACAAACACAAATCCTGTTATTCTAGTAATTTTCTAAGTTCATAAGAGCAATATTTATAATCTGTCCCTATTTATTTTAGGCTTTGTCCAGATTTCTGTGTGTGTGTGTGTGTGTGTGTGTGTGTGTGTGTGTGTGTGCGAGAGAGAGGGAGAGTGAAATACCCTAGTTAAGAGTTAGCAGGTGGAATTTATTTTCAAGTGCATTTTCAAGGAATTGTGAACTTCAAGGGAAGAGAAGTTTAGAGCTGCTCAAGGTAAGTCTGCTTAAAATGTGCAACTGTTTTGTTTAGCAAATGGTATTACTACTGTGTTATAGAATTTTAAAGCAGTTTTAATAGCACAGCAGATAGCATACTTGCATCTTGATGCAGAGGGCTGTAGGGTCTACTCTCACAGCATGTAGATTTGTATTTTAAGGGGATGGGGTGCTGCAGTCCTGAGTATGTCCTCCTGTGGATGAGATGCCTAGTAACTATGAACCTGTTTTTCAGCTTGCCACCCATTCACTATTGCAATATACCAGCTTACCATTTTTTAAATGTAACGTAGGCAATTTATTCTTCAAGGGCAGCAGGCACTGAATTTGTAGATGAAACACTGAAATATAAAGTTGTTTTCTAGCAACAACCACTTCATTAATTTCAGATCTCTTTAATGTGGAATTATTCATATGACTTTTACTTCTGCAGTGATTATGTATATTGACTGATTATTGGTGGATTGTAATGACAGACGTCTGAGTGACCTTTTATGGTTGAAAAGTTCTGAACTGGGCAGTTTGTCATTATTGGTTTGTATGTTTTGTTTCATTGCTTATTGGAAAAATGTTGAAAACTATAAATTTAAAACACACTCTAACAAGTGGTGCTGTAGTATACATGGGATATAATTCAATTATTATATATTATAATTAATACAATCAAGAAGGTGAATTAAAGAACTTTTGCATGGTCCTAAAATGTGTGCAATGGGAATATGATTTGAAAACAGCCCAAAAATAAACTTAGCCTGCCACTGGCCAGATGCATTTTCTTTGAATGTATGTTTCAATGCTGTTTCAGTGAATGTGAGTTTCAAAGGTAGAAATTTAATGCTTAGTCTGTTTTCATTTTAAGATTGTTGCTTTGTTTAGCAAATGTCTATCAGTGTTTGTGCTATAAAATTTGAACTAAAAGTTATAAATTAAATCCAAATATCTGTAATCATTGTAGAAGTAAAGCATAAAACAGTATGCACACTGAGAGTTTTGAACAGTGTTTATAGCAACTGGGGAGAAATAGCCAAGTAATGGGGCACAGGAATGGCTGCATGGGGGACTAAGTGGGGGGTCTGGGCTTGCACCCCCCTGCAAAAAATCCTGCTGGCTCCCCTGTATACAGATCAGTTGCCTGGGTGCAGTCAAATTAATAAAGTAATAGTTAAATAATACCACTATTACATATTTCAATATGTTGTCATCAGATGCTTATGTGCACTTGCAGGCACACACACACACACACACACACACACACACACACACACACACACACACACACACACACTTACACTCATGCATGCTTGCACAGCCTTGTAACTTCTACTGCTGCTGCAACTGCCTGCATTAGTTCTGCATAGTTTTGTTGCACTCACTAACCATGGCTTTTTAAGAGCCACTTTCTGTGAATGGAAAAATAAATGGTGGCTGTTGTAATATATTTTATTCATGACATATACATTTCATGTCTTGAATAGGTGCACTTGTTTCTTACTATACTCTTCTGTTACATTAATTCACCTCTTTAAAATGTTAGTTATCTAATGTGGTTCACTGATTATCCATGATCAGTTTCTCATAAACAGTAACCAACATAGGAAATCGAGAGCATGGAAGGAAAGTGGGGTGAAGGGATTCAAGAGACCCTTTCAGCATACTCACGTTAGTTTAAAAAATGTAGCATCAACAAATTAAGTTAAAAAAGCTTTATGGACTTCTCAGGAATCTATGGCTAAATGAAGACTTGAGCTGATAAATGATCTACTGCATTTATGTTTGACAACTGCTGTGATAGTGCTTCATATTTTGTTTGTGGAATTAAGGCTTTCTTAAGATTTCCTGACAGGGGAAAGCTACTAGATTTTAGTAGTCCCGAGCTAATGGAACAGCAGTAGAGTTCCATCTACTGGTACAGTGTTTGTATGCTTAAATCAATGTAATCAATTAAGATTATATGCAATAGCCACTCACCTCTCTCATGAATGGAATGCTCTTGCATAATACCACAACATTTCAGCTTTTAAATAAACAATTAAAATTTTAGCAAAATATGGTTATGCTCCTGCTCCAAACCTAACTGAAAATACCCTTCTATTGTCTAAAACTAAACAAACTAAAATGTCAATACATTCTATGAATTATTTTTCTAAAATGTTTAAAATTACTAGTTTAGCACTTTCAACACTCACGTTATATAAGAAATGTAATAAAAATATGCATATCAAAATAATAAGTGATAAATAATCTTTACAATCCAAGATTATGTAAATATATGCTAGTATATAAATATGTCCAATACATAACTATAAATATTTGAATGTTTCTATATAATATAATAGAGTAAACATTATAAAACTTATAAAAGAAGGAATCAATTCATGAGTAAAATGCTTCAAATGAGACAGGTAGCTGACAGCCTAACAGACATCTATTAAATATTCCACTCTCTTTAAAAATAATGAATCATAATATTGCTGATCTTAATTTCAAAACTGAATTAACATAAATGTATTAATTTAGGCCCAGCAGAGACAGTGCTTTCAACCTAAGTTTAATCCTCTTCATTCAGTTCTTGTCTCCCAGTGTCCTCCCCACTCATCTACTTGTACTATTTCTTATATACTGAATTTAATCTAACTGAAATCCTTTCAAACTAATGTCTTTATATAATGGACTGTTTAAGTTTTTTTCATTATATCATTACACTATTCACGAATCCCTTTTTATAACATTCTCTCTGTTTTTCTTACATTGAAGGATGGGTAACTTGAGCAGAGAGCAAGGTATACCATTCAATAAGTGGTGTAGTTACCTTTAATAAAAGATACCCTGGAAGAGCAGTAGTAGTTCCTAAGTACAGTGTATTTGTCTTCAGATTATATGGTCATTGATTGCATTACCCACATTTACATGTCCCTTTTCTTTGATGGTTGTTTTGATGTATAAAATCCAAAACAGCTCATGTAGTTTAACAATCCCATTTAAAATCGGTTTAGTCCACTGGTAAAAATTGCTAAGAACCAGAAAATAAATCTCAAAAAACAAGTTCAAAGGATGAAAGGGCTTAACCCACTATTTTATTTTTTGTTTATTAATTGTTACGGTTATTAAACTCAGATTTTTCAGATTTATTTTCTGGTTCCTAGTGATTTTTTACCAACTTTTAAGTGTGACTGTTACACTATGTGAGCTCTATTGGATTTTACTAGTTTGTGATTTCGAGCTGCATGGACACATACCCTGTCTTCTAGCTCTTTTATTTTGATTTGTCGTTTTCATTTTTGTCTTGAGTTCCCTTTAAGTTTTCACTAGTTTTTAAACAAAGCTAGGTTTGTCGCCTACTATATTGAAAATCCCTTAATTAGTTTTACAAATACTCCAGTTTGTCTTCACTATTTTCATAAAATCATAGGAGCTACTGTTGTATTACAAGACCAAAGACCTTGTGAAGTTTTATTTTCTTTTATGTATGAAAACTGCTCTGGAATGATTGTTGTTTTGTTTGTTTAGTTATTGAACAAAGACCAAAGACTATAACATTTAACACTGACAATTCAACATGTTCTTCAACTGGTTCAAAAGGTGTTAGACAAGTAAATAATCAAAGTCATATATTGTCGGACCTGCATGCTTAGTTGTGGAGAGACTTTTCATTTTCTATTTCATCTGTGGCAAATGCACAGCAACATAATTTAACACAATGATACATAACTTTGAAAAAAGCTGCTTAAGGTGCATAGCCTACAGTTAGACAACAGTTTGTTAAGAGAATGCCTTAAGTTAAAACAAGTACCTAAGGGCCTAAGACTTTTTAAATTCCTGAATGGATTGAATGCAGGTGCAGACTTATAAAATGAACATATAGCCATGTTTGGTAGACATGGCTTTGAATTAATGCAACATAAAATGTAAGAAAATGAAGACTTAATTGATGAGTTATCGAATGATATATTGTTTGAATGAAAAAATTCCCAATGTAATTTTATTTGACTATTATAACGTTATCTATGATAATATTAAGGGTGATGAACAAAGTCAGATTACAAAATTAAGAAATGAAAAAAAATTAAGAGAAATGAACAGGACTATGCCTTTAAAAAGGCATGTCCTTTTCCTATTCAAAGGTTAACGCTAATAATAACAATATTGAAAATAACCATACACATGAGACATTGGCAGGGGAGGATGAAAGACAAAGTGAGCGAGAGTATGTTAAAGAACAGATAGAACACAATAATTATCTTTAAGAGCATAATGATAATTTTACACTAAACGACTCTGTAGAAGTCCCTCCCACCCTCTCCTGCAGGTCTGAGAGAGTGGAACATTAAGCCATGAACAGTCACAATCCCCAACCTACCAATTATTATTATTACCACAATTATAGAATCTGGGTGGGACAAGAAGAGGAAGGGGAAGAGGCAAGAGAGGATGATCAACCATCAAATATCAAATGATGACATCAGTTCAACACATGGTGGTATATTATTAAATCACAGAGGTATTAATATATTTAACTGCAGCCTTTTAGACATCAACACAGAGTATTTTCCCTTTTTGAAAAGGATTTTACATTTATTCCACATAAAAATATTTATATATCTGACCTAATGTTGGAATTAAAGTTATATACAAGGAAATTGAATTTAGCCTTGCATTTTAAAAGCCAAGGAGAATAACATGTAGATACTGTTGCTGAAGTCAGGAAGAAAAATATATTCAGCCTTACAATGAACAATACACTGGAGGCAGTCTTTATAAAGCATGCAAAAGGGATTTTTACAATTACGTTAAACAAGGACAACATAGAATGTATAATTCAACTAAAAGTAAATCTAAATTATTATCTACTGAACAAAGACAGCACTGTAACAATAATGCAACCTGATAAAGGAGGGGTTATGGTATTAATAGATCAAATGGAGTAGGTTAATAAAGTTTTTGGTGTGTTGCAGGATACAGACATATACATGCCAATTTCCAGAACAAAATCAATATGACATATAAAAAATAGATTTATATTTGGATGATGCTTTTTCACAGGGTATATATATATATATATATATATATATATATATATATATATATATATATATATATATATATATATATATATATATATATATATATATATATATATATATATATATATATATATATATATATATATATATATGGTTTCACCTCATATTACCGAAATGCTGAAATGTCAAATTTCAGCATTTTGACAGTATAAAGCCAAAACCATCACAACACCGACACTTCACAATCACAAAATCAAAACATTGAACATACACAAAACAGAACACAACACACAAACCATTACACCCACACCACAAAACAATTAAATACAACAAAACACCACACAAACACACACCTACACTACACAAATGTAGGGGGGGGCAAGCCCCCCACACTCCCCCACTTATATATTCTAACTCTGAGATTGCATAAACAGGAAAGAAAAAAAATAATCACATACAGCCAACACACACAATCATACCTCCATCTCCCTACCCTAACCGACTTGTACAAGTTAGAAAAACACACACACACTCACTCACCTTAAACTGCAGACACCATCCCAGCCAAACACTTCTGCAACATAACGTACATGCATAAGCACGAATTCGATAGTCCTATTCGCGCTTATGTACTTTCTTTATTTTGAAGTTTTGACTTCATGGACATGAATTTCTGAAATTCGATATTTCAGCAATTCGTGTTTATGAAGTGAAACTATATATAGGTTCATAGGTAGGTACTAGGCTATCTGCCCAAGGGCATTTATAAGCCTAGCCAGAGTGTTTCGGCTTTCGCCACCCCATTGATTAATTAACTGATCCTCTGTCAAGCAGAGCCAATTAATTGATCCCAGGGGTGTATTTTCTGTTACCCATCCACTCGTCAAGGTTTCTCTTGAAGAGTGTTAATGAGGGGCTCTGCCTGATGTAATTTGGAATTTTGTTCCAAAGCATAGGGAGTCTCTGTGACAGGAATCTATCCCTCCAGCATGTTCTATTTATTGTTGTGGCGAGGTTTAGATCACTAGAGTGCGTGGCTCGCAGTGACTTGGATTTCTTTAGGTGGAGCATGTCCATCAATTCTGAGTTGGACATGGCTTTGTAAGTCAGACAGAGATCACCTCTGAGTAAGCGATATGCCACTGAGTACAGCCAGAGATTTTTCAGTCGGGCTGCATAGGACATATGTTTGAGACCAGTAATCCTCTTGGTGAGGTACTTTTGTGGTCTTTCCAGCTGTTGGAAGTGTCTTGTGAGGTACATCCCAAATGGGGCATTGTACTCTATGATGGGTCTAATGAGTGACGAGTAGAGGGACACTATAACCTCTTTATTTCTAGATGTGAACTTTAGTAATTAGATGGGCCACATAGAAGGATTTCCTAACTACTTTGGCAATATGATTGTCAAAGGAGAGATTACTATCTACCTGGGTCTCCAGATCTCTTATTACCTCTTCTGTATTAAGGGGGCTGCCACCCATGTGGTAATTCGTGGGTGTTTTGTTTTTCCCAAACGGGATGATTATGCATTTTTTGGCATTTAGCTTGAGGCCATGACTTTGACACCAAGTGTCTGTCTCAGTAAGGCCCTTTTGGAGGATGTCCGTGTCAGCTGGAGAGTCAGTTATGGCTCCCAGTTTGCAGTCATTGGTGAACTTGGTTAGCCATAGTCCTCCTGTGTTTGCCTGTACTTCTGAGAAGTATATGCCGAACAATAGGGGTCCCAGGACTGAGCCTTGTGGGGCACCACTTGTGACTGGTTTAGAGTCAGACCTGGAGCCCGCTATTCTTACCGTGTGAGTTCTGTCTGTAAGCCAGTTGGCAACCCATCTCGTGACGTAGGGGTTTATGTTCAGGCTGGTGAGTATTTCTGTAATACCCAGGTGGGGAATGGTGTCAAAAGCCTTGGTGAGGTCAAGGTAGGCTGTGTGAACCACCTTTCCCTCGTCTATGGCCTTGGTGACTGTCTTGAAGAAGTCAACCAGGTTTAGTAGGCATGATCTGCCCTTAACAAAGCCTAACTGGGTTGGGTCAAGTGTTTGAAGGTTCCCAATGTCTATGTTAATGAGTTCCATGATGATGCGCTCCATAGCCTTGCAGACCAGGCTAGTCAGGCTTATGGGGCGATAGTTACCAGGGTCAGTTGTGGCCCCTCCTTTGTGGAGAGGAATAACCGTTGCTGTGCACCATTCTATGGGCACGTAGCCTGTAGAGAGGCTGAGGTTGAACAGTGTGTTTATGTGGGGGGTTAGTTCGTTCTGTAGTTCGTGCAAGACGCAGCCTGGGATACCATCTGGTCCCATTGACGCTGTGTTTTTGGCTTTTGAAAGGACTATTTTCACCTGTGCGTCTGTGATTTTTGGGACACTACACTTTTTCAATATTGTTGTGGGCCCTTTTGGAAGTGAGAGGGGGGTGAAGTTTGCACTGAATCTGTCTGCCAGGATGTTAGCAATATCAGTAGGTTCAGTATATTTTCTGCTATTTTGCACTAGTTCAGTGCATATCTACGTGTTGCCACTTAGATTCTTAACATAGCCAAAGAAGGCTTTGTGGTCATCTTTTGAATCCTTGGCTATTTTTCTTTCGAAGTTAGCCTTGGATGATTTCATGAGGGACCTCAGTTTCTTACTGATACTGATCAGGGATGTCTTTCCTTCTTGGGATTTGCTTTTTTTCAGAAATAGTTTCCTCCTTCTATTGTATAGCCTGTTTATTGCAGGGGTCCACCAAACTGGTTTCCTTCTCTTAGAGGAGTGAGTCTTGGTTTTGCTAGGGATGGCATGATCCATGCATCCTTGTAGGTGCTCACAGAGTGCATTTGTAAAGGTGTCTGCATCTTGGGCAGCGTTATTCTTTAGCATGGGGGCTGTGAAACTTACCACCTCTGTCTTAAGTAAGGTGAAGTTTGCTTTAGAAAAGTTTTTTACTGTGGTTTCCTTAGTTGGGGGTGGTGGTGGGGTGTGGACATCCAGAGTGATTAGTTTATGGTCTGATCTAACCAGTGACGGGTTGACCTCTGGTGTGGAACAACTGTCGCCCATGTTGGTGATGACCAGGTTCAATATGTTTTCACCTCTGGTAGGGGAGTTTACCAGCTGATCCAGGGCATTTGAGTTGATGAATTCCAGGAAGCGGTGGGTCTGGGAATTTGTACTCGAGTAGTTTTCCCAGTGAATGGTAGGGTAATTGAAATTGCCCAATATCAGTGTGTTTGGTAGGACATTCAGGTTTTCCAGTGTCTCCAGAAAGGTGGAGTGATGGTTCTGGGTCATGGAGGGTGATCTGTAGCAGGCCACAATTTGCATTGCAGATTTGCCCGATGTTAGTTGCACATGGATGATCTCAGAGGTATCATGCATCATGCTGCGTCACTAACCTGGAGGTGTAGGTATCCTTGATGAATATGGATACACCCCCTCCTTTTGTGTTTCGGTCCATGTTCTGTGGCCGAAACGTCTGGAATGAGTTGTAGCCCGGTAGTGCTGGGGTGCTCTCTGGAGCCTTGAACCAGGTTTCAGTTAATGCACAGATGTTGATGTTCTCCATACTGAGGAGTGCTTCGAGCGCATGCATTTTGAGATTTAAACTCCTGGCATTGAGTAGCATAACCCTCAGTTTTTTGTTAATTGTGCTGTTTATGGAGGTGGGTTTGACTTTTGAGCCTTGCCTAAAAAAGGCACTATGGGGGCAGCAAGAGCCTTGGCCAGTATTCGAAAGCCTAGGGGTGACAATTGCAAGCCATCTCTTGCAAAGCAACGCGGCTTGTCTAGTATGTTGTCCCAGGATGACTGACACTGGATCCCCTTTGAATGACACCAGAAGCTTAGCCAATTGTTGAAATTTATCATTTTTTCTTTATACTGAGGTATAATTCTTGATGAGGGCAGGATGCTACTCAGGGTCAGGGTCATACCAGCCTGGACTACATGATCAGAGAGCTCTTCCTTGTCTCTTTGTATGTAGTCCAGGGAGGTATGTCTCAGGTCATTCACACCAACATGAGCAATGACAGAGCCATATTTGTACTTGTTCTGGAGTGACCTGAGTGCTTGTGTTATGTGGCAGATTATGGCTCCCGATAGGCAGCTAACAGGAACCTTCTGCTTATCCAGCCTAGTGAGTTGGACGTCAGTGTGCCTGACTATATTGTCACCTATTACTAGTGTGTTAGGTATGTTATTACACCTTAAGGGCTGCGATTGTGCGGCACACTGATTTTGTGTTTTATGTGTTGTCTGGTTTGTGACGGGAAGTCCAGGTTGTTTGGGTGTCTCCTTTGGAGGTCTCTGATGCTTTTGCAGGTTTTTATTTAGAGCCTCCAAGTTTGATTTTGTGTATTTATGTGCATTTTTTGCCAGTGCTGTTTTAGTAGGTCTGTGTGTTGCAGGAGTTGTGGTGCAAGTGTTAACCTTCTCCTCTTGACTGTCTGTTTCAGTCTTGGGTGGAGACAGCTTAGCTTCCAGTTTGGCTGTATAATTGCATCTCTCGCATATGTTAGTGTTTTGTGGTAGGAGGAGAGGGTTGTCTGTGTACATGAGGCAGTATTAACATTGCCTCAGGATACCCAGATTCACCAGCTGGAGTGGAGAGTGCACCTGAAGTTGCCCTTCGGTCATGCCTGAATAGTAGGGTGAGCTGCTTAGTCGCTTGGTTGGTGAGGGATGAATAAAGAGCCTTGCCGTGCTGGGAAATCAGTGTCAGGGTATATTAGTGCTTGCTATTAGGTCTGAGCAAGTGCTAGGCTGTAAGATGCTTTTTGAGTGCTTAGGTTGAGAGTTAAACCAGTTTCAAGGGGAAAAACTGAAGAGGAGACTTAGTGGAGCCGGGAATAATTTAACCGTAGCTAACCGGCACTGCCCGGTGCACAAAACAGTGCAAACGAGGTTTTTATAGTAGGGAAATGAAAGAGATAGAAATTCGCCCAAAATGGCCAATAAACTACTAACTTCTGGGCTGGAACCACTCCTCCAGGGACAGATAGGTTGCTCAAAGCTCCCTTCTCTCACAGGTGAACAGAGAAACTTCCTTCTATCCAAGTAAGGTATGGGCAACTCAGAAACTAGTATCACAGCCCTGAATTAAGCACTAGCCTGAAAACTGGACTATACTAGCTTAGAAAGGCAGGAAACAAGGAATTTTTTTTTTTTTTTTTTTTTTTGAAAAGATAAGGCAATAACAGTAAAAAATACACTTAAAACAGCTTTAAATGACTACAAACGATCAGAAAAGGCTATCGCACTTTAGTGTGTAACCTACAACAGTTAAACAAATTATTTAAACAAAATCAACTTTTTAAAAGTGCAGGCAGTCAAATAAGTACAATATGTGAAAAAAACAAGCTTTTAAATCACAATAAACGCTGGAAAATCTGCATTTAGGCGGAAAACAGTTAAGTACAGCAAGAAAGTACAGAAAACTGATACTTAATCACTCCAAAGTCTCTCTTCTAAGCTAGAAGGCTTTTATCAGTTTAAGGCTTTCTAGTGCTACCCAGGAGGTTAGTTACAGGAAAGATGGGAAACAAGCGCAGATGTGTTTTTTTTAAACCAGAAAGTTGAAAGAGACGGACAAACTGTCCAAATGGTCAATAAACTACAATTTCTGGGCCAAGAACCTCTCCTCTCATGGTAGACAGGCTACCTAGTGCTTACCACTCCCACTGATAAGCTAGAAGGCTTTCCTCCAACACAGAAAGGCTTGCGGGGCTCAGAAGCTTACCAACAATCCTGGATACAGCAACTCTGTATCTGGACTAGGCTAGTTACAGGAAACGTGGGAAACAAGCGCAACTGCAGCTTTTAAACCAGAATGTTGAAAGAGATGGAAAAAACTGCCCAAACAGCCAATAGCTACAATTTCTGGGCCAGGAACCACTCCTCTTGTGGTAGATAGGCTACCTAAAGCTTACCACTCCAACTGATAAGCTAGAAGGCTTCCCTACAACACAGAAAGGCTTGGGGGGCTCAGAAGCTTACAAAGAGTCCTGGAATACAACAAATCTGTACCTGGACTAGACTAGTTACAGGAAAGGTGGGGAACAAGTACAAACATAAGCTTTTAAGCCAGCAAGTTGAAAGAGATGAAAAACTGCCCAAACAGCCAAATAAACTACAATTTCTGGGCCAAAACTCACTCTTCCCATGGAGGATAGGCTACCTAGTGCTTACCACTCCCATTGATAAGCTAGAAGGCTTTCCTCCAACACAGAAAGGTTTGGGGGCTCAGAAGCTTACTAACAATCCTGGATACAGCAACTCTGTAACCAGACTAGGCTAGTTATAGGAAAGGCGGGAAACAGGCACAAGTGCGACTTTCAAACCAGAAAGTTGAAAAAGATGGAAAAAACTGCTCAAACAGCCAGTAGCTACAATTTCTGGGCCAGGGACTACTCCTGTTGTGGTAGATAGGCTACCTGATGCTTACCACTCCCACTGATAAGCTAGAAGGCTTCCCTCCAATACAGAAAGGCTTGGGGGGCTCAGAAGCTTACAAAGAGTCCTGGATACAGCAAATCTGTACCTGGACTAGACTAGTAACAGGTAAGGCAGGAAACAAGTGCAAACACAGGCTTTTAAATCAGAAGGTTGAAAGAGATGAAAAAGCTTCCCAAACGGCTAATAAACTATAATTTCTGGGCCAGAAACCACTCCTCCTGTGGTAGATAGGTTACCTAGTGCTTACCATTCCCACTGATAAGCTAGAAGGCTTCTCTCCAACACAGAAGGGCTTGGGGGACTCAGAAGCTTACCAACAGTCTTGGATACAGCAAATCTGTACCTGGATTACACTAGCTATAGGAAAGGCGGGGACCAAACGCAAAACGGGATTTTAACCAGAAAGTAGAAAGAGATGGAAAAACTGCCCAAACTGCCAATGAACTACAATTTCAGGGCCAAAACCCACTCTTCCCATGGTAGATGGGCTACCTAGTGCTTACCACTCCCACTGATAAGCTAGAAGGCTTCCCTCCAACGCAGAAAGGCTTGGGGGGTGCAGAAGCTTACCAACAGTCCTGGATACAGCAAGTCTGTATCTGGACTTGACTAGTTACAGGAAAGCCAGGAAACAAGCTTAGAATTTTTTTTTTGTTACAGAAAAGCAGCAAAAACAGCAGTAAATACAATTCAAATTGTAGTGCAGGCCAGCACACCCGAGCATGTAGCAACACTAAGGCAAATACAGTTCAAATAAGTGCAATTAAATTAACAAATGATTAAAAAACAAATGCAGAAGGCAATAAATTAGAAGGCTACTAACAAGCAGTAATAAGTGCAGAGTAAGAGCGACTGGACAGATAACAGCATGCAGAAGAGCAACTAAGACAGTTACAGTAAGAGCAGATGAATAAGATATATATATATATATATATATATATATATTTTTTTTTTTTATGGAAGGAACAGAGCAGGATTATGAGGCTGCAGGGGTTGTCCTTCCCAAATGCTCTCTTTGTACACAGTAGGAGAGTGAGCAAATGAGATGGGCCCAAAAGGAGTATCCAAATACAAATCTACAAGAGGGGCGGGCAGTTTCAAAGCCACCAACATTAATACCAAGACAAGAACAGGGAGGGGGGGGGACTAACTGTAGAGAGGCAGACACAACTTAATTTGAGTTAATATTCAGTGAAAAACACAAATAAATAAATTAAATACAGCACTATATGCAAAAGAGCAGATAAAAGTGTGTATTTAAATTCACTTATACGTCCAGCTGATTTCAGGTAGATGTTAGCCAGCCAAAGCTCTGATATTAAGCAGAGATAACTCAAAATGTACCACTTATATAAGGCAAGACAGGATGTCAGAGATGAGCTAAAACTACCCCCACTGCTATCAATGGCTGCAAAGAAATTCTAAAAAGTACTCTGTAGAGAGACAGTCACAACTTCAGTTGAGTTAATATTCAGTGAAAAACACAAATAAATAAATTAAATACAGTACTATATGCAAAAGAGCAGATAGAAGTGTATTTAAATTCACTTATACATCCAGCTGATTTCTGGTAGATGTTAGCCGGCCAAAGCTCTGATATTACAAACTTGAAAGGAGAAGCCAGCAGAATGATAAACCCCGGCGAGATGCCACAGAATCCAAACATGAAAGTACTGGTAAACTGAAAGGCGAAAATTTATTTAAGCTCAACAACAATAATAAGCTTTTCGTCAGTGTCAACCACCAGCTTCATCAGAAAATACAAACACAACACTTCAATGTGCACCTTAATGAAATAGCTCATTTAAAACTACATGACTACTTAACAATTAAGCCAATAACTTCATGAAACCTGCTCAGAACTCTTCCCAAAATAACTCAACCTTAATGAACTGCCAGTTTAGAAAAGTTACCATACATATAAAAGCCATACCAAAGGAATGAAAATAATATAAATAAATAAAATCTAAATAAAAATAAAAAAACAAATAAATTATCTAACCAAACTCCTTAATTTTAAAATGCAGGCAATAGATAGCATTCCATTTAAGCCTGGGTGATGGTAAGCTTCTAATTTTAACTGCCAGAGTAATTCCTTTTGTTCTAAAAATAATGGTTCTGCACCCCCCTTTTTGGAAGGAACTACCTGATCAATAACTGAAAAGGTAAATTCATGACCAGGATATTCTTTAACATGCCTGGCGAGCGCATACTCAATCTTCATTTTTTTGATGGCATAAAGGAGCTCATAAAGGCGTTCATGAAGTTTCCTGTCAGTTTTTCCTATATAAAACGCCTGACATGAAGAGCACCTAGCCAAATAAACCACATGTGAGCTGGAACAATTAAATCTACCCCTAATATAATGTTTGGTCTCCCCAATCATGAAAAAGGTCCCTGCTTTAATAAACCTATAATATTTACACATGTTGCATTTATACATCCCTCTTGCTGGAAAATAATTTGATTTCATCTGTAGTATACTCTTCAGATTCAACCCCTCCTTAAACACCATCCTAGGGGTAATCTCATATTCTAGGTTACCTTGCATGTCTGATAGAAATATGCACCATTTTTTCTTGATGATGGAGACAATGTCCCCTGCATCAACTTTAAAGGTTGTTATAAAGCTACAAAGGTAATTCATCTGGGCTTGCGAATTGGATGGCCCTAGTTTCTGGTGGGCTACCTTGAATCCCAGAATTGGTGCATAAAAAACGTTCTCCCTCTTACAGCAAACTTCTTTGACCAACTCTGATATATGGTTTTTTGGTTGTTTAAAGCTCTGATATTAAGCAGAGATAACTCAGAATGTACCACTTATATAAGACAAGACAGGATGTCAATGATGAGCTGAAACTACCCCCCCCCCCCACTGCTATCAATGGCTACACAGAAATTCTAAAAAGTACTCTGTAGAGAGACAGCCACAACTTCAATTGAGTTAATATTCAGTGAAAAACACAAATAAATAAATTAAATATAGTACTATATGCAAAAGAGCAGATAAAAGTGTATTAAAATTCACTTATATGTCCAGCTGATTTTGGGTAGATGTTAGCCGGCCAAAGCTCTAATATTAAGCAGAGATAATTCAAAATGTACCACTTATATAAGACAAGACAGGATGTCAGTAATGAGCTGAAACTACCCCCCACTGCTATCAATGGCTACACAGAAATTCTAAAAAGTACTCTGTAGAGAGACAGCCACAACTTCAGTTGAGTTAATATTCAGTGAAAAACACAAATAAATAAATTAAATACAGTACTATATGCAAAAGAGCAGATAGAAGTGTATTTAAATTCACTTATACATCCAGTTGATTTCAGGTAGATGTTAGCCGGCCAAAGCTCTGATATTAAGCAGAGATAACTCAAAATGTACCACTTATATAAGACAAGACAGGATGTCAGTAATGAGCTGAAACTACCCCCCACTGCTATCAATGGCTACACAGAAATTCTCCTCCACTTGTTTTGGTTTTGCGGTCACATCTCAGGATGTTATATCCAGGAGGGGTAATTTCTCAGTCTTGAGTTCTAGGCTTTAGCCATGTTTCTGTAATACAGAAGATATCAAATGCATGCACTTCTAAGAGTGAATGTAGGTGGGTAATTTTGTTGTTAATGCTACGGATGTTGAGGTGAGCTATTAAGAGTGAGTTTGAAGGTCTTTTTGGTGTGAGGATAGCATGGGATGTTAGGTTTTGTGGGTCTCTGGGAATTGTTATGTTGGGACCAGGGTTTGGGTGAATATCACCATCTAATAGAAGATGTTGTTGGGGTTTTTGTATAATCTTTAAGAGTTTGTTGTAGTTATTCAGGGTTTTCTTGTTATGGAGATAAGAGATATGGGTAGATCTCTGATACTTTGGAAATATGTAGATAGAAGTGGAGGTAATGTTTATGTGATTGAGGGAGTTTGTGTGAGAATGTGAATTAGTTTGTTGGTGGGGGTGGTGATGTTTAGACAGAAAAAAAAATGTTCATAGAAGGTTAAAGCATAGGGTATAGATAGAGAAATTAGGATAGTAGTTAAGAGTAAAAGAGTTATATATATATTTTTCTGTAGTGAGGCCATTAGGATTTGTAGGTAAGGAGGTGTAGTATGAAGAGGAAGAGTGCTTAATATAAGCTAAAATAGGGGTAATAGTAGGAGAGGAAAGTTATATAGTGCAACCAGTACAGGATAATAAGTGTGCAGAGATGAGGGAGAGAAGTTAAAGGTATAAAGCTAATTGAGGAGTGGTTAAGGTAGGGGCAGGGCTATTAAGTAGTGATAGCCAGTGATTGTTTAAGGAGGGGAAGGGGGCATGGATGCTGGGGTATAAGGTTAACAGCACTGGGGGTGTGTGGGAATTGGGGGTAGGGTAGGGGAGCGGAGTGAGCCCGCAGTGCGAACAGAGCAAGAAGAGCAGGTCAAGATTGTACAGAGACAATGTGAGAGCAGCAGATGTTGAGGCAGTGCAAATAGTTGCAGGTAAGTACAGTGTGGTACAACAAGTGTAAGATAGAGAAGGATAGTGGAGTGGAAGGAGGAAAGGAAATATAGCTAGAAGGTGGGAGGAGAAAGGATAAGAACAATGAAATGCCACAGGGAGATAATCAACTAGTCAAGGGATACAATCTATGAGAGTATTCAGAGATGATACCTATGAAAGTGGAGGAGAGAGTATTAGCCAACAGATAGAATAGGGTGCCACCTAGTGGTCAGAGAGCAGAAAACTACAAGGTAAATATAATATAGATAGCTAGTAGAGGTAGTTCAGATAGTGGATTCGGGGGGGGGTGTTAGAAGTTGCTACAAGGATTGCAAGGAGTCTGGCTGCTGGCTTCCTGACTCAATGGCTGTAAAACTGTGCATACTTAGATAAATTACAGTTAATGCAAGTATCTTAATAAAGGACTAGGGTGGAACATACTTTCTGAAACCCTTTGAGACTGGGAGAAAAACAGTACTGTTGTGGTAGAATTTCTTGATTCGATGTTGGAATGGCTAGAAATTAACAGGAGGGGATCCTTAGAGATCAGGCAGGTCCCTTAGTGCAGGATAGGAGGTAGTGAGCTGGAAAAAATTTGAAGGATAAAAAAAAGTATGAATGATGTGCTGTATTGTTAAGACAAACAGGGTAAGACACAGTTCAAGCAGTAATATTAAAACAGTGAGGGTAAATACAGTTCAAGCAATAATATTAAAACAATCAAGGTGGGACAGTTCAAGCAGAATATCCAGTCTATCCAAGGATGATATGAACCCAGCCTAAAAATAAAATATTACCAAATAGGTTCAGAGACATAAAAAAGCATACGGTTATATACAGGCACCATGAATTAATTAGATTCCCTTCAGTTTACAATATTAGGAGCAGTCAAGATGTTAACTAAAGCCTGCTTATGTTAGTGGGAAAAAAAATGACTTTTCTGCATCAGCTATGTGGCCAGGTCATAAGATATAGGCGTTATATTGATAATCACGTTAAAAAAAGACTAAGCTCTCTAGATTGCCTGACAAAATGATGACAGGAATGTTAGGTCAATACTAGTCGATAGAGACAAAAATATTACACTCCCAAGTTATGTAAGCATTTCAAACTATAACATAGATACACCATACAAAATGTGGAGTAAACTACCACACTATGTTACTATACAGCCTTAACAAAGACAGTGTATAGTAAAATTACACAGTGCTCACATTTAGGAAGGCATAATTCTGTACAGAATACTCAAGGTAACTAACTCAGTACAATTGCTAGAAGCGGTTAGATTAGCCTGATATTTAGGGTTTAAATTATCCTTATATATAATGGCTAGAAGCAGTTAGATTAACTTTATATTTAGTGTTTAAATTAACCTTATATATAGGGTTACATGCCATAGTACATTGCGGTAAAACTGCACTTGCAAGATTTTATGGCTGCATCACATTACGATGCTAACAAAATGCCTAGGTAAGAAACACAGTTGGAGTGATTATAGCAGCATCCGCGAGTGATTGGGGGACATAGAAACCAGATAAACTACAGCAAAATACCTGAGAAAACACTGAACGCTTCTCATTAAACACTTCTTAATTCAGAACCTCACTAATATTAAAAGCCAGAGTATCTAATGAATATGGACTCCACGGGAAGTGCAGCGTATCAGAACGCTCAGAGTAGCATGTAAGAATCCACATGGGAGTCACCGCTAGTTAATGTAGCTGTTTTGTACGGCTGAAACCCTCAAACTCTTGTTTATTTAATGGGGTATATTTAAATCCTTCCCCTTATATGGATATCATAGACTTAGGCTATTAACATTTTACACTTGCCAGCATGGACAAACAATACCACAAAGTATAAAGAGAGAAAAAGCAATGTAAAGTTTTAAAAAATACTCAAATAATATACAGTTAGTGAGGTGTTAGTGGCTAAAAACCTGATACCATTCCTATAAATAATTACAAGGACAGCTTACAATTGCAGCCATGTTAAAAAGAACAAATGTGCTGGTATGTTACTTACAGTAGAACAAGCCTCCAGGGCCAAGGCCACGCAGCAGCCAGGGTAAATACAGGGATAGTAAAGATGGCACCACAAAAGGCTTCCCCCTTATATGCCTTCATGGCAGGATGTGAGGTGGGAGGAAGAGGAGACAAGGGAAGAGGGGGCAGGTAGATAAGGGAGGGGCAAGGTGCAATACAGTTGTGAAAGGGGGTGGCAGAGAAATACAGAGCTATGGAGGAGCAGGTAAGAATGAGGGTGTAGGGTAGGTAAAGGAAAATTGTACATTGACAATGTGAGAGCAGCAGATGTCTGAGGCAGTGCAAATAGTTGCAGGTAAGTACAGTGTGGTACAACAGATGTAAGATAGAGAAGGATAGTGGAGTGGAAGGAGGAAAATAAATATAGCTAGAAGGTGGGAGGAGAAAGGATAAGAAAAATGAAATGCCGCAGGGAGATAATCAACTAGTCAAGGGACACAATCTATGAGAGTATTCAGAGATGATACCTGTGAAAATGGAGGAGAGAGTATTAGCCAACAGATAGATTAGGGTGCCACCTAGTGGTCGAGAGCAGAAAACTACAAGGTAAATATAATATAGATAGCTAGTAGAGGTGGTTCTGATAGTGGATTCGGGGGGGGGGGGTTAGAAGTTGCTACGGGGATAGCAAGGAGTCTGGCTGCTGACTTCCTGACTCAATGGCTGTAAAACTATGTATACTTAGATAAATTACAGTTAATACAAGTATCTTAATAAAGGACCAGGGTGGAACATACTTTATGAAACCCTTTGGGATTGGGAGAAAAACAGTACTGGGGTGGTAGAATTTCTCGATTCGATGTTGGGATGGCTAGAAATTAACAGGAGGGGATCCTTAGACATCAGGCAGGTCCCTTAGTGCAGGACAGGAGGTAGTGAGTTTCTGAAACCCTTTGAGACTGGGAGAAAAACAGTACTGGGGTAGCAGAATTTCTCGATTCGATGGTGTGATGGCTAGAAATTAACAGGAGGGGATCCTTAGAGATCAGGCAGGTCCCTTAGTGCAGGAAAGGAGGTAGTGTGTTTCTGAAACCCTTTGAGACTGGGAGAAAAACAGTACTGCGGTGGTAGAATTTCTCGATTCAATGTTGGGATGGCTAGAAATTAACAGGAAGGGATCCTTAGAGATCAGACAGGTCCCTTAGTGCAGGATAGGAGGTAGTGAGTTTCTGAAACCCTTTGAGACTGGGAGAAAAACAGTACTGGGGTGGTAGAATTTCTCAATTCGATGTTGGGATGGCTAGAAATTAACAGGAGGGGATCCTTAGAGATCAGGCAGATTCCTTAGTGCAGGATAGGAGGTAGTGAGTTCCTGAAACCCTTTGAGACTGGGAGAAAAACAGTACTGGGGTGGTAGAATTTCTCAATTCGATGTTGGGATGGCTAGAAATTAACAGGAGGGGATCCTTAGAGATCAGGCAGGTCCCTTAGTGCAGGATAAGAGGTAGTGAGTTTCTGCAACCCTTTGAGACTAGGAGAAAAACGGTACTGGGGTGGTAGAATTTCTCAATTCTATGTTGGGATGGCTAGAGATTAACAGGAGGGGATCCTTAGAGATCAGGCAGGTCCCTTAGTGCAGGATAGGAGGTAGTGAGTTTCTGAGAGAGACAGCCATAACTTCAGTTGAGTTAATATTCAGTGAAAAACACAAATAAATAAATTAAATACAGTACTATATGAAAAAGAGCAGATAAAAGTGTACTTAAATTCACTTATACGTCCAGCTGATTTCAGGTAGATGTTAGCCGGCCAAAGCTCTGATTTTAAAATATATATATATATATATATATATATATATATATATATATATATATATATATATATATATATATATATATATATATATATATATATATATATATATATATATATATATATATATATATATATATATATATATATATGTATATAGCTTATATATATATATATATATATATATATATATATATATAGCTTATATATATAGCTAGACTGTTACAGTTTTTTAATAAATAAAAAATCCCATTATACCAGCAGTGTTTGGAATGCCAAAAGTACATAAAAAACATCACAGATGTACCTTTTAGATTAATTGTAGCTGCACAAGGTTCCAAAACTATCCTTTATACTTGTTCATAGAATGTTAACAGCAATACCTCTTAAACATACTCATATTTTGAAAGATTCCTGGGATTTCCTACAAAAATGGACAATGAGTTGTACAATGAGACTGTTAGCTTTCTCACTGTGGATGTTATAGATCTTTTTTCATGTATACCTCATGAAGTAGGTTTGGTTTCTTCAAGACAGCATTAATAGAACACAAGTATTTAACTGCTAAGGAAAATAGACTCTTGACAGATTTAATGGAACTAATTTATATAATAATTTTATTTATTTTGAAGGTGAATACTATAGGCAGATAAAAAGAGTAGCAATGCGGGATGGGGAAAAGGTATGTTTTAAATTCCATCTATCAGTCATATTGGAACCTTTATTTGCATTATCCAGATTATATTTTTATCTCATGGGAGGCAATTGAAGTAAGAATGATTGTATAGATTACATTACTAACAGCACAGCTCTTCCTAAATTCATGTATACATACTCTCTAGATAAAGTGAGTTGTTTGGATGTTGCAATACTGATGGGAAAGAATGGGTTTATTTCTACCATATATCATAAACTAACCTTCTGCAGCACATACTTACACTGTAAGAGCTCCCACCCCTGGATCTATCAGAAGAATTTGGTCAAAGGACAGTTTGTAAAACTTGTGAGGATGAATTAAACTTTCAGATTATTTGACATTGAAATGTAAAAACTTGCCAGTTAAGATGTTCCTAGAAAGAGGTTATGCATATGATTTAATTAACAATATTTGTTATAAAGTGGGTACATAATGGGGTAAAAAGTATACCCCACTTTTGGAAATACAGAACAACAAGCACTCCAGAGCAATTTTAAAACGCATAACATCTCAGAAAAATGAAAAAGAAAGTTCACAAGGTCTTTGGTCTTAAAACAGAGCAGTAGCTTCTATGGTATTAAGGAGATAATAAAGAAAAGCTGGAGTATTTTTAAAACTAACAAAGAGATTTCCAATATAGTAGGAGGCAAACCTAGTTTTGTTTATGAAGTAGGGAAAATTTAAAGGGGAACTTCAGAGAAGAAAAGGACAAATCAAAACAACCATCAAAGAAAAGAGATATATAAATGTGGGTATTGCAATCAACATCTGTATGTTTTTGAAGGCGAATAGATTGTCTTTAGTAACTACTGCTCTTCTAGGATATCTTTTATTAAAGGCAACTTTTGTGGTGGTATATCTTGCCTTGCCCTTTCTTCTATGTAAGAAAAGCAGAGAGAATGTTACATAAAAGGATTTGCAAGCACTGTTATAACTAAACAAACTTAAACATTGTATTTTATAAACACATATGACCCCCCCCCCCACATCACCCACTGGATGGCCAGCTGGCTTACAAATAGGACACAAGAAGTCAGGATAGGTGAGACTGTCTCCACAAAAAGGCTAGTCACTAGCAGAGAACCCCAGGTCTTGGTGGATTGTCCATCCTCAGATGCCAACTTCATAGACCTTGGTAAACTTGGACTGTGTATCAATTGCATGATGTTCACAGACAAAGAATTATTGCTCATCCTGTTGCTATCTGTATGTGAGGGATGCAAGTATTCAGTCAGTCTTGAGGCCTCTATTTCACAAATATGCACAACCTGTGAGAAACACACGCTACCACTGCATTCCACAGAAACACATAGTAAACTATTATACGCTGATATCATTAAAAATTCCCCGACTAAGCCTCTAATTCCTAGTAAATCGAGGAATCAGCATAAATCAAACAATACAATATTTTTTATTACTGGTACTTTAAAGGGCCATCAGGTTATAAAACACTTTAAAGCTAATGCACCTAGACAACCTTTTAACAAAAGTGTACTGGTGATTGGTGAATCTATTGTCAGACACACTGATTCAACTCTCATGAGTCTGGACAAAGAGAGAGTGACCATGAGTTGAGTTGTTTTCCAGGAAACAAGATATCTGAATATCAAGGGCCCTAAAGACCCTTAAGCCAGTTATGATTATGGCATGATAGTGACCCATGTGGGTGCGAACAACCCGGTGAGTATAACTTTGAAGGATATGTAGAATGACCTGCCAGAGTTCTCCATGCATGTCACAAATGTAAGTAAGATCCTGATTGTGAGCAGAAGTCTTCTTTCTCCCTGAATGATGTCAGAGTGCAGGGAAAAGATGGTTGGCTTTAACAACTAACTGCATAGTTGGTGTCATTCTAGAGGGAATCACTATGTGTCAGCATGTAAGGAAATGCTAGACAATCACTCTTACTCTGCCAGAGATGGCTTGAATCTCTCATTTCAAGATTTCTGCATTCTGGCTAAAGGCTTTGCATCCCTCTCCCAGTTGTACTTTTTTTTAGGCAGGGTCCACTAAAGGATCTCACAACCTAACAAAAATAAATCAAGCACCAGACAACATTAAGATGTCTCTGCTTAATGCCAGGAGTCTAAATAAAAAAAATTGCTTAAACTTGAGGCACTATTGCATTTGGAGCATATGTGTGTGTGTGTGTGTGTGTGTGTGTGTGTGTGTTTGTGTGTGTGTGTGTGTGTGTGCGCACGCTCGTGTGCATGTGCGTGTGTGCATGCGCGCGAGTGTGCATGTGCATGGGCGTGTGTGTGTGTGTCTGTGTACATGTTCTTACAGATATTTGTTTTAAAAGTACAGAAAGACTCCCTCCATATGAGGGATTTTGCGCCTACCACACATTTAACAACCGGCCAATAAACTGAGATACCTATACCTCAACTGTAGATTATAGCCCAGATTACTTGATTTCATCAACAAAATCTACCTGGAACAAATTGTCAAGGAACCACCAGCTAGAGGAAAAATATTCTTGACCTGGTCCTTACCAACATGGTGTTGATATTCACCATTTCCCCTGGTGGCATTTCACCAGTTAAATATGATCACAAACTGGTAATGTTTATCTTCAAAATCTCAAACAGTTAGATGCAGATATTACAAAATTCAGAGAATGTATATGTACCAGTCTTCTACAATTCTATGATGAGGCCTTAAAATTTAAGTTTAGCTATTAACCAACATATTATCATAGCAAGCAGTTATGCAAACAAACTCTATGTGCACCTGGATAAATGCATTGACCTGGCAGTCTCTACCAGATCCAAACAAAGTGGGAAGCTTAAAAGTAAACTAGCATAGTGGTCTAAATGTATAAATAAGAAATACAATAAGAGAGAAAAAAAGGTATTTTAAATTATCCAAACAAAAAAAAAAAAAACTAAACAAACAAAAAAACCCCCCAAAAACCTCAAATCAAGGTTAACATTAAAAAGTTATCGAAGGAATTAAAAAAAACACTTTCAGGAATATGAAGGCCTCACAGGAACTTACACTAGCATCAGAAGTTAAAGATAATTACAAATCTCTCTTTTGTTATGCTTGGAAACTAGAGAATAACACCCCATATTGCTGAGACTTTATCCAAATTGGTACTACCTAGTCAGAGGTATTAGCTATAGGAGGACTGGAATTATTCATCTTTTGGCACGAGGTACTTGCTTAGTCTATATGAGTTGGAAAACACGCTAAAGGGCCAAAATGTGTAGTCATTTTATTGTCCACAGGCCTCAGTAGTCAGTTTTCTGGTATTTTTCAGTGCTGATATACATTTGGCACATTTGAGCAGCTCTGTGCTCATTTTCACAGAGCTGAGCAAATCTTGGCATCCTAGCTTGTGTTCCACAAGTGTTTTACTTGCAGACAGTGCCATCCAGGCAAAGCTAAGCACTTTGGATTAATAATCACACTTGTACAACTTAATATAAGTAATTACTGCTGTTTCCTTGCTTTATTTATGCATCTCACTAATAAAAGTGCTGTACCTGTCACTGCTGCTGTTAGACTGTTTGCATTGAAACTGCCTTCTCTTAAGGTATTTCTAGCTAATTTTTTAAGTTGTCTGTAGTAGCATTGCACATGTGGGATTCTTCTTCTTCTGTGCTTTTACATTAGGAGGACTGGAATTATTCATTTTGTGGTAGGAGGTGTTTGCCTAGACTGTCTGAGGTGGGAAACACACAAATGGCCACAAAGTGTAAATTTATTGACCAGAGGTTTGAATGTTTTCTGTTTTTTCAGTGTTGGTATAAATTTGGCATGTTTGCAGAAAGAGATGCTCACAATGCAGAAATGGGCAGCAGTGCCCCGTATGGAAGCAAACACCTATACAACACATTTTCCCTGCAGTACTGTCCATAAAACTGTACCCTGTAAAGCAGTAAGTACAGAGCAAATACCATGTGCTCCAGCAAGCTGGGAGAAGCTAGTTCATACAACTCTGGCAATACCATTACATTCAGTAAAATTTAGCATGTTATTACATAGTCTGTCCCAACAAAGCACCCTTAATAGGCTTCTGTTAGCCTCATTATGCCACACCCTTGTAGCTCACCAATTAAAGGACCAGACAACACAGACATGCAGCTTCCTAACTTCTCTTCAGCCAGCTTGGTAGGTATGAGCATCTTAAGACAATGTAGCAATTGTCTGATGTTTACTGACAGCCACTTAATCCTTAAAGTAAGAGATACAGTATGCGAGAGGTGTACATACAGAGTGTCACTGGAGGCTAAACTCCCACAAAGGTTCATAGATTCATAGGTTCATACTAGGCTATCTGCCCTATGGCAATTATAAGCCTAGCCAGAGTGTGTTTGGCTTTCGCCACCCATTTTAAATTAATTTTGCTATGCCCTTTTTCGAGGTTAGTATACTGTGCCTCTGTCTAACAGTGACACAGAAGTGATACCCGGGGTAAACCTGCGATCTCCCGTCCACTCATCAAGATTCCTCTTGAAGAGAGTCAATGAGGGACTCTGCCTAACCTGGACTGTGATTTTATTCCAGAGTGAAGGGAGCCTCTGGGTTATGAATCTGTCCCTCCAGCATGTCCCATTTATTTCAGTGCTGAGGTTCAAGTCTCTCGAGCGCGTAGCTCGATGGGATTTGGATTTTCTGAGGTGCAGCATGTCCATTATTTCCGGGTTGGACATGGCTTTATACGTCAGGCACAGATCACCTCTGAGCAGGCGGTATGCCACTGAGTAGAGCTGGAGTTTCTTTAACCGGGCAGCATATGGCATCTGTTTGAGCCCTTTGATCCTCTTGGTGAGGTACTTTTGGGGTCTTTCCAGTTGCTGCAGGTGTCTGGTAAGGTACATCCCAAAAGGGGCATTGTACTCAATTATGGGCCTGATGAGGGATGAGTAAAGAGGTACGATGACCTCCCCTGATCTAGATGTGAATCCCTTCATGATTATGTGGGCTATATAAAATGTTTTTCTAACCACTTTGGCCACGTGGTTGTCAAATGAGAGATTGCTATCAACTTGGGTCCCCAGGTCCCTAATGACTTCTTCTGTACTTAATGGATTACCACCTATGTGGTAAAATTTGTGGGCACTTTGTTTTTGCCAAAGGGGACGACTATACACTTTTTGGCATTTAGCTTGAGGCCATGGCTCTGGCACCAGTTGTCTGTTTCTATGAGGCCCTTTTGGAGGATGCTTGTGTTGGCTGGAGAGTCGATTATGGCGCCCAGTTTGCAGTCATCTGTGAATTTAGTCAGCCACAGTCCTTCTGTGTTGACCTGTACCTCAGAGAAATATATACCGAACAAGAGAGATCCCAGGACTGAGCCTTAGGGGATGCCACTTGTAACTGGTTTGGAGTCTGACATGGCTCCAACAATTCTAACCATGTGGATTCTGTCCTTGAGCCAGTTTGCAACCCATCTAGTGACATAGGGGTTTATATTTAAGCTGGTGAGCTTATCTATAATGCTCGAGTGGGGTATTGTATCGAAGGCTTTTGCGAGGTCCAGGTAGGCTGTGTGGACCACCTTCCCCTCGTCAATGGCTTTGGTGACTGTTTCAAAGAAATCAACCAGGTTTAAGAGGCAGGATCTGCCCTTAACAAAGCCGAACTGGGTAGGATCCAGTGTCTGTAGGTCCCCAATATCTTTTTTATGAGGTCCATGATGATCCTTTCCATAGCTTTGCAGACCAAGCTAGTCAGGCTTATGGGGCGATAGTTTCCAGGATCCGTTGAGGCACCACCTTTGTGGAGAGGGACCACTGTTGCTGTATGCCACTCTTTGGTTACATATCCTGTAGTAAGGCTGAGATTGAACAGTAGTTTTATGTTTGGGTTTAGCTCTTCTTGGAGTTCATGTAGGACGCAGCCCAGGACACCGTCTGGTCCCATTGATGCTGTGTTTTTTGCTTTGAAGAGGGCAGCTCTTACCTGAGCATCTGAGATGTCAGGGGGGCAGCACTCTGCTAGGATAGATATTTGCCCTTTTGGTGGGGGGGAGACGTTTGCGCTGAACCTGTCAGCTAGGATGTTGGCAATGTCTGTGGGTTCGGTGTATTTTTTGTCATGTTGGACTAATTCTGAGCATATCTGGGAATTCCCACCCAGGTTCCTAACATAACTAAAGAAAGCCTTGTGATTATCCTTAGTGTCCTGTGCAATTTTTCTCTCGAAGCTGGCCTTAGACGATTTTATGAGTGCCCGTAGTTTTTTGCTAATACTGATCAGAGATGCCTTCCCTTTTTGGGATTTTGCTCTATCATGTAGTAGCTTCCTCCTTCTATTGTATAGTTTGTTTATGGCTGGGGTCCACCATCAGGACGTCTGCCTTTGGAGGATTGGGTCTTGGTTTTATTTGGGATTGCATGATTCATGCATTCCTGAAGGTGTTCATAGAATGCGTTTATAAAGGATTCTGCGGTCTGAGCCATATTTTTCACAGGCCCGGGGGCTTTGAAGGATTTCACTTCGGTTTTGAGGAGTGTGAAATTTGCTTTAGAGAAGTTTTTCACTGTGGTTTTCAGGGCAGGGGGTGGAGTCGGGATGTGAATATCCAGTGAGATTAGTTTATGGTCTGATCTTACCAGTGAGGGATACACTTCTGGTCTGGAGCATAGAGTCCCCATGTTGGTGATGATCAGGTCCAGTATGTTTTCCCCTCTTGTGGGAGTGGTAACAAGTTGTTCCATAGCATTTGAGTTTATAAATTCTAGGAACCTTTGGGCTAGGGTGTTGGAGCTAGAGTAATGCTCCCAGTCTATGTTTGGGTAGTTGAAGTCGCCCAATATAATGGTGTTTGGAGAGACCTTCATATTTTCCAGTGTTCTCAGGAAGGCCGAGTGGGGTTCCTGGGTTTGGAAGGGTGGTCTGTAGCAGGCTATAAACTGGAAGGCAGTTTTACCCACTGTTAGTTGCACATGGATAGTCTCCGATGCTTCGTGCTGTGCCACCAACCTGAAGATGTGGGTATCTTTGACGAATATTGATACTCCCCCTCCTTTTGTAGTACGGTCCAAGTTTTGGGGCCGAAAAGCATGGTATGAGGTATAACCTCATAGTGCTGGGGTGCTCTCGGGAGCCTTGAACCAGGTTTCTGTTACTGCACAGATATCGATGTTCTCCATGCTAAGGAGAGTTTCGAGTGCGTGCATCTTGAGGTTTAGACTTCTGGCATTGAGTAGCATTACTCTTAGTTTCTTATCCCTTGTGATACCTATGGAGGTGGGTTTGTCTTTTGAGCCTTGCCTAAAAAAGGCACTATGGGGTAGCAAGAGCCTTTGCTAATATCCGAAAGCCCAGGGGTGACAGGTGCAAGCCGTCCCTAGCGAAGCATCGTGGCTTGTCGAGCATGTCATCCCAGGCTGACAGGCATTGGATCCCCTTTGAATGACACCAATACTTAAGCCAATTGTTGAAATTGATCATCTTGTCTTCATATTGTGGCATCATTCTTGGTGAGGGTAAGATGCTACTCAAGGTCAGGGTCATACCGGCCTGGGCTACATGCTCAGAGAGCTCCTCTATGTCTCTTTTCATGTAGTCCAGGGAGGTACGTCTCAGGTCATTCACACCAGCATGGACAATGACTGAGTCATATTTGTACTTGCCTTGGAGTGACCTGAGTGCTTGTGTTATGTGGCGGATCCTAGCGCCCGACAGGCAGCTCACCGTAACCTTCTCCTTGTTCAGCCTGGTGAGAGGGACGTCAGTGTGCCTGACGATAGTCACCTATTACAAGTGTATCAGGTGTGTTGTTTAGCCTTAAGGGCTGTGACTTTTCGGCACACTGGCTTTGTGAGCTATGTGTTGCACGAGTTTTGTTTTGGAGTAGCAGTTGCTTGGGTGTCTGCTTTGGAGGTCTCTGCTGCTTAGGCAGATTTTTATTTAGAGCCTCCGAGTATGTTTTTGTGTGTTTATGTGTTTGGTTTGCTGTCGTGGTAGGTCTATGTGAGATTGGAATTGTAGTGAGTGTGGTTTCCTTCTCCTGCTGACTGGTTTCGCCAATACTGAGTTGAGAGTGCTTAGCCTCCAGCAGAAAGTACTCTGGCAGTACAAGGTTTCAGTGCCTTCCACATTTTGAAACCAGTAGCTGCACAGGCAGGAGCTAAAGGTGGAGGTGTCTTGATATACATCAAGAGCAAGCAGACCTCTAGGCTGGTTAAACAGGATGAGTCACTGGAGTTTCTCTATTTGCAGATCACAATAAAATCTCTTACCATATCCTAGCATGCTATAGGTCACCCTAGATGTCCCAAGAAACTCACAGCTCATATTTAAACCTATTGGAGACACTCACCATCCAGTCTAACACCTTACTTATGGGGGAGTTGAATTATCCTTCTATAGACTGTTAACACTACATGTCCTCAAATCTGCAAACACAGAGGTTCCATAAGCACCCTTGACCAGTTACAGCATATGGCCACTAGAATCTCTAAAATACAGGACCTTGAACACACAAATAGGGAAGAGTGTTGCAATCCCCCCACCTCACAGTCATGCCCCCCCCCCCCGGTAATGTCTGACCATAAAGGTGCTTTCTTTGAAATGAAAATTAACTCAATAATCCCAGTAAACCCACTAACAGGAAGTATTCAAAGCAAACTACCTTTTATTAAGCAATAATTTGCCAAAATTCAGTGCTTCTCCTAACCCAGAGAACACATATGCACAATGTCGCTGGCTACTTAGAGGCTGCTGTAACTACCAGAAACAAACCCACACTAACTCCAAAAACAAACCACCCTGCTGGCATTTTAAATTAAACAGGATATACAAGAAAAGGAACAAATCTTGTCTAAATTCAGAAAGTGTAATTCCCATAAAAATAGGAACTCTCTCATCAAATTAAACAGGCAATTAACGGGGCTAATTCAGCCCACTAAAGCTAATTTTGAGATTAAGATAGCCTCTCAGGCAAAAAGCAACCATAAGGCCTTCTTCAACTAAGTCAGAAACATCAAAGGCAACCAACATCAGTGTGCTGATCTGGTGCTTAATTGTGCAACATTCATTGAGATGGGTGATATAGCAAGTCTGCTGACTGACAAATTCATTCCCAACTATATCCCTTGCTGACCCCCAGTTTCCTCCCAAGAAATACCCTCAAACTTATCCCCTCAAACTCTAAAAAAGAGGATATCCTGGCTGCGCTCACTGAGGCCAAGAACACAGCCTCAATGCACCAGGATAATATCCTGGGATGCCTCCCGAATAGTTTAAAATATGACTTATCAGGACTCCTGGAGTCATTATTTAACTACAGTCTCAAAGCCCATTAGTCTGACTAGTCTTATTTGCAAAGCCACAGATGGAATTATCATGGAAATGACCAATAAAGATATTTGAGACCTCCAGATTATGGATGTATCTCAGTTTGGCTTTGTCAAAGGAAGGTTATGCCTACTGAACTTGGCGGACTTTTTTGAAAAAGTCATCATGGCAATGGATATGGGTAAAATGGTGAATACTGCCTACCTTGACCTGGCTAACACATTTGATACAATACCCCACTTGGGCATTGTTAACAAACTTACAGAATTAAGCATAACCATTATATAACACAATGAGTAGCCATCTGGCTCATGGATAGGACCCAGGAGATTAGGATCAGAGAGACTACATCCATAAAGAGGCCAGAAACCAGTGGAGTCCCTCAGAGGTCTGTGCTGGGCCACTCTTTCTCTGTATCTACTTTTCAAAAGTCAAAACCAATGTCAAAGGTCTCTGGCTGACCATATTTGCAGATGATTGCAAACTGGGAGCAGTCATAGAATACTCCAACATGCAAACAACATACAGGAAGGTCTAACACAGACAGATGATTAGTGCCAAAGCCATGGCTTACAATTCAATACCAGGAAATGCATTATAGTACCTTTTGGAAAGTTGGCCACACAGGGAAGCTATATCATTGATAAAATACTCCTAATAGTTGACTCACTAGTTAGGGATCTGTGAACTCATGTAGACAGTAACCTAGCCTTTGACTAACATGTGTCCAAGGTAGTAAGAAAACCCTTCTATTTTGCTCAGTTTATAAGTAAGGCATTACATCTAGGTCTGGGGAAGTCAGCATGCAGCTGTACTAAGCCCTCATCAGACCCATCATAGAGTATAATCCTTCCTTTGGTCAGTACCTGACCAGACACATGCTGCAACTGGAATGTTCATCCTATGCAGATCACCTCAAGGGCCTTTCTCTATAGTTGGGCTCCTATAGACTACTGAGAGGCAATCTATGCTTGGCTTACAAGGCATACTTGGACCCCACTCTGATGAACCTTTTGCACATCCACAAAACAAACTGCTTCAAAACCACTAGATCCAAAGAACTAAATTCTGCTTGCAATATAAATAGGACATGTTGGGAAATCAGACATATATCTCAGAGAATTCCCATTCTCTAGAACAGAGTCCCCATCCATGTGAAACAAAAGTCCATCCTTAACCATATTTAAATATAACTTGGACCATTGGAGGGGAAATCAGAAATTCACCTCTGGTCTGGTTCCTATGTATCTGATGGACAGAGGCAGCCAGTAAATCATGTCATAACCAAAATCACTGTCTAAAATATAAAACTTGTGGGTTACATTTGGGTTGCACAGCTAGGCTTGCAAAGGCCCTTGTAGTTACCTGAGTATACACCTATGAATGTATGAACATACTAGCTAACAAAGTCAAACCAAAATTTACCTCTGGAATGATTATACAAAGCCCATATATCCCACAGAATCTCAACCCCCATCATAACCAAAGAACACTTGCTAAAGGTACTCTCCAAAATGAAAAAAATATATATGAAATTCACTCCAATGGTGCAACTCCTACAGCTATTCAACCTGCGCGTATCCATTGCATTTGTCACTGAAGTATGGTACACAGTGGTTGTGATGTTCTGATGCCACATCACAAAGATGGGTCAGCCACTAACCCTGCAAATTATAGACCCATTAGCCTGACTAGTCTCATCTTCAAGGCTGTGGTATGTATCATAAGCAACTTAATAAACTATAGTATAAAAAAATGTTATAAGGTTTGACTTCCTGGCAGATAGACACTACATTTTCTCTATGCTCATTGGACTTAATGAGAAAACTGTACATGTACTAGAAGACAGACTTTGTCCAATAGTTGAATCTGTGACTTAGGAAGAGCAATATCAATTCCATCCTGGCCCTAGAACCATGAATCAACTGGCTGTCCTTGCATGGATATTAGAGTGTATATGGATGTTTGCCATTACTGCTGACAGGTGTTTTGTGGATATAGAGAAGGCATACAGTTATGATCCCAGAAATGCCTTGTGGGAGGTGCTACATCAGAACAGGGTTTCAGGGTTACTTTTCTATGCCATTTGGTCCTTGTATTTGTTGAGAAAGAGTTGCATCCTTATTCTTGGAGTTAAGCTGAATGCATTCAATGTGGATGTAAGACTCAGCAAAGATTGTATCTTGCCTCCCCTCCTATTTGCAATATTTTAGGAGAGGATATCAGAGAACAGTTGGGGTTTTCAGATTATCCAGTTTGGGAACACAAGGGTTATTTCTCTGTTGTTTGAAAATGATGTTGTCCTTTTAGTTACAAGTGACTATGATCTCCATTATCTCCAGTCTGTGCTGCAGGAGGTCACTGCATAACAAAGACCATTTCAAATGAAAGGTCATGGCTGTCTTCAAGAAAAGAGTGCTTTGCTCTCTGTAGATGTCGGGGAAGTAGCAGCCTTAAAAGAAGAACTTTAAGAATCTTGGGGTTTTCTTTATGAATGAACACAGAAGAGATGAGGAGGCTGACCAGCAAATAAGCACTGGTGGTAGTTCTGTAGGCACTGTTCTGGTGGTGAAAAGTTTTCGGTGACTGAAAGGATAAAATCACAGACATTATTAGTGGAAAAGGGGTTGCTTTGCAGGGTTTATGTGCTCATATTCCATGACATAGGTTTATAAGCTCATAGGTGTATATCAGGTTAATGGCCATTGGGGCTTTATAAGCCTAGCCGTGCATCCCAAATGTATCCCACACATGTTTTGAGCCTTAAAGGTAATTTTATTGGGTATATGTAAGTCATGGTATGATTTACAAACTGCCTCTGTCCATTAAAGACTTAAGTGCTAGGCCTGGGGTGAAGTTCCAAAAGAATGTTTTTTATTTTCATCAAGATTGTTACTAGCAGGTCCGAGGTACAACTATGGGGGCATCATTTGCACCAATATAGGCTGATTTGTTTATGGGGTTCATAGAGGAACAGCTTATCTGTGATAGGGCCCATAATATTTATATAGAGGAATTGGACATCTGGCGCAGGTACCTGGACGATTGCTAGCTAATCTGGAAGACAGACCAGGACTATTTATTAGAATTTATTTTAAACGTAAACGATAATAAATGGGGTATTGAATTTACTCTTAATATGCAATATAGTGAAATTCAATATTTGGATGTCCTCGGCAGCAGAAACTGTGACAACACACTTGCCACAAAAGTTTTTAGAAAATACCCACAATACAATACTTCACTGGAAGCTAATAGTCTACATCCAAAACATATTATAAGAAATATTCCTAAGTCTCAATTTTTAAGAATTAAGAGGATTTGCTCCAACCAGGAGAGCTAGGAATATTTTCAGCAAGACTTAAGGAATAGATTTAAGGCTAGGGGATATCAATCGGGCCACATCAATTTGGCATACAACTGGGCGGAACAATTTAATAGATGCAATTTGCTCAGCTACAAAAAAAAACCTAACACAGGGGTTACACCGATTAGATTTGTGACCACCTATGGCAGGAATATCAATGTTATAAGAAAAGTTATTAACAATAATTTGAACATTTTATTAGCTAATTCACATTTGGCTAATATTCTTGCATTTGAGTGCCAATTTTCCTATAGGAGAGGCTGTACATTGGGGTCATATTTGAATCTACACAAGAAGGGCTGACATGTGAAGATGAGGGGTACACAAATCACATTTTCCAGGGAGCAACTGAAGGGTTCTTTTCCTTGTGGCCATTATTCCTTTTGCATACATATGATGAAGTCTAAAGAATTCTCCAGCAAAAATACTGCTAAGGTTTTTGAAATTAGATGTTTTGGCAATTGTGGGTCAAACTGGGTAATATATCTTGTTACTTGTTCCTGTTTGGCCTTTTATATTGGCCAGACTTCTAGACCATTGAGAATTAGGATGTCAGAACATTTTAGTGACATAAAGAACAAACGTCTTTCTAGTGCTTTATATAAACGTGTTGCACCACACTAGTGCTAAATTTCAATTTCAAATCATTGACGCTATCTGGGGTGATAGAACCAATAAATTTGGATGGCATAATATACTCAACAGGAAAGAAAAAGCCTGGATCATTAGATTGGGGGGGGGGGTTGTTTAACCCAGGCCTCAATGATCATTTATAATATGGTCTCCATATAATATGTACTTAATAACGCTTACAGTTTTTAAGTTTAAAGATCAGAACAAGATAAAAAATATTTAGTTTTTCTGCATTCAGTATTTATGTATAATTGTCATGTATAGGATATACCTTTAAACATTTGATTATCCTTTGTTATTAACTAATCAGCCAATTATCATATGGCTATATTAAGTCAAGTGATGACACTATCACTGGGGAAGGCTTGTTGTTGAAACTGGTCTGTTGGTTGTTTGGTCAAAATAAATATTTGGATTTATTCACTCTGGTGCTGGCTGCTTTTCTGACTTTGAGTTACTACTTTTGGCCTTTGCACCTGCCTGTCATGTGAGCACTTTTTTTGGGCTGCGTATGTGAAGTTTCAATTTCCCATCTACTGGCCCAGGTTACACTTTAATAAGGGTAGGGAAGAACTCTGCTCCACATTGATAGGAACCCTGTTCCAGAAGAGGAGAATTCTCGGAGACATATACCCATCCCTCCAGTATGCCCAGTTTATACTGCAAGCAAGGTTGAAGTCTCTAGATTGAGTAGTTCTGATGCTATTGGTTTTGCAGATGTGCAAACGTTCCATTAGAGTGGGATCCAAGGATGTCATGTATGCCAGGCAGAGATCACCTCTGAACAGTCTGTAGGAAACTAAGTATAGGGATAGGGCTTTGAAGCACTTTGCTTAGTACATATTGTTTACACCCTGTATTCTTTTTGTGAGGTATCTCTGTGGATGTTCCAATTGCTGTATGTGCCTGCTCAGGTACATATCAAAGGGGGCAAAGGGGGCATTATACTCAATGATGGGTCTGATGAGGGCAGAATACAGAGGAACAATGGCCTCCTTGGACCTAGATGCCATGCCTTTACTTATAAGGTGAGCAACATAGAATTATTTCCTTGTTACCTTAGACACATTTTGGTTAAAAGTCAGGTTAGTATCCGCATGTATCCCTAAATCCCTGACTACTGGGTCTGGGTCCACTCTTAGGGGTGTATTATCAATGAGGTAGGTTCCTGGGGTAGACAACTTCCCAAAGGGTACTATTATGTATTTCTTGGCATTGAGTTTTAAGCCATGGCTTTAGCACCAGTCATTTGTCTCTGTTAGACCACATCAATTGTCCTCAGCAGGATAGCATCTTGAAGGATGTTTGTATCTTGGGGGAATTCTATGACTGCTTCTGGCTTGCAGTCCAAGAAGTAAATGCCAAAAAGAAGCACTCCCTGAAGGACTCGACTAGTGAGTGACCTCTTTGTCTTCCCTATCCTAACTTCCTGGGTCCTATATGAGAGCCAGCTAGCTATCCAGTGTGTAACATAGGGGTTGATGCTATGAGTTTGTTTACAATGCTCAAGCATGGTATTATATTAAATGCATTAGCCAGGTCAAGTTAGGTAGCATGCACCATTTTGCCCTCATACATTGTCTTGGTGACCATCTCAAAGAACTCCATCAGGTTTAGTAAGTATGATCTGACTTTGACAAAGATAGACCGGGTTGGATACAGTGTCTGAAGATTTCCTGTCATTACTAATCATACAGATGGTAATTCTTTCCAAGGCTTTGCATATGAGTCTAGTCAGACTTATGGGTCTATTGTTCACAGTTGCTGTTGATGGACCACCCTTGTGGAGAGGGATAACCATTGCAGTCATTCATTGATGTGGCATAAAGACTGTCTGGAAGCCCTGGGTAAATAGTGATTCCAGAGATCCAGAAAGGTCATGTTTCAGGATATATAGGAGACATCCTAGAATGTTACTTGGGGCAATCTATGCTGTGTTTTTAGCCTTAGAGTGAGTAATTAGGACCTGCTAATTAGTGATACTTGGGGGAGGGTTATGTTTGATGGTATTACTTGGAAGGGGAGGTGGAAGAGAGAGAGGTAAAATTGGAACCAAATTTGTTGTCCAGCAGATTTTCTATATATTCTGGATTTGTGTAAGTGGTTCCATTAACAATCAATTCCATGTACTATCGTGTACCACCTTTGAGGTTTTGGACATAGTTAAAGAAAGCCTTGTGGGTGACCTTGGCCTGGGAGGCTATCTTTACCTCAAAACTGGCTTTGGTATACATAGTCTTCCTCTCTTAATTGTTTGTGTAGCCCGATGACAGAGTTTTTATCCTGCTGGGCATTGCACTTCCTAATTTTAGCTATGACTTTTTTTTCTTTGTTGTATAATCTGTTTATGTTTGGATTCCATCAGGGTGTTTTTTTTTTTGAGTTTGTTCTGGGCTTGTTTCTGGTAGGCAAAGCTATCTGTATGCATCTATTAACATAACTTGTGTAGGGTTTCTGTATACAATTCTGCATAGGCAGCTGGGTTCTTGGGATTTGGAGGAGCTTGAAAGTTTGTCAGATGATCGCTTAATGATAAGTAGTTTGCCTTAGAGTAGTTCCTAAATGTTACAGGGTTTGCTGGGGTCAGATCATTGATTTTTATCTTGAGACTGACAGCTTTATGGTTTAACCTTCCAAACAGGGCACTACACAGGGGGGATGCAGTATTGTCTCATATTTGTGAGTATCAGATCTGGTATGCTTGCACACCATATCCAGTATGTTTGGGCAAATGGACTAACTGATCCAGTGTATCTGTGTTTACACAGTGCAGGAATCTCTGGGCCTGAAAGTTTGGGATCATGTAGGATTCCCAGTTTATAGAGAGATAATTAAAGTCTCCCATGAATATAGTATTGTGTTGGATGGTGAGTGTCTCCAGTAGGTCCAAGTATGAGCTATGGGCTTGGTGGGTCATGGAAGGTGATCTATAGCTTGCAAGGATGTGATATGGGACTCTTACCTATGGGAATTTGGACACAGAGAAGCTCAAGTGTGTCACCCTGTTTGACCAGTCTTGAGGCATGCTTGTTTTTAAAGAAGATCAAGACACTTCCACCTTTAGTGCCTGCTTGGGCAGTAACTGGTCTAAATGTGTGGAAGGCATTGTAGCCCCTGCACTGCCGGGGTGCTCTCCACTGCTTTACACAATATCTCAGTAACTACATAGATGTCTGCATTCTCAAAGGTTAGGAGAGATTGGAGAGGGTAGAGTTTCTTGTTTAGGATCCTGAGATTGAACTGCAACACCTTTAGATTCCCTTTGATTGTTTGTCAGTTTGGCATTTCCTAAAAAAGGCGCAGTAGGGGAGGACAATGTTTTTGCCAATATTTGAAAGCCTAGTGGGAACAGATGTAGACTATCATTAGCAAAGCAACATGGTCTGTTGACTATATCCTCCTATGCTTACAAATATTGTACCCCCTTTGAATGACATTAGAAGCTAAGCCATTTATTAATGTCAATCATCTTCTGTTTGCATTATGGCATCATCCTTGGTGAAGGTAGAATGCTACACAATGCAAGGCTCATACCAGCTTGGGACACATAGTCAGAGAGCTCCATAATATCTCTATTCATGTATTACAAGGAGGCATATCTTAGGTCATTTACACCCACATGGACTATGACTTAGTCATACTGGTTCTTGTGGTTTAATGACCTGAGTGCATGAGTGACTTGATGAATCTTGGCTCCTGATAGGCAACTGATTGTGATTTTCTCCTTGTTCAGCATGGTAAGGGGACATCTGTATGTCTCACAATGGAATCTCATATTGCTAGAGTATTGGGCAGTGTGTTGGATTGCCGTATGAGCTTTGTAGTTGGGGATCCATGTGTTGTGGCTGTATGTAGGGTGTTGGGTGTTGCTTCGGCTGAATGATTTTGAGATTACTGAGGATAATTGGTGTGTGTCAAGTGACTGGGAGGGCTTTAGGATTTAGGAAGATTGCTTTTAGTGCCTCAACATATGTTTGTCTATATGTTGGGTGTATACTGTGCATGATAGGTGTAGCATGTGTGTACTGTGAACCTGATTGTTATTTTGAGTGCTTGTATATGAGAGCCTAGTCTCCAGTGACATTGTGTAATTACATCTCTCACATACTGTATCAGTTTCTCTAATGATTAGTTGATTGTCAGTAAACATGAGACAATTGATACATTGTCTCAGGATGCCCATATCCACTAGACTGGTAATGGAGAAATTGGGAAAGTGCATATCCATGATATCAGGTCCTCCTAGGTGAACTACAAGGGTGTGGCACAAGAGGGGTTAATAGCAAGCTATCTTCAGTGCTTTTGAGGGTAAAAGCAAATATTGCACTATATAGGTGCACATACTAGTTTCTCTTTGTGCAACTGTTACTAGGTACAGTTTCATAGTTAGCTTTATTGAAAAAATGTAGTTTCTGTGCACCTGTGTCTATACAAGGCACTGCTAAATGCCAATAGCCCTCTGTCCAATAAAATGACCTCACTTTAATCCTTCCTGCGTGTTTCCCAACTCAGACAACCAGGTCACCTCCTACTGTCACTAGATGAGTAATCCCAAGCGTTCTTAATGTAAAAGCACACAAAGTTTAGGAAAAAGGGAAAAGCACAGAATCCAATTTCAGCAGTTAGCTAAGGCAACACTTTTATAGTAATTTTCAAGCAATTAATCCAGCAGAGAGGGCTCTGGAAAACAAATTTACTTTATAGTCTTAAAATGCAGATAAATGCAACAAATAATTGAAGAACATAACAGCAGCACACTTAACTTTAAAAAGTGCAATTTTTCAAGTAAAACTACTTATTTCAGTCTGGATGGCACTAGATGCAGCAAAACATTCTCCTCAGGATTCAATAAACTCCATGCAGGCTCCATGCAGAGCATACATAGAAAATAATTATGTACACAGTCATGATCCTGTCCCGGCAGTGCGCCATGCAGATTTATTTATTTATTTTACATTTGTTTACTGGGGAGGTCCAAATGGACAGAGCTGTCCGTTTTCTGTGGAGGCCTGGGGAGAAAAGCTCCAGAACAATTGCTAGCATACTATACATATGACATTTACATGAGTATTGTGGTTTACACATTCACTTCTAAAAACATAGCGGATAATAACATATGATTGCATAAGACATTTACATAAGCATAGAGAATTAGACATACAATTAAAAGTATAGCAGGTAGTAACATATGATGGTAGTTCATACAGTATGTTTAGTATAGATAATCTTGAAGATGTACTGAAGATAAGACAAGAAAGGAAAACTAAAAAAAGGAGGAGAATATAGACAAGTTCATATGAGGTGCAGTGACATTTTAAGGGAAAGCTTTTCAATTTAGTCCATTGGAGAGTTAGTGAGTATAGATGGGACAGTGGGGAGTAGGTGGCAGTGAGTTGGTAAGTAACATGTGATAATATATAGTGCATCTGCAGGAGTTTTAAAGAGGAGGCTGGATAGTGGGTAGGGGAAAGGAGTTAGAATATGTCAGCCAGGTGGTAGGCAGTTACAAGTAACGTGTGATAATATATGGTGCATCTGTGGGAGTTTTAAAGAGGAGGTTGGATAGTGGGTAGCAGAAAAGAGTTAGAATATGTCAGCCAGGTGCTAGGCAGTTGCATGTCCAGGAGTTGTTTAGGTGGGAAATAAGCTGTATTTTGAAGATGGTTTTGTTAGGTTGCAGCCTGATTTGTAGTGGTAGGGAGTTCCAAGTCTTGGCAATGTTGCTACAATACAGGGAGTCACCAGAGCTGTAATGGCTTTTGGAGATTGCGATTAGTGCCTTGCTAGTGGATCTAAGTTCTCGGTTATTGGAGTAGAGGGTGATCAGGTCTTGTAAGGCTGGAGTTTTGTCATGTTGGTACAGTATTTGATGAGCTAGAAGAAGTTAGTTTAAAGCAAAGGTATTTGGGAGTTCCAGCCAGGAAAGCTATTTTACGACTTGACAGTGGTGGGTGCGGTAGGAGGAGATTGTGGCGAAGTTTGCTATTTTGTTGTAGCATACTGATAGCTTGTTTAAATTGCTCTTGTTTAGATAAATTAGGACAGGCAAAGCATACAGTAAGGTAGAGAAGATGGGTACGAGCTAGGGTAACTTTACTGTTGCTGGTTAGGAAGTTTTTACATCTGTGAAGAGTACCTAGTTTTTTGTTGATTTTGGTTATTGTATGAGCTATGTGTTTGTCAGATTTCATATTATTGTCAGTAATGACCCCTAGTAATTTGGTTTGTGTGACAGGGGAGTTAGGGGTATTATCTGATGCAGAAATAGAGAATGGGGAGGTGGGTGCTGCTGCTTTGGAAGGATGAAAGAGCATAGGTTGGGTCTTTTTAGTATTTAGTATTAGCTGGGAGTTTGTAAGCCAGGTTTTGATGGATGTAAAGGCTTCTTGGGTCTTGATTTGAAGTTTTTGGAGGGTGAGGCAGAGCAGATTAAGCTGGAGTCATCAGCGTATTGAACCAGGTTTGCTAGAGGGGCTACTTTGTGAAAATATAGTGAAAAGTAGGGGTCCTAGGATTGATCCTTGGGGTACTCCTCGTTTTACAGGAAGTAGGGGGGAAAGAGTTTTTCCACTGAACAGCTTGTTGGTGTTGGGAGAGATAGGCTTGAAACCATAGTAGAGTGGGGGTAGTTAGTTTTAATTCTGAGAGTGTTGTTATTAGTTTTGTATGGGAGACTGTATCAAATGCTTTTGATAAGTCAAGGAAAACTGTAGACACTAGTTGGCCGTTGTTGCATTGCATATTTACTAGGTTACTAAAATGGATGAGTGCAGTGGTAGTGCTATGGTTGGGGTGGAATTCGTGTTGAGTTTCGGCAAGAAGATTGTTGGAGAGGAGATGTGTTAGGACCTGGGTTTTTTGTTGTTGTCTTTTCCCGGTTAGGGGTCGCCACAGCGGAACTCCAGTCTGCTAATGATTGTCAGTAGATTTTTTTTATGGTGCCGAGTTGCCAGCCCAATGCCCAACCTTCAACGAAGGCACACCCATTTATACATGTCTTTTGAATGCCACTCGACCACAGGGAGGACATGCAGACTCCACACAGAAGGCACTCCAGTCGAGAATTGAACAGGAGAACCTCTTGCTGTGAGGCAACAATGCTACCGCTGCACCACCGTGGCTTATATGTTATTAACCAGTGGGGAAAGTATAGCTATAGTGTGGGAGTTTGTTAGGTCAGTGGAGTTGCCCCCTTTGTGTATTGGTATAATGTAGGAGATTTTCCAGAGAAGTGACACCTTTTCTTCTAAGATTGAGCTGTTAAAGATTAGAGACTGGGTAGGAAATGGTTTTGGTGACTATTTGTAGGAATTTGGCAGGTAATTTGTCTACTGCTAAAGTGGTGGGTTTAAGTTTGGTTAGGTGTCTATAGATGGTGTAAGTTGGTACAGGTTGAACCGTGAAGGAGTTAGAATTATTTGATGGGTTATATAGTATAGTAGGGGTTGAGGAGTGTGGGTCTGTTGACAGCTTTAATATAGAGTTGGTAAAGAACTCATCGAATTGGGTGGCTGTGTTTATAGAGGTGGTATGTATGTTTGGATGAGGAGTTGGTGATTTACCTGGTTGGAGAATACTGTTTATAGTGTCCCAGAACTTTTGCGGGTTGGTATTTTGCTTAGTTTGAATTTCACTATAATATTTTTGTTTGTCTAGTCTGATTTGTTTTTTTACAGTGTTTCCCAGTTGTAACAATGTTTGCCTATTAGGAGTAGTTTTGTTTTTGTGCCAGGTGTCTCATGCTTTGTCCCTTTGTTTCATAAGTTGCCCAGTGCTTGTGGTAAGCCATGGAGCATAGATGGTTTTAGTGTGCATCTGTCTTGGTGGAGTAAGTTGGCTGAGGAGGGCTAAGAAGATAGTGTTGAAATACTCAACTGCTTTCATCTAAAGTAAGTGTTAAAAGAGGAGACCAGATAGAATGTTTGAGGGCTGTATTAAGGTCATCAGCCCTGAAGTTTTTAGTGTATCTGATGTGTTTAAGAGAGCTAGTTCTAGTGAATTTACTTTAGTCTCTGATGAAGAAGGTTGGGAGGTGGTCTCTTAGAGTCTCAGGTAGTGTACCGAAATTATGGGTAAAAGATGGGTGATTGGTGAGAATCCAGTTTAGTACTGATTTTTTTTGAGGTTTTGTATACCCTAGTAGGGGTTTGTATAAGCTGTGAGAATCCGTAAAGGTTAATATGATTTGAGGGGTGGGGCGATTTAAGTGAGGTCCAATTAATATTAAAGTCGCCTAGTATAATGGTTTCATGGGGGAGGGTTTCTGATGTCCAGTGGAGAAGAGATTCTAGGGTTTTGATGTTATCTCCTGGAGGGATATATGATCCTAAGATATTTAGCTATTTTTGTGTATTGTCTTACATTAGCAAGTATGATCTCTGCATTATTAAATGCAGGGATTTCTATGTTAAATAGCTCAACATTGATGTTGTTCTGATATAGGAGAGCGACCCCACCTCCTCTTTTAACTGTATGGTCTTTTTGTAGTATGCTATAACCAGGGGAAAGTATTTCTTAGTTTTTAATGTGTGGTTTAAGCCACGTTTGTGTGAGGAAGATGATGCCAGGTAATTATAATGCTATGGTTGCATGGAGCTCAGTGGTTTTGTTAAGGATGCTTCTTATGTTATGATTTATTATTAGAATATCGGATTTTCTCTTAAGTAGGGTAGCATTGGTTCTAGGCTGATTCTGGTGATTTATAGGACTTGTTATTGGACCTGGGTTGGGGTTGATATTGCCACTGCATACCAGGTGACAGGCAATGTTTATAATGGTTTGTAGGTATTTGGAGAAGGCTAAGTCACATTGTAGGGATACCCTAGATTTGCTTTGATAATGGAGGAGTTTGTAGGGGTGTAGGTCATAGGTGGTGTGGTTAAAGAGTGAGGATGAGATGAGATGAGTAAGGGATAGTTAATGAATGTTGGAAGTGAGGTTGAGGTGGGGTGACTTATGTTGGGGATTTTGTAATGTTATTCAAGTAGGGTGAGGTTAGATGGGTTGTGATGGTAAGTGCTAGTGTTAGAATTATTTGATGGGAATACATGTTTGGTTTTGTTAGACATGGTGGGACTGTATAGCGATAACCCTGTGTATGTGTAGGGGTCCTGATAGTATATACGTATAATGGATTGTAGCAACTTTGTGAATAAGGAGGTACTATGTGTAGATTGTGTAATATGAGAGCAAAGGAGGGGGGGAAGGGTGGTGGTTTGTGTGATTGGCTGAGGGACAGGGGTTGGGTGTGGTAAGGTTAAGTATAAAAGAAATGAGCTAGGGGGTGTGTGGGAATGGGGTTAAGGTAGGGGAGTGGAGCAGGCAGAGCCCTACCTAGGAGGTAAGAGCTGAAAAAAAAAGTATCAGGTGTCTGACTAAGTAATGAAGGTAAACAGCACTGTACTTTAATGGCAGGGATTATGCCAGTTCCTGTGCTTCCACTATTTATTCACAATGAATGGAAAAATAGCTGCTGTGAAGGGACTTGGGTGACTTTACAGTCGACAGAAATATTAGAGAATTTAAATAACTGAAGAGCACTTTCCTGCTTACAAGATGAGCTGCTTAACTGGGCTAAGATTCAGTTATTTGGTGGTGTTCTGCTGCCCTCTAGTGGCAGTTCATTGCAATAGCAGGGATTGGAAGAAGGGGGGGACGGGGACCTTGCAAGTGTGCATGCTATGCCAATATAATGAAATTAAGTAAAAGCACTAACAACTAGATGCAGAAATTAGTTAACGGAGAATACACCTCCATAAGAATATTTCAGTAGTGAGTCCTTTTGCCTTCAGTTGTTTGCAGGATAATTTTCAGAAATTCTTCATTTGGGAGGGAGGGGGGCAGCCACGAATGAAGTAGAGTAGATTAGTGGACCATGCATCCCAGGAGACAGGCACCATTTTCCAAGACTGAAAATGACATCATTCTGCAATACCTTCATCAACACCATCAGGTTCTTCTGTCCTGAGGGAGGAGCAATTGGTCTGAATGTGAAGCCCTGTGAGGTGACCTTGTGCACAATGTCAACCAGTCAGGCCTTCAAAACTGAACATATGAGCAAGTGCGGCACAGGGCAATGGACATGATAAATGCAGCAGGGAGCCGTGCATCCTCCACGGCCAGGGATCATCACATAACCAGTGGTGGGCCTACAGCGGAACCAGCCCTAACAGAGGAGGAGGGGGAATTCCTGGCAAACCTACATACTCAAAGCAGCTCACAGATGTCACTCAGCCGATATGTTGTAGATGTGGGTGCCACCAGCCCCTCACAGGATGTGTATCCAGGTAAGCATACCTATATCAGCACTACAATACTATGGCATACCTGCAGTAGTGTGGCATATAGTTACGTATGTAGTCTGATACTTCTGCTATATGTATTGTGGGGGGAGGAAATGTTGCATCAGTTAATATCCCCTGTACAGGTAGATAGCACTATATCAGTCATGATTGTTGTGATTATTATGTGTTGGTTGATGCATCCAACATAGTTATCAGGCATTGTGGTTTTACAATTCAACATGACCACATGTTTTACAGGTCTATCTGGAGTAGAACGGGCCCCTGCGCCTGCATCTGGTAGGCATAACACATTTATGTTGGACATATAGTGATATCTGAGTAAATATTAGGTGAAGGATCATTTGAGTCCTGTTAGCTTGATTGACATATTGACCATAGAGCAGTTACATAGTTATGACTGTGCTGAGGTTACAGTGTGATAGTCTCCCATGCTGGTGAGTGAGGCATTCAGAGTGTTAAATGCAAGGCTGACTGTAGATACTGACCTGAACATTTATGTTCTGCCTGTGCACAGTTCAGTCTCCTAACTGTATCTCAGTATGACACCATGTCGATGAACTCCCACAGTAGTTTCAGATGTTGCATGCAGACCATCTACATAATCCATCGTAGCTCTATTTATCATGTACTTCCTGTATGCATACACTGTATTACTGTACCTGCATATCATGAGCTCAGTACTGTGTGAACATATCTATCCCTTTGTAGTGGTAGTTTAGAAAGACCTGTAGTAGTGACAGCAGTGAATACAGTTGGGTCTTGTAGTTAGCTACATAGTATGCCACAGCATCGCATTGCAGTTTGTCATGCTTTGTATTCTTGTTTTTCTCCCAGGTGCTCATGGAGGCTTGTCAAGTTCCCCAACACCAACTGGTGTCAGTGTGTCTTTGGAGTCTGATGATGATGGTGGCCACAATGAGCACAGCTGGGAGTAGCAGGGGTAGAATATGACACAGAGATCCCCATTTTTCCCCCACTGTCATTATCACAGGACACAGCCAATTGAGCCCACAGATAGATGGCCAGAGGCTGGAGACATTGACGTGGAAAGTATGGCTACTGAGGCTGCAGACACAGTCAACACTGACCGTAGCTGAAGTCCTGGCAAGGTTCCACACAGGCAATTTGATAGAGGTGCTCATAGGAGAACTGCTGTTAATCCACCACCCGTTGCAGGTGTCTCATCAAGTGTTACTCAGCGTATGTTCAGGGCCATCATGGAGGCACAGGCACATATGGAACATAACTTCTGACAAATGCTCAGGCTGATGGATGCTGCCCAGTTCAACATCTGTGACTGCCTCCAACATATGTCTGATACCAGGGATTGGTTGATTGACAGTATAGATTAGTTGATCGATGCAGTGGTCAGTGGTGTTTTGGAGGGGGATTGCAGACTATCTGCCATGGAACTGTCATTGTTACTGATGGAACAGCAGGCTGGGGTTGGGTGTCAGCCATGTGAGCATAGGTTAGTGACAACATTTGCTGAGAGTCAACGTGGTCACGCCAGATCACGCTTCCTTAGTGGCAGTAAATCCAGTGTCCAGGAAGGGATTGTGCTTTCCAAACCAAGACATAGCAGGCCATGGTCATGGTCCTGGGTATTCCCATGAAAGACGCATGCTGTGCATATGGCAGTCACCATCAGGTAGTAGCAATGTATCTGACTTTGGGCATGGGGATGCCAGTGCAATTCCTGGCAGAGCCACTTCATGTGTCCATGGATGGAGACAATGAAGTGTCATCTCTACCATGCATGGCCCACGGCTGTCCACCATAGCTCATATAGGGCTAGCACTGAGCTTGGCCATGTTACAGCACACACACACACTTCTGTCACGTTGAGTGAACCTCCAGACACACACACAGAGCATTACCACTTTCCATCTGGCCTGTTACCCTTTGAAATCCACACACACATGCATGCAGACGTACTGTGTCAACATATGCCTCCAGCACCCCCACACACTGATTACTGTGGCATATCCCTGTCATATATCCCATGGATTCAGGGAATGTAGGCTGTGTGTCTGATACACAGGGTGACCATCTATACTAGTAGCCATGCCTTTCATCTGTTGCTGCTTTTCACATTCTAAATGTAATACTGCTGGTCTGCTACTTTACATTGACGTGTTCATATGAATTACCATACTGATTACTGCACATTGTCAGTGGCACCGGTGTACATCCTGTACATTGAAGTGCCTTGGATTATTTTTATACTAGATGTCATCAGCAGGCCTAGTGGGAGTCATTAGTTTGTGCATTTCTGATGGGTGTCATCATCCACAGTTCCAGGGCGGAGCTGGCATCCCCTACTAAATGTCCCTGTAGGATGGCCCCCTCCCGGCAAGCATCTGGTACAGCTATGATGTGTGCCAGATATGGGAATTGTGAAAACTGCCTGGTTTGCCTGCACACATATTCATGATAATCCTCTGGGCATTGCGCATGACTTGGCAGTTCATGGAGTGGTATCCCTTGCGGTTGATGTAGATTCTACCCTCCTCACCAGATGGTGCCTTGATGAGTACATGAGTGGAATCTATGGCACCCAGTACTTCAGGGTAGTGTGCTATATGGAAGAACCTTTACATATTGCTGGCCCTCTCCTCAGGTGTACAGGGAATATATATGTGCTCACTGGCATGTGTGAGCATGGCATCCAGGAACTGGTGTAGTATCCTGAATGCAGATGCCTGTGACACCCCAATTATGTCCCCAGTAGGTCTTTGGAAAGTACCTGTAGGTAATATCCTAAGTGCTACACACACCTTGGTTCCCACTGGGATGGGTTCCCCTTGGTTGGCACTGGCTCTGAGGTATGGCCTGCAGAGATCACTGAAGCCTTGTAGTAGGTCTGTATCCACACTGTAGTGCTCTACAGTCTCCAGTTGATGTAGCATCTGGTAGGTTACCCAGGGCCCAAATACTCTTCTCCTCCTCAGCATAGGCCTATTGTCAGCTCCACCACCATCAGTACCTTCAGCCTCTTGCACATACAGATTTATTATAGCCTCAGCCCCTATCATTACGTCAGCTAAAATCCACAGTCTGTAACACAACAGTGTTGAGGTTATGCTGGAAAACTAGTTTGTTGGGTGTCAACATACTTTATACACTCATACTGCTGGTCCCTCATGTGGGATTGGCCAATTCTGATACAGTTCACCTGACTGGAGTATATTTTTCCACATTTAATTACTGTAGTTTAGTGGGCAAGGTGCATCTACACCCAGTGGCATGCAGCATAGCTTAGCTATACATAATACATTTAATGAAATGTTTCTGGTTTCTAGGAATAGCTGTCTGGCTCCTGATTGGTCCATGGGCTGTCTCTTCATGTGCATAAGCTAAGCTACTTGCACTCAAGCAGTGTGCCGTGCAGACATGCGCAGTTCAGCGAAAACTAGTGTAGACCTGGTCTGACACACCCCCTTACTCTTATTCACTGCCCTGCATGATGTGACTGATTGTTCCTCAGTAAGGGTTTGTGTGATTCAACAAACCCAGTCCTTTTCCCCACATTTGCATACTGATCCATACTGCCATCCTGGATACTACACGGTTCCTGGCCGTGTAGGTAGCTTCACGGCACAACATCACGGATGTACCCATCAGATGCATGGCATTTCCATGCTTTACTATAATTTTTGCATCTACGGGGTTTTCTAATTATTTATTTTTGTTAATAAAGCATGTTTGCACATTGTGGTGCTTAGCCCAAACATGCTAAAAATGTAAAATAAGAATTTTAATTTTGAATGCATTATTCCTTTTTTAACCACATCCTGGGTTATCCCTTGCACTTCACTGAGTGTGCTGTCTCTTTTTCGATGGAGTTCTGTCCATATTTGTGGACATTTCGCTCCATTTATTTCCACGAAGAGCCATGTACACAGAACATTTCCATGTACATCACAGACACTGTCTTGAAATTGCTGTGGAGTGCTATGCTGGATCACTCCACAGCTTCATTTGCATGAAATTTGTCTGTTTAAAGCCCTAATTTGCATTCCACCACTGTGTCCATGTTTGCAAGTGTTTGCTCATGCATGCGCATGAAAAACTTTATTGGATCGCAAATTGTTCACAGCCATATTAGGTTTATTGAATTACCCTCTCTGAGTATACAGGCAAGATGACAAGTATTGCTGAGCTCTGTAGGAATGAGCAAAGAGCTGTAGAAAGAGGTGGGAGGGTTGGCATAATGGTTAAGATGTTTACCTCATAAATGCAGAATACAGGGTTTGATTCTTACATTTGGGATTATAAAATTGGCTAAAGTTAAAATGGCCAACAAGAGCAGATAACCTAGTACTTAACCTATGAACTGTGCCAAATTTATAGAGGCAATGTATCAGTGGGGGCTGGGTCAGGCACAACAACAGGGTAAAAACAGCAATGTAACTAACAGAAACGCACTGGAATGTAAATTTAAGCAGGCAAATGATAAGTAGAATACAAGACTCTAGCAGCAAAACTGGAATATAAACAGTTGTAGAAGCACAGGAGTACAACTCCTGCAGCAAACATTACAAAACTGCCACTACTGCAATGCCACTACAGATTAATGTACCAGACAAGACAGAAATTTACAAGTAATACTGTTTACGGAAAACATGCAGTAATAAATAAACAGCCAACCAACCAAACAAACAAACAAATAAATGAGGTCAATATCTGGTAGTAGTTCAGAATTCTCCCACAACTGCGAATTACCATACTAATTACTGCACATTGTCAGTGGCACCGGTGTACATCCTGTACATTGAACTGCCTTGGATTATTTTTATACTAGATGTCATCAGCAGGCCTAGTGGGAGTCGTTAGTTTGGAAGCCTGAGTTCACCTCTAGTGACAAAAGTAGCAAAACCATGTCAGTGTGTCTCACACAATTACTGTTTCTAGTGCAGGAGCACTCATGCTTATTTGGCTGAGTCTAGTGTCAAACCCCTACCTATCTAGGTTTACGCACTGTATAATGATGTACTTATTTTTGTGCCACAACTCAGCTCCAGTGTTGGTATGTCTTTCAGTAATCTTATAGTGGATGACATTAGCAGTCCTAGTGGGAGTCAATAGTTTGCAGCCTTGCATTCACTGCAAGTGCCAAAAAGTTGAAAAACCATGCCAGTGTGTCTCATAGTTACTGATTCCAGTATAGGAGCTTTCATGCTTAGTTCGTTGAAGCTAGTATCAAACTCCTACCTATCTATGCTTACATACTGTATAACAATGCATTTATCACTTGTAACACAGCTCAAGTCCAACATTGTCATGTCTTGCAATACTCTTATAGTGGATGACATCAGCAGGCCTAGTGGGAGTCAATAGTTTGCAGCCTTGGATTCACTGCAAGTGCCAAAAAGTTGAAAAAAACATGCCAGTGTGTTTCACAGTTACTGATTTCAGTACCGAATTACTCATAAACACACTCATGCTTAGTTGGATGAAACTAGTATCAACCCCCTACCTATCTATGCTTACACACTACATTATAATGTATTTATTGCTTGCACCACAGCTCACGTTCAACACTAATGTTTCTTTCAGGAATCTTATAGTGGGTGACATCAGCATGAATACCTGAGGGTATAATATTGGAGGCCAGACATAACTGCAGGCATAAAACATTGCAGACTCCAGCCATCTGGGATATCTGTGTGGGAGTCACAGTTACCTTGTAGGAAGCTGCACACAAAGGAACACATACAACAATTTGCATGGAATGAGATTCAAACCCTAGCTAACTACTACTACAGGCTGCAGTATTTATTGCACATGCTACAGCTCAAGTCTGACATAATTCTGACTTCCAGTATTGTTATACTGGGTGATATCAGCAGGGCTAGGTGGGAACGTGGTTTGTAGGCCTGCAATAACCTAACTGCCAGGCCATACACTGCATATGACCTTGTGACTAAGGCCCTGGACATGGGCTGTGCTGGCCATGTTGGAGGTCATGTGGGGTAACATTGCATCACCTTGCAGTCAGGGAACTGTTCCACTGCCTATATAGCTGACAGTACTGTCATTTTGCAAATGTGCTCATTTCCCTTGGGGTGGCCATCTCAGTGGCTGCAGACATGTACATATGTCCATGTTAAGTACATGGCATTACAGGATGATAAACATGGGTCAACAGTTGTTGTTTTGGGGGTCATTGTGCGATCCTTCAGCACTCACTGGGGTTGACCTACAAGCATGTGTTATTCCTGTTGGGAATTCAAAGATGTGTGTATGCACATGTTCCTATCTGGTGCCATGCATATGCCAGTATATCTGTTGGTTTGGTAGTGTGTAGTATACATGGGGTGGCAGGATGGCCAGAAGTGTTGTCACAGTGCAGTGTCCAAATGTGTCAGTGTGAATCACTGTTTTGACTGTCATGTGGAGTGTCATATTGCCCTTGCCTAATGTGTTTGTGACAGACTGACATCCTTCTTACAACCTGCACATTATCATGTTAGTGGCAGCGCATGTGTTTTTCGATAGTTATATAGTATTGTATGGCATCTATATCATAACATTGAAGATGCAAAATGTTGAACACTCACAAGAGCGAAAATGCCAAAAGTCGAATTCAGTATTGTGGGGGGCTGCGCTAAATATATATTCCAACTCTGAGATTGCACTACAGTGAGGAAAGGGCAACTATCCCAATCTTCACTGCACCGCAATCTCAGAAACAGACCTTTGACATTTCGGCACTTTCGCTGTTGTGCCGTTTGACATTTTGATTTTTTGATAACATAATATAGATCGATTGTATGTATAGTCTTCTTCTGGTCATTTGTCATCTCCCTTGGCATTTCAGTTATCTGTGGATTGTTGCAGCTTTCCCATTTTAATTCCTTGGATGTGTAGAACCCATCTGCATAGTTTGTACATTGGACATATGAGAATATGTGCATCCATACATAGATGTCCGACATAACATAGCTATATAGTTTTTATCTATTATATATTGGGAGTGTAATATGTCCACACATATCTATTTTTGTCGTGCTATTTGTACGTATATACCTGTGAGGCAACCTTTTTGCCAGCACACATATTTTGTCTGGGACCACAGGTTTGTACTTAATTTCACTGTGTGTGAGCATGCTCAGTGGCACCTGTTTCCCCTCTGTGAGTGTGCTAGGTTGTCAGCCAGTAGGGGGTGCTTTGCTCACATCAGATCATTACATCAGGCACAACTCCAGGTCACCCCTTGCAGAAGTCCATGCCACTTTTTGTTTTCCCATCAGATACAGCTGTGTTGCAGTTTTGGCTGTGCTGCATTTCCATTGACTACACCCACACAATAGATACATTTGGTTTAGTACTGCTACTGCATGATAAGTGCCTTGGATTTCTGTAATATTTGAGACTTACACGGTTCAGCCAGATTCACCATTTCTGCGAAACACTACACCTACCCAAAATATCTGGCTATCCTGAGACTAGAACCCAAAACTGCATCACACATGATGCTTGCCTTATTCCTGTGAGCCACGGAGGCAGCTTCACACATGCTGCATCATTGCTTACTCATATATATACCTGCCTCAGTGCATTGTTTTTTGTGGATTACCTGACAATTGTCTGTGGATTTTGTAAGGTACTGTCAGGAGACAGATTTGTGTTGTATGCCATGTGTGGCACAGGTGTTATACTTGTCTGCTGTGGTAATTCACACAGACTGTCCAGTGGTCTGGGTCATCCATTGTGCCAATGTATCTCGATCTTTTGGATCCCTGGCATATTACTGACACATTGTGAAATGCCTGTTATGTACAGTGCATTTTGTGGGTTTCAGACTTATTAACCTTTGGTGTGTGATGTTTCTTAGTCCCACATTCTGTAGGCATATCCTACATGTGTAGGGCATATAACTTTATACTATACATTTTACATTTTTGTGTCTGTGTCCATCTATTGCATTTGCCTTGACAGGTTTCTCCACTGTGTGTGGTTTGGATGTTTGCTCACTGTTTCTGATGTGATTCATGGCCTCATCTTTTTGGTGTAGTGGGTAAGAGGGCACAGCTGCTACTTTTGTTCTGTACATACATTATGCCATGGTATGTGTCACCTAATATCCCCATATTTCTGTATCTATTGGATTACCTGATTATGACACGGACTTGCCTTACTGATTACAGAGGGATGTGTACAGGGAGATCTGTACCTTTCAACTTCAGATTGCTGATGTAAATGTACATGTCAGTTAGTGGCTTCCCTTGGAAATGTTGCTGATGTTTAGTGAGTATTTCAGGGCTGAAAATCTGTCAGATGCAAGCAGTACACATTCAATATATGGGTAGGTATAGGATGCGTGAACTGCCTAGCATCCATTTTGCTGTGTGCATGTGAGCAGGAGATGGGTATTGATCCCTACGTCCCTATGTTGACAGTGTGTGGGCTATGCATTGCCTCTTTGCCAATGCCAGGGCATACTGTGCTCACCTACTTCTGGCCACTGGCACATCAACAAAAAGTTCCTCCTCCGAGTCTCCCTGCGACTGTGGCTGTGGTGACATGGCCAGTGCTGGAGGGCTTGGTCTTGCATCCTTTTGTTGATCCTGACGCAGCTGTTTCTGCAGGATTGTGTTGTGTAGCATAACACATACTGTGAATATTTGTGCACATGTGCCTGGAGATATCTAGGCACCAGAACCATGACTTCAGCAGCCCAAACACATGCTCTATGATGTTCCTAGTTTGTGCATGTGCCTCATTATGACATTCTTCCTTGGGTATGTGTGCATTTCTGATGAGTGTCGTCATCTACAGTTCCAGGGCGGAGATGGCATCCCCTACTAAATGTCCCTGTAGGATGGCCCCCTCCCGGCAAGCATCTGGTACAGCTATGATGTGTGCCAGATATGGGAATTGTGAAAACTGCCTGGTTTGCCTGCACACATATTCATGATAATCCTCTGGGCATTGCACATGACTTGGCAGCTCATGGAGTGGTATCCCTTGCGGTTGATGTAGATTCTACCCTCCTCACCAGATGGTGCCTTGATGAGTACATGAGTGGAATCTATGGCACCCAGTACTTCAGGGTAGTGTGCTATATGGAAGAACCTTTACATATTGCTGGCCCTCTCCTCAGGTGTACAGGGAATATATATGTGCTCACTGGCATGTGTGAGCATGGCATCCAGGAACTGGTGTAGTATCCTGAATGCAGATGCCTGTGACACCCCAATTATGTCCCCAGTAGGTCTTTGGAAAGTACCTGTAGGTAATATCCTAAGTGCTACACACACCTTGGTTCCCACTGGGATGGGTTCCCCTCGGTTGGCACTGGCTCTGAGGTATGGCCTGCAGAGATCACTGAAGCCTTGTAGTAGGTCTGTATCCACACTGTAGTGCTGTACAGTCTCCAGTTGATGTAGCATCTGGTAGGTTACCCAGGGCCCAAATACTCTTCTCCTCCTCAGCGTAGGCCTATTGTCAGCTCCACCACCATCAGTACCTTCAGCCTCTTGCACATACAGATTTATTATAGCCTCAGCCCCTATCATTATGTCAGCTAAAATCCACAGTCTGTAACACAACAGTGTTGAGGTTATGCTGGATAACTGGTTTGTTGGGTGTCAACATACTTTATTCACTCATGCTGCTGGTCCCTCATGTGGGATTGGCCAATTCTGATACAGTTCACCTGATTGGAGTATATTTTTCCACATTTAATTACTGTAGTTTAGTGGGCAAGGTGCATCTACACCCAGTGGCATGCAGCATAGCTTAGCTATACATAATACATTTAATGAAATGTTTCTGGTTTCTAGGAATAGCTGTCTGGCTCCTGATTGTTCCATGGGCAGTCTCTTCATGTGCATAAGCTAAGCAACTTGCACTCAAGCAGTGTGCCATGCAGACATGCGCAGTTCAGCGAAAACTAGTGTAGACCTGGTCTGACACACCCCCTTACTCTTATTTACTGCCCTGCATGATGTGACTGATTGTTCCTCAGTGAGGGTTTGTGTGATTCAACAAACCCAGTCCTTTTCCCCACATTTGCATACTGATCCATACTGCCATCCTGGATACTACACGGTTCCTGGCCGTGTAGGTAGCTTCACGGCACAACATCACAGATGTACCCATCAGATGCATGGCATTTCCATGCTTTACTATAATTTTGCATCTACGGGGTTTTCTAATTATTTATTTTTGTTAATAAAGCATGTTTGCACATTGTGGTGCTTAGCCCAAACATGCTAAAAATGTAAAATAAGAATTTTAATTTTGAATGCATTATTCCTTTTTTAACCACATCCTGGGTTATCCCTTGCACTTCACTGAGTGTGCTGTCTCTTTTTCGATGGAGTTCTGTCCATATTTGTGGACATTTCGCGCCATTTATTTCCACGAAGAGCCATGTACACAGAACTTTTCCATGTACATCACAGACACTATCTTGAAATTGCTGTGTGTGAAGTGCTATGCTGGATCACTCCACAGCTTCATTTGCATGAAATTTGTCTGTTTAAAGCCCTAATTTGCATTCCACCACTGTGTCCATGTTTGCAAGTGTTTGCTCATGCATGCGCATGAAAAACTTTATTGGATCGCAAATTGTTCAAGGCCATATTAGGTTTATTGAATTACCCTCTCTGAGTATACAGGCAAGATGACAAGTATTGCTGAGCTCTGTAGGAATGAGCAAAGAGCTGTAGAAAGAGGTGGGAGGGTTGGCATAATGGTTAAGATGTTTACCTCATAAATGCAGAATACAGGGTTTGATTCTTACATTTGGGATTATAAAATTGGCTAAAGTTAAAATGGCCAACAAGAGCAGATAACCTAGTACTTAACCTATGAACTGTGCCAAATTTATAGAGGCAATGTATCAGTGGGGGCTGGGTCAGGCACAACAACAGGGTAAAAACAGCAATGTAACTAACAGAAACGCACTGGAATGTAAATTTAAGCAGGCAAATGATAAGTAGAATACAAGACTCTAGCAGCAAAACTGGAATATAAACAGTTGTAGAAGCACAGGAGTACAACTCCTGCAGCAAACATTACAAAACTGCCACTACTGCAATGTCACTACAGATTAATGTACCAGACAAGACAGAAATTTACAAGTAATACTGTTTACGGAAAACATGCAGTAATAAATAAACAGCCAACCAACCAAACAAACAAACAAATAAATGAGGTCAATATCTGGTAGTAGTTCAGAATTCTCCCACAACTGTGAATGAAACTTCAAGATTAAGGCCCAAGACTGAGTTTAAAATGCAAACAAGTTAGTTTTTTAAGTAATTATACTTCTGGAGATGGAAGTGCTGTGCAATGCATAAATGTACTCAAGTCTTGCAGTAATTCACAGTTCTCCCAAAACTGCATATACAGCTACACGTTTAAGGTCCCAGAACAAACTAGAAATGCAAACAGATAACTTTTTTGGCTAAAGCACAGGAAATGCAGAAAAGTGCAAAAAAAATAATATAATCACACAGGTCACTATAAGTACAACTGAAAATATTTATGCAGAATTGAAAATAAAAGTTTTTTTCTCCCCTTTTTGATGAAAAGCACATTTCTCACAATCCAGGGCTTTCCACCCTTCTCAGAATCTTGAATAAAATTTGGAAATCGAAGAAGCCCTCAGAATACAGCCACTGCAGTGGGTTGATAGGAGCCAGTTGAGGCGATTTAGGAACATTGTGAGCTTGTCCAATGGGCATCTCCTGTCAGAGGTGCACAACATGACTATTCAATAGAGGCCCTGAACCCAGGAAATGCTAAAGACATTATATCTTTCCTTTTGCTTGGGAAAATCTTGGATTCACACAGAATGAGCTTAGTGGGATAGATAAGTTTGGTCTCCCCTGCTTAACTGTTAGCATTGAGTAAATTTAGAAGGGATTCAAGGCATTGTAAAGGCTATTCTCAGCAAGGGAGACCCTTGCCTGTATACGCAATTTGTAAAGTAGATGTACACATAGATGGATCTTTTTTCTTTTAGTTAATTAGTTAATTAGTTACATTCATGTTTTAAATGGACAGTCACTTATTTTCTGTGAGGGATATGATTTAATTTGAATTGGAGATTACAATGGCTATTTAGATGACTTTCTAAAGGAATTGAGTATTTTTTTTTTCTAATTATGTTTCACTCATTATAATGTAGCGTTTTATTTTAACCTTAGAGGAATAGTTCAGGTTTGCAATTAAGTTTGATTTGATAGGGGAATTGCTGCTGTCTTAGTTTTTGTGTGTTTTAATGTACTGATTTTATAGATATAGTGTGTATTGTTTAATGTGCACTTTTTCTATATTTTGAGTTATAATTAGTATTTTAGTGAGGTTACTGTGTTGTGCTTAGGTGTACAATTATGACATAAATCAAAACCAAGAAAATCTTAAAGATGTTATTACTCAGTGCTAGGGGTCTAAACAAAAAACTCCACTCCCTAGAAAATACTGAGATCTGTGCTGCCACTGAGACATGGTTTAAAGATGTGGAAAGTACACCAACAGTGCAAGGTTATAAGGCCTTCCACACATTTAGACCAGCTAGTACACACACAAGGATTAAAGGTGGAGGTGTCTCAGATTAAATCAAAGATAAATATGCCTCAAGGCTGATCAACCAGGACACTGCACTTGAGCTTCTCCACTTTCAAATCACCATAGGCAAATCCAGTACCACTTCCTTGCAAGCTATATGTTCCCCTCTATGACCTAGGAAACCCATATCATGTTTTTAAACATATTGGAAACACTTACTATCCAACCCAATATTATATTCATGGGCAACTTTAATTACCCAACAAAACAATCTCAAAGGCACACCAAATGGCAGACAAATCCAAGGTTCTAATGTAGAAAAAAGACCTTTATTGTGGCAGAACTTCACCAAACAGTAAGCGCTTTCACGTTATATTAACGCTTCTTCAGACTTCAACATCATGCAATAAATTTCATGCCTTTAAATACTGTCATCAATAAAAACTTAATTAATCAATCAATGTTTAAAGTGCCAATGCTCAAAAGGTATATGTGTATATATATATATACAAAAAATGGCATCTCAAATAGAAACATAAATATAATTAACATATATAAAAATCTATTGTTTTAAAAAATGCCATCAAAAATTAACATCTGAGGCAATTATAATGTGTTAAAAACTTAATGCTTAAAAGCTTTAGCTGCTAAAAATGGTTTCAGAGTAATTTTATCATTCAGGCCATATTTGTGTGCCTGAAGTCTGAGAATCCAACTATTCTCTACCTCCTCTGTGCGATTCTTGACGTTCCCTAACCTACTGTTGATTTTAACTAATTCTAAGACCTTAAACTTAAAGTGATGTTGGGACCCTTTCTCCATGACATGTCGTGCTAATGCATTGGTCATATCTTCTTTATTGATTGCATAGATATGTTCTCTTATGCGTTCCCGCAAAGTGCGGTTCGTTTTACCCACATAATATTTCTGACAGAGTTGACATTGGGCCAGATACACTAAATTCTTAGATCTACAGTCAGCATAACACTTAAAAGTATATGTTCTGCCAGTGTGTGGATGAATAAATGCATTTTCTGCTGTTATAAACCTGCACTGGTTGCTTTACTATAATTTTGCATCTACGGGGTTTTCTAATTATTTATTTTTGTTAATAAAGCATGTTTGCACATTGTGGTGCTTAGCCCAAACATGCTAAAAATGTAAAATAAGAATTTTAATTTTGAATGCATTATTCCTTTTTTAACCACATCCTGGGTTATCCCTTGCACTTCACTGAGTGTGCTGTCTCTTTTTCGATGGAGTTCTGTCCATATTTGTGGACATTTCGCTCCATTTATTTCCACGAAGAGCCATGTACACAGAACTTTTCCATGTACATCACAGACACTGTCTTGAAATTGCTGTGGAGTGCTATGCTGGATCACTCCACAGCTTCATTTGCATGAAATTTGTCTGTTTAAAGCCCTAATTTGCATTCCACCACTGTGTCCATGTTTGCAAGTGTTTGCTCATGCATGCGCATGAAAAACTTTATTGGATCGCAAATTGTTCACGGCCATATTAGGTTTATTGAATTACCCTCTCTGAGTATACAGGCAAGATGACAAGTATTGCTGAGCTCTGTAGGAATGAGCAAAGAGCTGTAGAAAGAGGTGGGAGGGTTGGCATAATGGTTAAGATGTTTACCTCATAAATGCAGAATACAGGGTTTGATTCTTACATTTGGGATTATAAAATTGGCTAAAGTTAAAATGGCCAACAAGAGCAGATAACCTAGTACTTAACCTATGAACTGTGCCAAATTTATAGAGGCAATGTATCAGTGGGGGCTGGGTCAGGCACAACAACAGGGTAAAAACAGCAATGTAACTAACAGAAACGCACTGGAATGTAAATTTAAGCAGGCAAATGATAAGTAGAATACAAGACTCTAGCAGCGAAACTGGAATATAAACAGTTGTAGAAGCACAGGAGTACAACTCCTGCAGCAAACATTACAAAACTGCAACTACTGCAATGCCACTACAGATTAATGTACCAGACAAGACAGAAATTTACAAGTAATACTGTTTACGGAAAACATGCAGTAATAAATAAACAGCCAACCAACCAAACAAACAAACAAATAAATGAGGTCAATATCTGGTAGTAGTTCAGAATTCTCCCACAACTGTGAATGAAACTTCAAGATTAAGGCCCAAGACTGAGTTTAAAATGCAAACAAGTTAGTTTTTTAAGTAATTATACTTCTGGAGATGGAAGTGCTGTGCAATGCATAAATGTACTCAAGTCTTGCAGTAATTCACAGTTCTCCCAAAACTGCATATACAGCTACACGTTTAAGGTCCCAGAATAAACTAGAAATGCAAACAGATAACTTTTTTGGCTAAAGCACAGGAAATGCAGAAAAGTGCAAAAAAAATAATATAATCACACAGGTCACTATAAGTACAACTGAAAATATTTATGCAGAATTGAAAATAAAAGTTTTTTTCTCCCCTTTTTGATGAAAAGCTCATTTCTCACAATCCAGGGCTTTCCACCCTTCTCAGAATCTTGAATAAAATTTGGAAATCGAAGAAGCCCTCAGAATACAACCACTGCAGTGGGTTGATAGGAGCCAGTTGAGGCAATTTAGGAACATTGTGAGCTTGTCCAATGGGCATCTCCTGTCAGAGGTGCACAACATGACTATTCAATAGAGGCCCTGAACCCAGGAAATGCTAAAGACATTATATCTTTCCTTTTGCTTGGGAAAATCTTGGATTCACACAGAATGAGCTTAGTGGGATAGGTAAGTTTGGTCTCCCCTACTTAACTGTTAGCACTGAGTAAATTTAGAAGGGATTCAAGGCATTGTAAAGGCTATTCTCAGCAAGGGAGACCCTTGCCTGTATACGCAATTTGTAAAGTAGATGTACACATAGATGGATCTTTTTTCTTTTAGTTAATTAGTTAATTAGTTACATTCATGTTTTAAATGGACAGTCGCTTGTTTTCTGTGAGGGATATGATTTAATTTGAATTGGAGATTACAATGGCTATTTAGATGACTTTCTAAAGGAATTGAGTATTTTTTTTTTCTAATTATGTTTCACTCATTATAATGTAGCGTTTTATTTTAACCTTAGAGGAATAGTTCAGGTTTGCAATTAAGTTTGATTTGATAGGGGAATTGCTGCTGTCTTAGTTTTTGTGTGTTTTAATGTACTGATTTTATAGATATAGTGTGTATTGTTTAATGTGCACTTTTTCTATATTTTGAGTTATAATTAGTATTTTAGTGAGGTTACTGTGTTGTGCTTAGGCGTACAATTATGACATAAATCAAAACCAAGAAAATCTTAAAGATGTTATTACTCAGTGCTAGGGGTCTAAACAAAAAACTCCACTCCCTAGAAAATACTGAGATCTGTGCTGCCACTGAGACATGGTTTAAAGATGTGGAAAGTACACCAACAGTGCAAGGTTATAAGGCCTTCCACACATTTAGACCAGCTAGTACACACACAAGGATTAAAGGTGGAGGTGTCTCAGTTTAAATCAAAGATAAATATACCTCAAGGCTGATCAACCAGGACAGTGCACTTGAGCTTCTCCACTTTCAAATCACCATAGGCAAATCCAGTACCACTTCCTTGCAAGCTATATGTTCCCCTCTATGACCTAGGAAACCCATATCATGTTTTTAAACATATTGGAAACACTTACTATCCAACCCAATATTATATTCATGGGCAACTTTAATTACCCCACTATTAACTGGGAACCATATACGACACTGAATGCACAGGCATAAGAGATTTCTGGATTTTGTAACACAAACTCCCTAGACCAGATTGTCAGTAAAATACCAGGGGTGCAACCATTCTGGTCCTCACTAATATGGGAAAGTGCTGCACACACCCTAGTGTAATTCCTTCTCTAGTAAGGATGGACCACAAAATGGTTTCCTCTGAAGTAAAAATAAAACCTGGAAGTCCAACTAACTCTGGAATATTTAGTAACTACTCTAAGGCTAACTTCCTACTATTAAGTGATAACCTGGCAACATTTCAAGGCCTCACAATCCCTAAGAATACTGCTGCCTACACAGAACTATTCACAGAAACCCTATACAAGCATGTTAATAGCTGCATAGAGGCAGCTGTACCCACCAGGAAGAAGTGCAGAACTAACTCAAAAAACAAGCCACCCTGGTGGAATCACAACAACAATAGGCTATATAACATTAAGAGGTGCAGCACCTAGCAGGATAAAAGCATTCTCATCAAACTAAACAAACAACGCAGAGGAAATAAGTCTACCAACGCCAAATATGAAGTAAATTTGGCCTCCCAGGCCAAGGACAACCACAAAGCATTCTCTAGATAACTCCACAAACTCAAAGGGGGGAATTTAATAAAGCCTACACAGACTTATTTTCTGTGTAGGTATAGTGGCACACTGCTTACACAAAAGTAAGCAGGTGTGCAACCCAGGAAACAGAGCTGAAGGGTGTGCATGAGTGGGGTCTATATTATATTGTTGACAGCTCACAATGTCGACTCTGAATTGTTCGACACCAAAATGTCGAGCTACAAAAATAGCGAACGGCCAAATAACCGATTTCTTTCCAACAGAAAGAAATCGGTTGGCCGTTCTCTGACACCTTCCCTTTCCCTGAGTGTAGTGCAGTCTTGGAATTAGAATTTTAGTTGGGGGGTGAGGGGCAAAGCCCCCCACTTAAATATATTTGTTTATGTGTGCCGTTGGTGTTTGGCCAACTGATTTCTTTCCACTGGAAAGAAATCGGTTATATGGCCGTTCACTATTTTTGTAGTTCGACATTTTGGTTCAAACAATTCAGAGTCGACATTGTGAGCTGTCGACAATATAATATAGACCCGCATGAGCGAGCCGACACGGACATGTCCATGACATGCAAATCACCTCATAAGCAGGTGTATTGCATGCAAATGAGAGTGGTAGAGTGATCCAGCAAGCAGATAATCATTCCTGCAGAGCCTGTGTGGCGTCCAAAATGTACACAGAACAATTCTGAGTACAGGATGTTGAACAGAGAACAGGGGCTGTAAAAGTGCAGTAAGAAGGACAGAAATAGCATAGCAGAGACAGATATGTGCAAAACTATCCACTGTGTGTCCAAATCCAAATCCTAATGGAAAATAATTTAAAATAATTGTGTTTTTTAATAATCAGATCATGTTTGCATGGTGTGCTGCAGTGTGCAAACATGCTGTTAAGAAAAAAAAAATGTTAAAGTGTAAAAACAAAAATTAGTACTATGATACAGTAATGCATTATAGAACCCTATGTGGAGTATGTGCAATGGTAGGCTGCTGTGGTTGTTCATGAGGCAGGGCCTGTAGTTCCCAGGCTGTGTGCACAGATCTCTATGCAAATGAGCTGGAGTTACTGAATAGCACAAATGACTATCTGTGTCCGCAGATCCCATCTGTGTAGGCAGAGAACCATGTTGGCATCCACAGAAGAGGTAGCTAACATCAAAAGGGGGTGTCTCTGCATCCTTTTAAGCTCATTGGAGCTCAGCGGTGCTTGTTTGTGCAGCACACCACTGTGCTCAGCAACAGGGTGTGTACACTGGCTACTAAGCTTTATTTACCTTCGGGGCGGGTTTTTCAGTGTGTTTCAGAGTGTTTGCGCTATGTGCCACTGTGGTGAGCATGACTGTCTATGAGGGCATGTAGAATGACTGCTGAGCATTGTTTACCTTTGCGACACCTGTTTGCATGATGCAGCTCAGTACTAAGTGAGGAAGGCTGTTAAAAAAATAACTGTCTGAGAAAGGCAATGAGATCTTAATTACTGATGACCCCTGTTCCACTTGAACTAGGGCCAGTAACAGTCTTTAATGATGTACTTGGCAGGTGGAATGCATCATAGGTAGACAATCACAAAGGCTGCACCTACAGCAGAACATTATAAAGGTTGCAGAAACCCTGCAATATGATTTCACCCCCATACTCTGCACCACTGGAGTACAGACTTGGGAATTTTAACTGAAGAAATGCTAGGGGCTGCTGCAGGTCTGCTACATATGCATGTGCTAAATGCTGAGGTCATTGCTGCTGCTGATACTGACCATAGGCCTAGAGTGAGAAGGAGAAGAGTGTTCAGGCCCATGGTAACCTTCCAGGGGCTACACAAGCTGGAAATTTTAGAGCGCTACAGGGTGGACAGGGACATACTACAACCCCAACTCAGACCCATAGCCAACAGAACAGGGAACTCATCCAAGTGGAAACTAAAGTCTGTGTAGCTCTTAGGATATTAGCTATGGGTAAATTACAAAGACCAGCTGAGGACATGACGGGGGTCTCACAGGCATTAGTATCCAGGGTACTCCACCAATTCCTGGATGCCATGTTACCACATGCCAGTGAGCACATTTATTTTTCCCTCACCCCTGAGGTGAGAGTCAGCAGTATGCAACACTTCTACTGTGTAGCACACTACCCCGATGTACTGGGTGGCATAGATTGCACTCATGTTCACATCAAGGCACCACCTGGTGAGGAGGGTAGAATCCATGGTAACCGCAATGGGGTACCACTGCATCAACTGCCAGGTCATGTTCAATGCCCAGGGCATTATCATGAATGCGTGTGCTGGCAGACCTGGTAGTTATCACAACTCCCATATCTGGCATGCATCACAGCTGTACCAGATGTTGGTAGGGAGGACATCCCACACAGCCATTTACTGGGGGATACTGGCTACTCATTGGAACCATGGATGATGACACCCATCAGAAATACACACACACCCACTGAAGAATGCCATAAGGAGGCGCATTCACAAAGTAGGGAGATCATCGAGCATGTATTTGGGCTGCTAAAGTCACAGTTTTGGTGCATCAATATATCTGGTAGAGCCCTGCAGTACTTTCCGGCCACATGTGCACACGTTTACGGTATGTGCCATGCTACATAATATTATCCTATGGAAATAGCTGCAGCAGGATCACCAAAGGAAAGGGATACACAACCTCTCACCAGTGCCTAGGTCATGACAGCCACACCTACAGGGGGATTCTGAGGAGGAAAAACCCTAAGGTTGTCCCTGTAGGCAGATGTAGGCATGCCCAGTATGCCCTGGCCTTGGCCAAGAGACAACACATAGGATATACACTGACAACCTAGGGCCCTAGGGACTGACACCTTACTCTGACTTGCATACATGCTAGTAAAAATGATGCCAGTCAGCCAACACAACCTGTTCCTCACCATGTATTGGCTGTGGACTGCATACATCAGACACAGTAAGCCCCAAACTACAGGTCTGTCAACTGCTGCATTCGCAAGGTAAGTCACACAGCTACTCACCACTTGTAAGGGGTACTAGAATATGATAACATATGTATAGACCTGCTGCATGTATGCAAGGGAATATAGTGGGCTACTGGACTACTTGCAGAGATCTAACATACACTTGGGACAACAGGTACTCTGTCCAATAGTATGTGCCCCATAATATTCAATAGGCCACATGTCTAGAAACCCCACTACATTATTCAAGGAAGATGCCAAACAGTGGGGGTCACAGAACAGTTGCACGACTGTGTATGCTAGCAGAGAATGGGCTGGTTGTCCCCCACCCCCAACTTATTAGTGTACCCATCTAACAGCTGTAGCAGTATATTTGCAAAGATATATCAGCAGGCCACCCAGTTCCAGGGCTGTAACATAGAGACAGAACCTGGCCACCCATTCTATGTCTCACATAATGCAGGGGTGAAAATGTATATGTCTGTATGTTGTTGCTTGTATGAAGAATGACTCGTCCTTGTGTAGCAGACTGTGTGGCTCAGTAGGCTAGGTACATTAGTATGGGTGATGCTGTTGATGGTTTGAATGTGGCAGTAGCCACATCATTTGCAACTGAGGTAGTCATTAAGTGTTATTCCCATAGACTGTCATAACCTATCAATTTGTTACCCCAAGAAAGCTGGACAAAGCCAGAGTGAATGGGGGGACAAAGAGCCAAACCTTCAGACAGACATTATACATCCTCTGAGTAACCTAGAAGCTGGCTAGTATAACAGTAGGTTGCAACAGATCAGATTAGCTGCAGGATGTAAAAGCCATCACTTAAATGTTTCAGTAGTTACAACAGTTCAGTGACTGCTTTTTACAGCATAGTACCGGAAAACAACAAATGTATGAGGAACAGAGCAGACACATGAGGTAAAATGCTGGACATTCTGCATAAACATGTACAGGGAGAGATATGCAGACTGTCACCCTGTGTGTTCTGTTACATCATGTACCCCAGTCACATCATACCTCTCAACCTCTTAGAGTAAGAAATCTGGCCAAAGCCATGAATAAAAGTAGAACCTAGCCCCACAAATAGGGACAAGTTTTAAATGTTGCTCTTACAAACGTAAAATGTTGGTAGAATAACAGATCTTGCATAAGCATGAATCTTCTGATGTGTATGGAGTCTGAAACTCAAATGTCTCTCATTATTTATTGACTTCAATCTCCACTGATTTGCCATTAATTTGCCAGAAAACAACATTGTTATGCAAAATGGACCAAATATGAGGCAAAAGTCTGGACAGTCTGTGAAGCTCTGTACAGTTGTGAGGTATGAGTCACATATTAAAGTCAGCAAACAGCTGGAGAATGCCTTGGACAATATCAAGGAAGTGCAGTACTGTGGTAACAGGTGCAACAGCCAATGGCCTGCAGCACACATAATCCCAGACTGGAGTACAGATAGCTCTGGCTTGGAGTCACCTTGTAAGTCCTGACAGTCACACTGGGCATGCTCCTACACTTAGCTAACTTGACCCTAGTCTGTCGCCTCTACATCCCAAAGACCTGCCACATGGAAATATTTCTGTACATACATACATACAGCTATATATACATATCTGTCTCTCCCTATCCCCCCTCAGTCTTGATTAGTGTATCTATCAGCATGTGGCACGTATATTTATGATAACAAGATATATATATATATATATACATATATATATATATATAGATATATAGATATATAGCTATATAAAGTACAATGATGCATAGACCCTCCACATATATCTATGTAACACATTTACATAATGTACACACACAACAACAGTTAAGGTGACATCCTAGTTATACACATTTATATAGATATATGTGAAGATGTACAAATATCCCCACATACCCCGGAATGCTGGGGTTATATGCACTTACACATCACAGCAGTTGTCCAGTGGACCCAGACCAAAGCTGCAATAGTACATAATCCACTCACCCACAGACCCCTGTGCCTTATTGTCCTTGGCTACATGTGACTCTCAAACTGCAAACAACCACATATGGCCAGACTGGCAAGTGTACGCACATAGCAGGGATATTACCGGGTATCCCACCCTTGGACACTAGATACAATAACAGTACCAAGCAGTATCATTTTGCAGGCCACACATGCTGTCTAACACAAGGCCACTTTGTGTACTCCACAAGTACTGTGCCTGCATCCACATATACAACAGACATACCCTGTGGCATGTGCAATAAGTACTATGAGTTGTAGTGTATAATACTAGATAGGTAGGGGTTCTAATCTCACATCATCCAACTTGTGTGTGTGTGTGTGTGTGTGTGTGTGTGTGTGTGTGTGTGTGTGTGTGTGTGTGTGTGTGTGTGTGCATGTGTGTGTCTGTGTGTGTGTAAAACTATATCCCCTTACTGCATTATGGACGTGCCCATGTGGGCTATCTCCATGCAATTGTATGCATTTTATGGCCCTGTGACTGGATGCTGGCCTCTAAATTGCTCTCCACTACAAGGCCTGCTGATATTATTCATCTTAAGAGCATTGGCTGACAATCTAATATCAGATAAATTCTGTGACGTGTCTGATAAGTACTGTGAGCTGTAGTGTGTAACAGTAGATATGTAGGGGTTCTAATCTCACATCGTCCAACTTGTGTGTGTGTATGTAAATATATCTCCTTGTGGCACTACAGAAATGTCCATCTGGCCTATCTCTGTGCAATGGTTATGCATTTTAAGGCCTGTGACTAGCTGCTGGATTCTACATTTACATCCTTTACAAGGCCTGGTGATGTCATCCACCTTAAGGGTGCTGGCTGACAGTTTAATGTCAGATAAACTACATGGCACATCCGATAAGTACTGCAAGCTGTAGTGTAAAATAGTAGATAGGTAGGAGTTCTAATCTCACTTCATCCAACTCTGTGTGTTTATTAATATATGCCATCACAGCACTATGGACATGCACATATGGGTAATCTCTGTGCAATGGTATGCATTTTATGGCCCTGTGACTGGCTGCTGGCCTCTAAATTGCCCTCCTCTACAAGGCCTGCTGATGTCATTCACCTTAACAGCACTGGCTGACAATCTAATATTAGATAAACTCTCTGGTGCACATGATGAATATTGTGAACTGTAGTGTGCAACAGTAAATTAGTAGAGGTTCTAATCTCACATCATCCAACTTGTGTGTATATAAATATATCCCCTTCTGGCACTGCAGACATGCCTATCTCTCTGCAATGGTTATGCATTGTAAGGCCCTGTGACTACCTGCTGGCCTCTACATTGGCTTCCTTTACAAGGCCTGCTGATGTCATCCACCTTAAGGATGCTGGCTGACAGTCTAATGTCAGATAAACTCTGTGGTGCATGTGATAAATACTGTAAGCTATAGTATTTAATAATAGATAGATATGGGGTTCTAATCTCTCATCATTTACTCTGTGTGTGTGTATATGAATATATTCCCTTACACTGTTATGGACATGTCCAAATGGGTTATCTCTGTGGAATCATTATGCATTTTATGGGCATGTGACTAGCTGCTGGCCTCTACATTGCCCTCCTCCACATAAGCATAACTAATTTCTGCCACCTTCTAGATTTGCACATTCAGAAGACCCATGTGACATGTATTGAGGGTAGCAGACCTTGTCACAAAGTATGAATACATGTTTACGCTGAATGCCTCCATTGTTCCTGATACACTGTTATACACATATTCACCCAGGGAGCCATGCACATATACTGCCTTACCCTAGTGACACCAGATGTCTGCTGTGCCATCATGGCATCCTGTGCCACTGTATTGCTGTCATGTGTCCATTGTTTAACCCCTCAGACACCTGGAATGAGCACATACACAGGTCCATGACACACCTTTCATTCTGTAACTCTGCCATCAATCTAACATCATGCAGCAACATTACACAAAGTTGGATGTGTAGTCATGACACATGGCAGCATACAGTACTTATAGTGGCCCACAACAAGTGCCATGGCAAAACAATATTGCACTATACAAGTACATGTAAGGTAATATATTCACCCTGTGCATCAGACACATATTTGCATTTACCTTCATCGAAGTCACAGATGGCAGGGATATGGCACAAGTATCATCACATGCACAGGGTGTGGTGTGGGGGTGCCAGAGGTCTAGGCTGTGCCAAAAAGGTGACAGCATGTGTGTGAGTCAGTAAGGAGTGCAGGTTAGATGAGCCATGGAGAGGTGCTTTGTGTGTCTGTTGGTGCCCTGGATGCAACAGTGGTGTTTGAGTGTGTACATGCACACAGTCAAGCCCAGTACTAGCTCTACACATGTGTATCTTGGAATGCTGTGGACTGTACATGGTAGAGTGGACAGTTCACCATCTCTGGCCACGAACACATGAACTGGCTGTGCCAGGAGAAGCACTGACACCACCATGCCCGAGGTTGGATGCTGTTTCAGTACTTGACAGTGACTGTAATATGCTGGGGCTATGTCCCACACGGGATCACCCAGGACTACATGCCCATGGCCTTCCACATTGAGGTGTTGGCAGCACATTTCCTTCTGTAGCTCTGTAGGTACTGCCACTAAAGGAGCGTGACTATGCATGGCCATGTGGACTCCCAGCAAATGGTGTTGCAGACCTTTGTCCATGTGTCCGATGCCCAACTCCAACTAAATGTTCCAGCACATTGTGCGGTCAAAGACAGACACTGTCTCAGCCCACCGATGATCAACAACAGCAGAGAACCAATCCAGGGTGTCCCCAGTGCAGTGGAGGCAGTCACAGATGTCAGACTGTGCTGCATCCATAACCATAAGCATCTGTGTGGTGTTGCATGCAGAACTTGCCTGTACCTCCATAATGGACCAAAACATGTGGCGAATGACTCATGATGTGACACCTGCAACACTTGGTGGATGGACAGCAGTCCTATGAACACCCCTGTCAGTCTGCCTGTGTGGGACCTCACCAGGTCTCTGGCTATGGCCAGTGTCTGCACTCACTGAAGCCATAGTTTTTACACTGCCCTGTTCAATGTCACCACCCTCTGACTGTCCACTATCTGTGGCCTCTGGGGACTGGGTATGTGTGGGCATACTGACTGTGTGTGGTGACAATGGGGGCAGAAGAGGGGTGTCAGTGTCTGGGACAGATTCAGCCACCAACAATCTCACCTGCCCTGCACTATGTTCACTATCATCATCAGCATCCGAGGAGACACTGACATCAGGTTGTGAGGGGGACAGACTCCAACCCCCCGGTCACCTGTGAGAAGCAAAACAACAACAGTACATTATTACCTGCACTGATACATATGGTAATCCACACAGACTCATACAGATGAGGATTCACTACAGCAGTACAAGTTCCACATCTTCACATCTCTGCTCCTATGCACAACAGACAAACTCACAACAACATACACAGACAAATCAGGTTCATTATGACATACACATCAGCTACATCCAGTTAATGTTGCCAGTACAATACACCTGTAAGGCATGCAATATGACAGTGTATGTGGGTTTGTCTTTGCAACGTTGAAACATACATTGTCTAAAGACAGTTGTGCAGAAGTACGATTTCAAGTTTTCGGATAGCTGAATAAAAATGCATCGAATGTGCAATGAGCGAATGCACATTGGCATTCGCTCATTGCAGATTCGGCATTTTGGGAGAGGAGTGCACTATAGTGGGGATTGGGAAATGGACCCCTTCACCACTATAGTGTGACCTCGGAGTTAGTATATTAAAGTAGGGGTGTGTGGGGAACAGCCCCCCACATGAGGGGTGCAGGGGGGCTTGCCCCCCTGCATAACATTGTGTGTTTGATATCTGAGTTCGAAACTCAGCGAATCTGCTTTTTGATTTGCTGAGTTTCGAACTTCAGAGACGAACGACAATCTGGAATTGGCTTTTCAGTTCACCCAACTGGCTGATCGAAAAGTTGATTTTCAGAGTTTCAAAAGCAAACCGTGTATGTGATAGACCTAAACATAACACTCAGTACACCTATATTGAGAATGATATGCCAGTACTGCTATCACTGCCTACGGTATGTACTATGAGTGTGGGCTTTTGCGCCCCCCCCCTTAAGTATGGCTTTGTCCTGAGTTCTTGCTGTAGGAGGTTGACAGGTCTGTTAGGCATAGCTCTCAATTAAAATGAGACAAATGTTAACAGACACAGGGACTTAGCCAGAGTACATCAGGGACATTCAGGGTCAGTTTTACAATGTTAGAACTAATTATGTGAGACATGGATAGATTGAGAGGAGGTGAATTACAGTACATTGTTTGACGTTACAGGGATGTACACCCTTCATTATTGTCACTATGTACTACATGTAATCCACTAGCTTTCCTACAACAGCCGACTGTTGTGGGTGGGATTGACAGGGACAGAGCTGAGATGTGATTGAAATCAGGGAGAGTTGAGAGGCATGCGTATGGATGTAGGACAGCAGAGTATCAATGACATGTCATCACCATAGATCGAAGACACGCTTACTACTGTAATCCCTATTCCCCATACTTCCATCCTCCATCTGCATCCTGTTGTATGTAGAAATCTGTTACATACCTGGTGGAGTGCAGTACTCCTTTATTGAACTTTCCTTCAAGTAATCTTTTGATAACACACTCTGTGTGTGTGTTAATTCTCATACAGATCTGTTCCCCATAACAAGCTACCTGCATTTGTAAGGTACTGCTCATTAGTAGGTAATTGCCCCTGCACCACTCTGTGGCTCAGAATTGCTAATTGCAGCCAAAACAGGTGTATTGCACTATCATTAGCTAATGACATGCCACCACAGTGCAATATATAAGGCCTTCATGTAGGCCTTGGCCCTGTCTTAGTTTACGAGATGGACATTACTGAAGTGTGAAGACTACAGCATTGCAGAGGGTAGGTACAAACACCATTCATTTTAGAGATTTATAATGTATGTCCACAGTTTTGTCCCATATGTGTGGTCAGTGTCCCATACCAATGTGGTAATCTGGCAGTGCACTGGCAATCATTCCGGGCTGAGGTCAGTAAGGGAAGACACATGTGTGTGTCACACAGCATACCAGTCAGACTGTGCATACTACTGTAATAGCTATTATTCTGTCAACATACTATTTTTGTAGGGGTAAACTATTACACATGTCCCTATCTGTAGACCTTTGCTCCACCCACACATTAAGTATAGCTGTGTCCCGATCCCTTGTTCTAGGGGGTTGGGAGGTATGGTATGTTTGTAGCAGCTACATTTACATACAGCTGTGTATGTTACAGGCTGCAGTTGCTACCACAACCTACAACACATAGGGGGGAGTGTGAACACTTTGGTGGACAGCAAGCTGTACGTGTAACAGTGTCAGCTGTGTCAGGCCTGTCATTATGGCAGAGCTAGTGCAAGGGTATTCTATACAGTGTAATCTGGGCATGTGCTTAAAGTACATCTGTTATGCAACAATGCAACTAACAGAGTAGTAGGCAACATATAGGCAGGCTATATGGATATGTGCATTGTGTCTCTACCTACAGGCCTTTGTCTTGCAAAACTGGGTAGCAGTTAATTAAGTAGCAGTAATCTGTGGGGAGAAAGACTGTATGACTCACTCATTACTTGCTATCTTCACAATAATGTAATTGAAGTGCAATACAACACTGCATTGAACCCAGGACTGTGTGTGGCAAAATGTACTGCATGCATGGCATTTAACAGAGTGCGCTACTGAGACTCTGCAAATGCATCTCTATTTGCAGGATATCTGAACATATACAGGCTGTGAGAAACATTTCTACAGCCGTGAGTATATGCATGGCTTTATATGGTTGTATTTCTGCAATAAGGTCCCAGTTGTACATGTACTTTGCCACTGCTGCCTTAGCAGGTGTCTTACCACAAGTTGCTGATAAAAGGGCACATATACCTGCTATCACATACCTCACCTACATCCATTAGTATGCCTTCATTATTATTTATTATTGCACCAGAGTCCAGGGTACACTCCCACTTTTCACATTAGTTTTTTATTTCAGTTACATGCATAACGTCTGTAAGTAGCAAGCAGTATGTTTTGCTAGAAACACCTGTTTAACCTAGAGCCTGTGTAGTGTGGTGGGTAAATGCAGTGTGCTATAGTAGAGAGGGACCTGGATTTGATGCTTGGCAGAGGTGTTTATTTTGTACATGTGAGCAACACTCTCATAAACACATATAGACATTAAAGCTGTTTAAAGCTAATTTAAGCTGAGCTAAGCGAAGCGCTTTGTGCTGCTTTGTACAAACCTGCACAAACCCGTCCTAAAAAAAATAAAGAAAAGAAAAAGGGGGTGATAGGAAAGTGATGAAATGGAGGCAAGCAGGGGGAAAAAACAATGTAAAAGGCAGGTAGAGATGTACAGGATGGGTGTAGGGAACCATCATAGCTATCCATTTCTTGTACCGCAACAACTGTGCATTTTGACAGGTTTTGTAGATGAATTTGGTCTCTCAAGCCCCAGAGAGAGGGGTGAAGACTACATAAATGTGTTGTCAAGCTAATTGGACCAAATTTGTTGTGTCCATTGGACATGTGTGTGAAATGGATAACTAAGTATGGGGCGGTATTTTCTTTGTGATACAGGTGCCCATTTTTTTTTAAGGAGAGAGTGGAATGTTGGGGAAGGGACTTAGGTACATGTGGGGAGGTAAGTTGGGTAAGTTGGGTAAGAGAATATGCAATAGCAAACAGACAAGACAGCAGACATGGGCAGCTTGTGACAAGTGGGGGTAAACACCTTGGTCGCGGAGGGTGTTGTGGAATTGGAGACGCATGTGCCTCCAGATGGCAGCAGTGTGACCAACATCCCCACCCATGGGCAGTCGACACTGCTCCTTCACTGGCCTGAAGGTGGCTCTGCTGGAGGTTGGGCACCAGGGTCAGCCTGCCCCACCAGTTTGCCCAGTGTTCCCTCAAACTGGTGCAGGTGACGTTCATAGATCTGATGAATGATCCTGTACACCATGACTGACAGTTTCTGTTGAGTGACTGCAGCCCCTCCACCACCAATCCCAGGGGGAGGCCATGTCCTGTCTCCTGAGGTGGTTTCCCCTAACCCCACAGGTGTTGTATTGGCAACGGAGGGGACAGTGCCAGCCTGGGTCCCAGACATGCTAGGACCTGGTGCCATGGCCAGTTGAGGCAAGATAGATGGATCACCGGGAGCCAGCCTACCCTGATGTGCTGTGATGATGGAGGTATAGCAATAAGTATAGGTTAGTTATGAAGAAAATATAGCTTGTAATGGCATGCCAGAACTGTGGAAATAACCCAATTACACATCAATGCATATTATGTGGAACACAACAATACATGCCAGAACAGTCAGTATGTTAACAGCATGCCAGTAACAGTTTCAGCATAAGGCCAACAAAATATGCAATTCAACAAGATATGTTAATATGTAACCATTGTAATACATAACAATAATAATAATACACCTGTCCAAAATACAGGCAATAGAACAACATATGTGAATAGGAAACCATAAACAATGGATAACCATAACAATGAACTGAAGATAAGGGGTTGGAAGAGAAATAGTCCATTAGTACAGTTATAGGCTATTTACTTGACAACAGCACTACTATCCATTCTGTGTGTCTGTCCTTTATTTATGTGTACAGGTCCCCTATAGCTGCTGTAGCACATACAGACCTCTCAAGCTTTTTGCATGGGACAGTATGGGCCAAGCAGGAACAACTGGGGTACACTAGTACACAGAACAGTGGCACATCAGGTGGATCTATATAACCACCAAGGTGTACTGTGGGCTGATGTAGTGATACTTTGCAATTTAGGTAATCATGCCAATGGTAATACTGTGACAGATGGATTATGTGCTACTAATTATATTATGTGACAGTGTGACACTTGAGTGACATGTATGCATACAGTACAGGCCTTAAACAACTATCATGCCTTGCTTGGCAGGCATGGGGATAAAACCCAATAGCAGTGACTGCAGAGGACTTCTGCATGGAATGTATGAATTGGCTGCAGCAACTTTGAACAGATACTCCAGGTCTACAGCCATACCAAGATTACACATGTTATTTATTTCACTTTATTTTATTATCATATTTATTTCCTTTATGTTATGCTGTACTTTCACATTCTTGCTAATGATTTTAACAGTCTGTGACATCTAAACACACAATTATTTACTCATACTAAGGCTACCTCACCCATTTACCTGTAGTTCCTGTGGAGAGAATCTGTAAACATTATGTGAATGATACTGTAATATTTAGTACTACATAGCACTGTATTCAAACCCTGGTCTGTGTGTGGCAAAATGTACAAACAGAGCAGTTAACAAACTGAACAACTGGGCCACTGCTGACTACTGACTGACTGATATTTACCTAAAGCTCACATGGAACCAATATATGACCTGGTAATACTACTACAGTTGTATACTAGAGTGCAGTGACAGTAGAACACACATGCATATAATACAAGCATGACAGAATAGTAGGTAATCTATACATTAGTTATAGGATGCAGGTGCAAAAATATATTTTTACTGGTTTGAAATATCTGTGAAGTCAGCTAACAATATCAGATCATAGAGTGGGCTACCGCACCCATGTACTTTTCTTACCTGCTGTTTGTGGATGACAGAGCATTATGTGGACACTATTGGCCTTGAAACAGCCTTGACTGGTACTATATATGTTAAATAAGACATTTGGCTACCATTATATTTGCATGCTATGGCTATTACAGTGTTATACTTGACTGGAGCACCTTCCATTACAACCTGAATGCATACAGTTGCACTGCAATGGTTAAATCAAGGCAAACCTGATGTACACAATTAACCTTGTGTTATTGGTACATGAGTTATTGCAGAACAGTTGGCAGTATTAATTTCTTGACAAACAGCTCTAATTCCACACTTATTGCACTACAGACTTTATTGTATATACATTCATGCAGTTTGTGGCACTGTTTCAAAATTTTATTGAACAACAATTGTCATTATTCAGGTCATGCAATACAGCTCTACCTCCACAGTGATTGTACTACAGACTTTCTTGTATATACGTTAATGCAGGTAATGGCATTGTTTCATGTTTTTATTCCACTACAGTTGCCATTATTTATTTATTGCACTACTGCTCTAAGCCCACATTTATTGCAAGTCAAACTTTAATGTGCATACTTTATTGCAGGTAATACTTTACTATTTCTTGCTTATTTCACTACAGTTAGCATAATACAGCCATACTCACCACACTCACAGCACAACCTGGCCAAGTGCCCAGCATGTGCCTCAGGCTGCGAGCCCTCTCCTTTGCAGCTGTTGAGAGAGAAGAACACCATTATGCATACCACTTTAGCAGGCATTCAGGTTAGATATTGGTGACACAGAGGTAAAAGTACTTACATACATGTGGGACACCCCTGCCCGAAATTCTTGGACCCAGGTGTCTAAGAGATCCCCCTTACATCTCTTCAGGTCATTGTAGTGGTGGCAGCACTACTCAACTGTGCGGGGATACCAGTTGCACTGCTGAGGTCCCTTGCCAGCTGATCCCAGGCCTCTGCCTTGCACTCTGAACCCTGGTAACCTCCCTGCAGAAGTTGGCCTTCATGTTTTTTTACAAGGAGTCCAACCATGACTCTGGACTGCAGGATGCCCCAACGCTGTTCCTGAAAGTGCAAACCCTCACCAATACCTGTTATAGTATCCTTTAGAGACAGAACTCCAACAGATTATGTTGTATTCCTGCCTATTGGGCTTAATATAGCCTATTTTCCCACCCTTACATGCCACTGGGCAATATTTAAAAATGTGGAGCATTGCTTAGCAGCGAGGAAACTAATGCAGCTGAGCTGAGCAGTGCATAAACCCATATGCTTAGCAGTGCACAAACCAGGTAAGCAGGGCCAAGCAGTGCATAAACATTTTCAGCCATTATTGTGTTTATGTGGTGCTTAGGGCTTAGCAGAGCTTAGCAAAGCTTAGCGGAGTGCAGCGGGTCAGAATTTAAATAAAATTGGTATAATTTATATTTCAAAAATAAATGCTTATTTTCCCTTGCATGTGCTCATATCCTGAACCTACTGCTCATGAGGCCATACCTCTATCCATTTAGTTAGAAGGATATATGGGATTCAGCTATACCTTTACATATACCTCTCAGCTGCCTATAAGCACTGCTGAGCATTGCTGCATGCTGCACTCTGCAAACCCGCTCAGCTATGCTTAAACATGACTTTTAAATAATTAATTAATTGCATGTGGTTTCTGTTTTTAGATGTCTGGCAGGTGTTTTGATGCTGCTTAGCATTGCTGTGCTCTGTGCCATGCAAACATGCTTTTTAAAAAAAGAAAAGAAAAAAAAACTAGAAAAAAAGTAAAAATAACAAGCAAAAGAAATACACTCTTCCAACACTTAAATAAACACTTGACATTATACAACTGGACAGTGCAGGGAGTGTCTTACTCATCTGCAGAGACAGTTGGCACTACACTCCCTGCACTGATTCAATAACCATGTTCCATGGCTCTCCCTTGGCAACACACTATGAATAATATGCATGGCATGCAAGGGGGAACTGTGTACACAGACAGTAACATTCCATGTAGGTTCTACAGTATGCCTACATGGAGTTTATTAAATCCTGGGGTAAGGCAATACACAAGTGTGTGCAGAGCTCATTGTTAATGGAGCCACCTATACCAGGACAGAAGATATAGCAAACCTACTGGCCAACAAATTCAGCTCCAATTTTACCGCTCTCTCCCCTCAACATTCCCTCAAAAATACCATCAAGTATGACACCCCCTGCTATCACTAGGGAGCAGTTCCTTAATGCTGTCTCTAAAGTCAAGAACACTGCACTAGTTGGCCTAGACAATATCACAGAATGCTGTCTAAATAGCATGAAAGATGACCTATCAGGCCATCTGGAATTGCTATATAACTGTAGCCTCCAAACAGGCTTTGTACCTCATGAATGGAGAACAGCAATAGTCATCCCACTGCACAAAGGTGGGCCATCTACAAACCCTGGAAACTAAAGACCCATAAGTCTCACTAGTATCATATGCAAAGCTCTGGAAAGAATTATCATGGAAATGATCAATAATGACATAGTAAACCTTCAGATATTGGACCCAACCAAATTTGTTTTTTTCAGGGGCAGATCATGCCTATTCAACCTGGTGAACTTCTTTGAGAAGGTCACCAAAGTGATGGATGAGGGAAAAATGGTTCACATTGCCTACCTTGACCTAGCCAAAGCATTTGACAATACCCCACTCAGGCTTGACAAACTCAAGAGGATAGGTACAAACCCTTATGTCACCCGGTTGATAGCCAGCTGGCTTACAGAGAGGACTCAGGAAGTTACAAAGAGGCCAGTTGCAAGTGGAGTCTCTTGGGGATCGGTCCTGGGACTCCTTCTTTTTGGCATTTACTTCTCTGAAGTCAAGGCCAATATCAGTGGTCTCTGGCTGACTGATCGCAAATTAGGAGCTGTCATTGAATCCTCCACTGGCACAACTGCTCTCCAGGAAGGGCTGACACAAACAAACAACTGTTATCAGAGCCATGGACTAGAACTAAATGCCAAGAAATGTATAATAGTGTCCTTTGGAAAGTCATCCGCCCCTGGTAACTATCATATTGACAACACACCCCTAACAGCTGACCCAGTAGCCAGGGACTTGATGAAAACATAGACAATAATCTAGCCTTTGACCATCATGTGTCTACAGTAGTGAGGACATCATTCTATGTTGTGCTACTTTTAAACAAACATCTTGGAAAGAACAGTTACAGCTTTACCATGGAGTAAGGGGGCAGGAACCATACCCAGAGCCCTTGGTCAACTTCATACTGTTTACATACCCTATCAAACATATGAATGAAACTATCAACATTATCCCCCTCTTTAAACTGCGGAAGAAATTTACTGACCTTTTGTGTTTTTGGGGTCTAGTTACTCCCTTCCCCATTATCTCCATGACTCTGGCGAAGAGTCACCATCTCCTTCTCATGCTGCCTCTGTCTTTCCTGTTCCTCAGCTTGCAGACATAACAGTTTCTCATTCTCCTCAGCCTGTAGACTCCTCAGTCTCTCAGCTGCTTCTATTTCCAAACTCCTGGCCTCCAACTCAAGTCTCTTTAGCTCCAGCTGGATTTTTAAGTCCACTGCAGAATGGTTGAGCTGTTCATTCTCCGAGGGTGATATTTCTCCACTGCCAGTCTGATTGTCCTCCTGGTTGCTGTTTTCTGATGCAGCTGTAACCAAGGCTGCAATCAGGTTTGCCTTAGTCAGGTTTCCATGCACCAGTCCCCTAGCCTGGCACATCTCCACCAGCTGGCTCCTTATCAGCTTTCCATACTCCCTGCTGACATGCTGCCTGCTCACCCTGACTAAGCTAACAAAAGAAATAAAACAATTGTGATCTGAACTCTGAGTATTCACTGCATGGCTGTTAGTACAAAACACCTTCAGAGCTCACTGTACACAAGCTACAGGGATTCACTCTACCCACACCACTACAAACCAATTAGTATTTGCCAACTAATTAATATGTGATGTGGATATCCCACAACTGCCAAACACAAATGTGAGGATATCTTATCCCAGCCACTGCCACCACAAATGTGATACCCATGCCCTGGCTCAGCAATCAAGAAGCCTCAATCCTCACCACTAACACCAGAGAGGGCATCTCATATATGAAGAAAGGATAAGGAATACACACAGAAAAGTGCAATTTCCCTTAAGAGCATACAGAGATCACAGTCAGTCTGGGGCTGGTTGCTCTCTTGCTCCCTAGGTCCCCAATAAGACTCCACCCTAGCACAGCTATAGGGTCCAGATCTCAGCCTAGCTGGGCAAGCTAAAATCTCAAACACCCTCTCTGTCCAACCAGTGCTTTGTGTCCCTGCCCAAGTAGCTGACACACACACTTTGAGATAAGTTTATACAACCACACAGACACTGCTGGGGAAGGCTGGCACAGGTTCTCCAGCTGTGCCCCTTTTACCCAGACTATACGGTAGTAATTATTTCCACCATCCAGCTAATATCAGCTACCCAACGGCCATTAAAAGGGTGTCCAATTATTACTGTGCAATATTATTATCCAATTGGTAAGTGTGACTAATCAGTCAAGGCTTATTAGAGTGGCTTTGTACAATAAACTCTATAAATATGCAATGTACTCTAGAGCTTAACTTATCTCTACATAAACCAGCCACAGTTAAAAGGTTTTAAACTATTTAATAATAAATAATTAAAACCACAAGACAATACTTTCTACTACACAGTGCTAGTCAAAAGAGTTCAGAGATCACACAGAAATACTTAAAATAAATCAGTAGTACAGTTCTAACATCACAGAAAAATGCTTAGTCTAATCTTTATAGTCCTAGCTATTTCTACAAGAAAACACGCTTCTAAGATAACCTACTTAAGACACAGGCAAAGTGCTGTAGGGTGGATGATCAGACAGAAATGCTTAATAATCTTTGGTTCTCGCCATTTAAATTGAAATTGCAGTTCTGTTAAAACATTACATCATCTTTTACACTTTCCTGATGTTCCCAGTCTGACAGAAACTGCATTTACATTCTTTTACACTTAGAGCAATAAAGGATATTCCACATGTAAATTCTGATCATTAGCTTTAGCCTTAAAACAATAGGCAGGAAGCCTTTATTTAGCTGGACTGGAGCCGACTTTAGATCAAAGGATCACAACATGCTTTTACTGGGTCAGTAGAGAGCACTGTTGCCACATTTTTGTAACAGCATTTTTTTCATTTAAGACAATAAGCATGTGATTCACATTTATATTGACAAGTGACAGAATTATCTGCACAGTTCTATCTGGCTAGGCTGGCAGCCTTCACCATTCTCTACCAGTCTTCACACCCCCCCCCCAGAGAACTCAAGCTAGTTTTTCGTGTGACCCTTGAGAAATGCCGCTCAAGAGGGTTAGATCTATCTGAGTGTACCTCACCCCATTCCCTGTCTTGAGAGCCCATCTGCATTGGCATTGCTAATCCCACTGCTGTGCTGCACTGACATATCATATGCTTGCAACCCCAGGCTTCATCTTAGCAACTTGGCATTTTTCTGACTGGCTCTGTTTAACCATGTTAGAGGGTTGTGATCTGTCATAACAGTGAATTTTCTTCCATACAGATAAGGCTGAAGTTTCTGCAGTGCCCACACTATGGCTAGACATTCCTTTTCTACAGCTGCATAGCAATCCTCTCTGGGTTGGAGCCTACAACTGAGATAAACCACTGGGTGCTCTTCCCCCTCTGAAAAAATCTGGCTAAGTACAGCCCCCACCTCATGGTTTGAAGCTTCCACCTGCACAAAAATTCTTTGCTGTAATCTGGACTGTCTAACACAGGGGGTCCTCCCAAAGCTTCTTTAAGCTTCTGGAATGCCTGCTCACATGCTGGAGTCCACACTATCTTATCTGGCCTGTTCTTCCTTGTCAGGTCTGTGAGGGGAGCAGCTATGGTACTATAACTGGGGACAAACTTTCTGTAGTACCCTGCTGTCCCTAAAAATGCCCCCACCTGCTTTTTAGTAACAGGTGCAAGCCATGCCTGAATAGCTTCCACTTTGGCAGATTCTGGCCTTATCCTACCACTCCCCACTCTATGTCCTAGGTAAGAGACCTCTGCCATACCCACCTGACATTTACCCGGCTTAATGGTCAACCCTGCCCTCTGTAGTCTGCCCAGCACCTCCCTGACATGCTCAAGGTGCTCTGGCCAGGAATGGCTATAGATGGCAATATCATCTAGGTAAGCAAGGGCAAACCCTCCTGCGTCTGCTAGAATATTATCTACCAGCCTCTGGAAAGTTGCTGGGGCATTCTTCATCCCAAAGGGCATTTTTTGTGAACTCATACAAGCCAAATGGAGTCACAAAGGCTGACTTCCCTCTCTCTCTAGCACTGGGAGTCAAGGGCACCTGCCAGTAACCCTTGGTAAGATCAATGGTTGTAAGATACTTAGCCCCACCCAGCTGCTCTAGGGCCTCTTCTGTCCTAAGCATGGGGTAAGCATCCGACTCTGCGTGACTATTTAATTTCCTGTAGTCCACACAGAACCTGGTGCTGCCATCCTTCTTTGGCACCAGCACCACTGGGGAGGCCCAGGGACTGTTGAACTCTTGAATCCCACCTAGTGCCAACATCTTCTGTACCTCCTCCCTCAGAGTCTGTTTGACTTTTTCAGGCACCCTATAAGGGGCCTGCCTAATAGGCCTTTGGGGTCCTGTTTCCACCTGGTGCTGCACCAGGTGGATGCACCCTGGTATCCCAGTGAACATGTCCCCAAATTCCTGCAAGACTGCTCAGATTTCTTGAACCTGGGTAGGAGATAGCTGCTGGGACATTGCTACCCCTTCCACCGAGGTGTCAGCCCGAGCCTCACTGAGGAGATCAGTCCCCAGATCTCCCTCAAACTCCTCTTGCAATCCACTGTAAATGCTCAGCACAAGGGCCTCCCTATCATGGTAAGATTTCATCATGTTAACATGGTACAATTTGTGCCCCTGCTGACTGCCTTGCAGTTTCACCATGTAGTTAACATCACTTACCTTTCTTACCACCTTGTAGGGTCCCTCCCAAGCTGCTTGCTGCTTGTTGTGTCTGACAAGAATGAGAACCATTGCCTGTTGCCCCACAGCATACTCTCTACCTCGAGCATTCCTGTCATACCACACATTTTTCTGTTGTTGGGCTTCTGTCAGGTTCTCCTGGACCAAGCCCATGAGTTCCCTGATCCTTGTCCTGAGGTTTAGGATGTATGTCACAACAGAATCCTTGTGAGACTCGCACTCACCTTCCCACTCATCTCAAATTAAATCTAGAGGTCCCCTCACCCTATGCCCATACAGCAACTCAAAGGGTGAAAAACCTGTGTATTCCTGGAGAACATCTCTGTAAGCAAACTACGGATGGGACAAATATTTGTCCCACTCCCTCTTAAACTGATCTGCAAATGGCCATAGCATGGACTTGATTGTAGAGTTTAACCTCTCAACAAGACCATTAGTCTGGGGATTGTAGGGGGTGGTCTTCATGTGCTTCACCCCACAGGACTTCCACAGACAAGCCAGCAGGTCTGACATGAAATTGGCACCTCTGTCAGTCAGTATTTCTTTTGGGAAACCTACCCTGCTGAAAATCTCTAACAAAGCATTTGCCACCTTCTCTGCCTCAATGGAGGACAAAGCCACTGCCTGAGGGTATCGTGTAGCATAATCCACTACCACTAGGATATACCTTTTCCCTGTGGAACCTGGGGTACTCAGAGGACCCACAATATCCATAGCTACTCTCTGAAATGGCTCCTCAATCACAGGCAAAGGCATCAAAGGAGCTCTCACCTTGTCTCCTGCCTTGCCTACCTTTTGGCACTACTCACAGGTCCTGCAGTACCCTGTTACATCTCTGGAAATTCCAGGTGAATAGAAGTTCTGCATAATATGCCTCTTTGTACATTTTATGCCCATATGACCTGCAAATGGACTATCATGTGCTATGGCTAGAAGCACCAGACTGTAAGCTCTAGGCACTACCAACTGCTGTACTTTCTCACCTTCCAGCCCTCCCTCAGGGGTCCACTCTCTGTACATTAACCCTTTGTCCCAGTATACAGAGTCCCCCTTTCCTTGAGAATCAGGTGCCTCCCTAGCTACCTGCCTCAGGCCTTGCAATGTAAGGCCTGAAATCTGAGGCTGTCTCAACTCTCTCCTTGTAATCCTTCCCAGCTCCCCTTCCACAGGAATTCTGGCATCCTCTGACAGTGGTGCCTCACTGTCAGCCTGGGTACTACTACTCACCTCTACCTTTGCAGGCACTCTGTACAAGGGACCATCAGTACCCACAAGCAGCTATGGCTCACATTCAGTCTCACTGCTACAGCATAGCTCACTCCCTGAAGTAACCAAATCAGCAGTTCTGGCTGCAAGTATGCAGTCTGTCTGGGTCACCCCAGGCTACCAGACCCACATGCTTGTCTCTTAGTCTGACTGCATGTAACTGCATAAGCACATGCTACTACCTCATCCAAATTCTTCCCTCTCAGGACATCTGCAGGATGGCAGTTTAGTACCCCTGTTGTCTCAAGACAACCTACTATTGGCATTTTGTCATTTCCACTTACTAGCTCCCTCACCTTTTGTTCCCCACCTTGCCTCCATGGACATCTGTATGCCACATGGCCCCACTGGTTTCATTCAAAACATTTAACCCTAGCTCCTGGGCATGTACCTGGACTAGTGGCTTCCCCTGCTACTGTCAGATTCTGTTGTGGCAGTCTGTGCTGCCCACCATGGGTTCCTTTAGACACATGAGCAGTACTGGGGGTCCCCTTCCTGTGCAAGGCTGCCCTGCTTGCCAGGTATAGGTCTCCCTTCTTCCACAACTCCTCTGAAGTAGCACATAGTTTATCAGCTAACCAGATCCTCATGTCCTCAGGCAAAGTGCTAAGGGCTTGTTCCCTCACCAAAAGGTTTGCCAGCCCTTCAAAAGTGGTGACCTGACATCCACTCACCCACCTATGGAAATAAGTGCTCAATTCAGCAGCATATTCACACACACTTTCATCTGCCTTGGGTCTATGCTCAGTAAACTTTTTCCTATATGTTTCAGGTGTTAGCCTAACCAGTTCTAAAAGACAATTTTTTACAGCAGTATAATCAAAACATGCAAAGTCAGACATTTTGTAAAGAACGGTTACAGCTTTACAATGGAGTAAGGGGGTCAGCCCTTGGTCAACTTCATACTGTTTACATACCCTCTCAAACATATGAATGAAACTATCAAAATTATCCCCCTCTTTAAACTGCAGAAGAAATTTACTGACCTTTTGTGCTTCTGGGGTCCAGTTACTCCCTTCCCCATTACCTCCATGACTCTGGCGAAGAGTTGGCATCTCCTTCTCATGCTGCCTCTGTCTTTCCTGTTCCTTAGAGCTTGCAGATGTAACAGTTTCTCATTATTCTCAGCATGTAGACTCCTCAGCCTTTCAGCTGTTTCTATTTCCAAATGCCTGTCCTCCAACTCAAGTCTCTTTAGCTCCAGCTGGATTTTTAAGTCCACTACAGAAAGGTTGAGCTGTCCATTCTCCGAGGGTATTATATCTCCACTGCCAGTCTGATTGTCCTCCTGATTGCTGTTTTCTGATGCAGTTGTAACCAAGGCTGCAATCAGGTCAGCCTTGTCAGGCTTCTGTTCACCAGTCCCCTAGCCTGGCACATCTCCACCAGCTGGCTCCTTGTCAGCTTTCCATACTCCTCTGCTGACATGCTGCCTGCTCACCCTGACTAACTAAGCTAACAAAAGAAATAAAACAATTGTGATCTGAACTCTGAGTATTCACTGCATGGCTGTTTTAGAGTACAAAACACCTTCAGAGCTCAATGTATGCAAGCTACAGGGATTCACTCTGCCCACACCACTACAAGCCAATTAATATTTGCCAGCTAATTAATATGTGATGTGGATATCCCACTGCTGCCAAACACAAATGTGAGGATATCTTATCCCAACCACTGCCACCACAAATGTGATGCCTGTGCCCTGGCACAGCAATCAAGAAGCCTCAATCCTCACCACTAACACCAGAGAGGGCATCTCATATATGAAGAAAGGATAAGAAATACACACAGAAAAGTGCAATTTCCCTTAAGAGCATACAGAGATCACAGTCAGTCCGGGGCTTTTTGCTCCCTTGCTCCCTAGGTCCCCAATAAGACTCCCCACTGGCACAGCTATAGGGTCCAGATCTCAGCCTAGATGGGCAAGCTAAAATCTCCAGCACCGTTTCTGTCAAACCAGTGCTTTGTGCCCCTGCCCAAGTAACTGACACACATACTTTGAGATAAGTTTATACAACCATACAGACACTCCTGGGGAAGGCTGGCACAGGTTCTCCAGCTGTGCCCCTTTTACCCAGACTATATGGTAGTAATTATTGCCACCACCCAGCTAATATTATCAGCTACCCAAAGGCCCTTAAAAGGGTGTCCAATTATTACTGTGCAATATTATTATCCAATTGGTAAGTGTGACTAATCAGTCAAGGCTTATTAGAGTGGCTTTGTACAATAAACTCTATAAATATGAAATGTACTCTAGAGCTTAACTTATCTCTACACAAACCAGCCACAGTTAAAAGGTTTTGAAATATTTAATAATAAATAATTAAAACCACAAGACACTATTTTCTACTACACAGTGCTAGTCAAAAGAGTTCAGAGATCACACAGAAATACTTAAAATAAATCAGTAGTACAGTTCTGACATCACAGAAAAACACTTAGTCTAATCTTTATAGCCCTAGCTATTTCTACAATTTATTTATTTATTTATTTATATATTTTTATTTTATAAATAAATAAAAAATAAAATAAATAAATAAATCTTTATAGCCCTAGCTATTTCTACAAGAAAACACACTTCTAAGATAACTTACTTAAGACACAGGCAAAGGGCTGTAGGTTGGATGATCAGACAAAAATGCTTAATAATCTCTGGTTTTCACTGTTTAAATTGAAACTGCAGTTCTGCTAAAACCTTACATCCTCTTTTACACTTTCCTGATGTTCCCAGGCTGACAGAAACTGCACTTACATTCTTTTACACTTAGAGCAATAAAGGACATTCCGCATGTAAATTCTGGTCATTAACTTTAGCCTTAAAACAATAGGCAGGAAGCCTTCATCTAGCCAGACTGGAGCCGACTTTAGATCAAAGGATCACAACATGCTTTTACTGAGTCAGTAAAGAGCACTGTTGCCACATTTTTGTAACAGCTTTTTTTTTCATTTAAGACAATAAGCCTGTGATTCACATGCATATTGACAAATAGAATTATCTGCACAATTCTATCTGGCTAGGCTGGCAGCCTTCACCTTTCTCTACCAGTCTTCACATCCTATACAGCCCACCTCAAGACCCTATCTCTATATTCTGTGTCCTACAGGCTGTCAAGGGGAGATCTATGCCTGGCATTCAAGGCATTGTCAGACCCCACCCTCATATCCTGCATATCCTCAAAACAAATGACACCAGAATTACCCATTCTAAAGACCTTTTTAACCTTGCCTGTGATTTAAATAGGACCTGCTGGGGAGACAGATATGTATCCCAGAGCCTGTCCTGTCTTTGGAACAGGGTCCCTATCCATGTGAAGCAAATTTCCTCCCTAACCCAATTCAAGTGTAACATGGACATTTGGATTGTGAACAAGAGCTTTGTCCCTGTTCGGCACCTATTTCTATAATGGACACAGTCAGCCTGTAAATAGTTCCTCACCCAGACCCCTGCTTGTAAATGTTTCACAACCCAAACTCCTGCTTACATTTATCAAGGGTACCAGATCTTGTCAGAGATTTGGGATGCATGGCTAGCCTTAAAAAGGTCCTTGCGGTTGTTAGCCTAGTAACCACTTATGAATGTATGAATTATAGTTACAACGTAGCCACAGCAGTAGTTTTTGTTATTTAGTTCAGGTAATAGATTGGTGATATTTTTGATGACAGTGTGTAGTGGTGAAAAGTGTTTTATCACATGAGCATAGTGATGATAATCAAAATTACTGGTACTACACTTAGAGAATGTGTTTGTAGTTTACCCTTTTAAAAGGTTCCTTAGGTTGGACTCTGTAACAAATGATGACAACAGACTGTATAGACGAGTGTATACATCATAATTTGTTATTGGTTTTATCTGTGTTTAAGCTATGTTACAATACTTAGATGTGCATAGGACATGCTGTGGAAAGTATAGTACACCTAATCCATACTGTACGATGCTACAGTTAGATAGCAATCACACAGGACTGTGAATAATGGAGACAATAAAGAAAACAAGGCTTGTAAAATACAGTGTTTGTATGACACCGACACCATGCTGTACTTTTGATTCTGAATTTCAGGGAGAATAAAAAGTCTGAGATGTGTATTAATTTATTCCTACTTATTTATTTATAGACATATCTATATAATTATTTATTTACTTATTTTAATACTTTAAACCAATATCTAACAATAAGTTGCCAAATGCTTTTTGGGAGACGTTTAGTAATTCCCAGGTAAGAATAATAGATACTAGCAAATATTTACTATCCCGTGGGTGTAATAAACATTTCATTTGCTAATTATAATTTAATTAGATTGCTCTGTTCTCATATTCCCTTACTTTAATTCATAGAGAAATGCAGTTGTGTAGGAATCCCCTACCCTTACTAGTTTTTCCCATAAAAAATCCCAGTATGCAAATCATGCAGTGTGTTACTAAGAAAACCTTCAGATTTTCCTGACATGCCTTTCTTTCAGACCTTTGATTTTTCTGAGAAATTTGAATTTTATCCTGTCAGTGATAGCCTGAGAATTATTGAACACTATTAGAATAGAGCGATTGACTTGTTTACTGAATTACTTTATTATACTGGTAAACAGCTGTGCTCCAGCAATAACTACCCTAACTCTGCATTGAGTAATTGAAATAACAGAGACAGTATGTAGTCTTTAATGGTACAGCAATAATTCAAAGGATCTACTCCATCAGTTATTGTTTTGGTTCTTGTATCATTGCAGTGATTGCAATACTCTTCTTGAAGAGATTTTTCTGTTTTGCATGGATGTTCTGATAATGTTAATCAAACAGTCCCAAAGTATTTTTACTGGAAATGTTCCTTATTTAAGTAAAACAAGGCAGTGCACTGAATAGCACTGAACTGCTCACAGTCATGGAGTGCTCATGAAGCAGTTGACTGTATTCTCACCCACATCTTCAGCTTCGCAACCCATTAACTCTCCTGTAAATGTATACTGCCTGCCCACATGCTAGTTTAGTAATAAATACCTAGCTACTAGCTTAAGGGTTACAAGCAGGACACCAGCTCTTCCTTCACATGAATACACCAGCAGGAAATTACTGAGCATGTCATAACAAAACAAACTACGGGAACTGAGAAAGCATGTCATGCCAATATCTTGCTTTACTACCAGTTTGCTTGCAAATGACTTGCATGCCATTTGTTTTCAGTCCAATAGTACTTGTGGAAAGGAGGAAGTCATTTCACTGTCAGGAAACATGCACAACAGAGACAGAAAAATGTCCACCCCCTCAAATCTTTCCACATTTCAAAACACAAGGTTATCTCCAAAAACAGCAGTGAAGGGAGGATTTGACTATAATGGATGAGCAAATCAACATACACATTTGAATAAACCGTGTGAGAGATGTTTTCCAGGTTTACTGCATAATGGGTGAGCAAGACATCAGACAATTATTCAGATAGTCTTTTTTCTTTACCTAAACCTATATATTGTGCAATAAAATAAGTAAAAAAAAAATCAGTAAAGTAGCTGTAAAACATTGTTTGGCTATAGGTTACAAAAAATTCTAAACACAGACTAAATTAAACAAAAGCATTAAAAGACATCCCAGAGATAAAAGAAAGGCATATGAAAAAGGTAAGTCTTTAGATATGTTTGGAAATAGTTCATCATAGGGTTGTCAGTAAAGTAAATTCCATGATTCAGATGCTTGGCAAGGAAAAGTGTGATGCCCTGTTGTTTGTAATTTGTTACTGGGATAATCAGCAATCCCTGGGCAAATTAACAAAAATTCAGAAATGACTGAGAGGAGAGAAGTAGCTCCTTAAGATAAGAGAAACCTGGCTTGTGTTACAATTGACAGTAGTAATTTGCAGGTTGTCTTGTGGTTGACAGGGAGTCATTGGCACAATCTACAGCACAAATGTGATGCCATAGTGGTGGGGAACATCTGGCTCATAGCCTAACATACCCGTTGTCACCTATCCATTTCTTAATTTAGAAGCCCCAGGTAATTATCATTTAATGAAAGGTATGAAACACAGTACCTATATCCTCTACTGGCATAAAATGCTTAAGTCAAGTGACAGCTCCCAGATGATTGCTGCAAAATCTGATAATGACTGTTTGGTCCTTAAAAGTCATCCCATCATTGAAGATCATATAAGGGTTCTGCATCTCTGTCAAAAAGCAAAAAAAAAAAAAAAAAATAGAATGCTGCACACAGATCCACCACTAGCTAGAGTATATAATCCAATAGTAAGTTTATTCTGGTACCTCGGCCTTTTGCCTTCTAAGGAATGCTTTATAATATGTTTGTATATTCTAAATGATATAATATGAACGTAAGTCATGGTAATGTTTTTGTCCATGCTGCTATTAGACATAGATTGTACACAAGTGTAGAATGTAAAATGATGATTTTATTTCTTAATGGTACTGATTGAATAATTGTGTAATTAATTGTCAGCAATGGATATATATTGGGTGTGTTTTTTATGTCAAATCATTCCTTAGAAGGTGAAAGGCTGAGGTACCAGAATAAACTTACTATTGGATTATATACTCTGGTGAGTGGTGGATCTGTGTGCAGCATTTTATTTGTTTTTTTGCTTCATGTACTTTTTGTTGGTGTTTTATAGTCTCTGTAAAATCCCCAACACTACATGCTGATTGCAGAGCTCTCTAGATATGTTCAGTGGTCAGTGGGCACCTTTATCCATTAACATGAATAAGGAATATTTAACTAGGAAGGGTTCATTTTAGGACAAAGTTGAATAAATGATGTCAACAAATGCAATGATCTGGGATTTACTTATTTGCTTGGTTAATAACTAGTTAAATTAAGTTAACTTAGTCCACTGTCTTTTTCAGCCATGAACTGGGTTAAAGGCAGACAAAACATGCACAAATTTAAGAAAACGGATATACAGTATGTTAAAAAATGTCTAGGCAAATGTTAGACATGTAAATATGTACAGAGAGATCTCAAATCTATAAATATGGGATTTGTCATTGAATTATTTACAGAATAAGAATTGCCTATGAAATTATAATGAAGTACAACAAGAGGGTAAAAACTTTTTAACATTTAAATGAATATAATATTTAATAAAAATGAAACGCATTAAAATAATGATGTAAACCACACTCAAAGAAACAACCAGCAGTCTTTTACCACAAGAACGTCAGACCAGTAAATCCACAAAATCACCAATAACACGAAGAATTATCAGGAGTCTCTTCCTTCTTTTTTCTTTTAATAAAAAGCACCAATAGCCAAACAGCAGTACAATACAGCAATATAAAATCTACAGGTTAATTTCTCTAGCGCCTCGGCTTTCACAGCCTTTTCAGAGTACACTTTTTATCACAAATATACCTTCCTTTTATACAATTTAGTAAGAACACACCCCACAATCTTTCAATTATTTCTAATTGCATCTTAAAGTCATACCATAAAATGATGTTTGAATTTGAAAAACATGTTTGAATTTGATAAAATGTTATATAAACAGATGCAGGGAACAGCAATGGGGGCGGCGTTCACCCCCATGTATGCTAATCTCTTCGTGGGTTATTATGAAAATTTGTATGTATATCGTAATAACTTTTATAGAAGACATGTACTGAAACATTATAGATTTATAGATGATCTTATTTTTATGTGGAAGGGTGGATTTGAAGAAGTGGAAGAATTTATAAAGGATTTGGAAAATAATAAGTTTGACCTGAGTTTTGATGGTCTACAAAAAGGGACTAAGGTTAACTTTTTGGATATTCTTTTGGAAGGTAAGCATGGGGGATGGATAAGAATGAAGGTCCACAGAAAATTTGAAACTCAGGATCATATTTTATTTGGAACAAGTTGCCATCCTATACATACTATTAACTCAATTCCATATGGAGAATTTATGAGGGTTATTAGGTTATGTAATAATGTGGAAGATATGAATAATGAAATAAAAAATGTGACAGAAATGTTTTACAAGAGAGGATATAGTGTAGAACAAATAAATACAGGATTGGAAAAATTGAGGGTAAATAATCATAAGAATGGTAATAATAATAGAAATGTTAAAAAAATAAACCTTATGGTAAAGTTAAGGATGATATTTATTTTATATCTAAATATACACCTTTTTCTGAAAAGTTAGAGGGTATAGTGAAATATTATTGGCAGATGATAAAAAAAGAAGAACAGGTGTTAAAAAATTTGAATTTAAAATTTACTTATAGTAATGGAAGAAGTATAAGGAATCTATTGGTACATGGTACTTTGAGAAGACCAGAAAATTTGGGTCTATGTTAAATATTCGAACATCCAAAATGTCGAATATTACATAGTCGAGACCAAGTGTTCGACATTTGGATTTTTGAAAATAAAAAAAAAAAAAAAAGAAAACACAGAAAAAAACACTTTAACAGTGTAGGCAGGGGGGCAAGCCTCCCTGCGCCCTCCACACCCCCCTACTTAAATATACAAACTCTGAGACCGCAGTTCAGTTCTGAAAAGGGAAATTCTCCCTATCTGTACCATACGGTGCTGTTAAAAGTCTATCTTCGAGCACTCAAAATTTCGAATGTTTAGTCTCGACCATGTAACATTCAAAATTTTGAGCATTCAAAGATTTGACAGGTACCCAAAAATTTGGACTTAAAGGATATAACAGAAAACGGTACTTTTCCATGTGGGAAATGTGCGGTATGCCGATTTATTGTTAGAACTTTTTCTAAAATTAATGGCAGAAAATATCAGGAACATGGTAATTTTAGATGTAACACTGCAGATATAATATATGGGCTGAGGTGCCCATGTAACAAATATTATATGGGTGAAAGCAAGAGAAATTTTTCAGTGAGACTTAAAGAGCATGTGAGAGATATAAAAAAGGTAGGTTAGTTAATCCAGTGACAGAACATTTTCATAAATTTCATGAGGGGAATTCTCGGGGGTTACAAGCAACAATATTGAAACAGTGTAAGGAAGGTTTTTTAACACCAGAGGGGTTGAAGTATGAATTAAGACAAAAAGAATCTTTGTTTATTTTTAAATATAATACTGTATGTCCAAAAGGTTTAAACAAGGAGTGTAACTGGAAAAGTTTTTTATGATATGTCTTTAAGATGCAATTAGAAATAATTGAAAGATTGTGGGGTGTGTTCTTACTAAATTGTATAAAAGGAAGGTATATTTGTGATAAAAAGTGTACTCTGAAAAGGCTGTGAAAGCCGAGGCGCTAGAGAAATTAACCTGTAGATTTTATATTGCTGTATTGTACTGCTGTTTGGCTATTGGTGCTTTTTATTAAAAGAAAAAAAGAAGGAAGAAACTCTCCTTTTGTGGATTTACTGGTCTGACGTTCTTGTGGTAAAAGACATTAAAATAATTAGTTAAAAAGTACCTTAGTACTTATTTTATATATAGAGGAGTTATGAAGGCAATAATATGAAGGTTGTAATGAACTATGAAAAAAGCAGAAATTAAATGCTGAAAGGGACCACAGAGAGGGAAAAGATATTGAAAAACAAATGAGAAAAAAGTGTTACAGGACTGAGAAAAGTACTAAATTTTGTAGCATGAGATGAGTTACAAATGGGGAAATAGTCAATCAAAACAGAGATTGTAAGACTGACATAAGCTTATTGAGATGATAAGAGTTATAAAAGCAGAAAAGTAGTAATAGAAAAAATAATGGAGGAGTAAAGAAGAAACAATTTGATTGGATTTAGGTTGAAGAGCATTAGAAAAGTGCTATCAAGTGAGATTAAGGCTCACACTGTAAACAATGTAAGTAAGGGGGATAAATTCGACAGTGAACTAAGTGAATCAAAGATGGTAAGAGTAGTAAGGATGTGTCAAACACAGGTCATAAGTTTAGGAGAAAATACAATTGCTACAGTAATAAAGAAAGTGAAGCAAGAGGAAAGGATGCACTACTTTGCTAAACGTTACTCTTGACCATGGGTTTAATTTTGTTGACCGTACAAGTAAGATTTCCAGGGCCATGTCTAAAAAGTACGATGTATTATGAAGCTTATAAAACCTAGAGAAGCTGTGGTATTCTGGAGTCATTGTGGGTGCCACAGAACAGTAAACATCAAAGGTATAAAGAACAGGTTCAAACAAACTATAGTACAAGACCAAAGAGGAGATAGCCTAAAAGTACTAAAATTACAATCGCTTTAATTCAGAGTACACACAACTCTGATCTTCATGTGCATATCATCCAGATAATCCTTCCTATTTAATAGGAGAGGGCTCAAGACCCGGACATCAGTATCAACAGACGTTAGAGAACCAGGCTTTTCTGGTATATTTAAACACTTGCTGAATTAAGTATACAATTTAAAAAAAGTACAAGTACTGGCAAATAGATAGCAGGCATGTGGATTATATCTTAGCCTGAAACAATGAATGGACTAATGAATGACTAAATAAAGAACGAATGAATGAATTACGGACGGAATGAATGATTGAAAATATTTCTTGGATATGTACAAAGGACTGCATTCAGTGTAAGAAGTCTGTCTCAGTGTCTTACTAGCAATTTTTGTAAAAAAAGAATGTGTGATTATTATCAGTCTTGAAAGGTTAACGGAAGGCTGCCACGCTCTTCTCAGTATACATACACAAGACTGCCACGCCCTTCTCAGTATATATATATATATATATATATATACACTTACATAGACCAACAATATCACATATTTCTGAAAGAGATGTGCAGTTGTATAGCTATACATAAGTTATATATATAAATATATATACACATGTATACAAACATAGTAAATTAATGTATAATTATGCATGCATGCTTTTACTTTAGGAGTATAAGAATATTTAATACAGTAGTTTATGGACTGTGTGCAGCATAGCTATATCTTAAATATCATTACAAGTCACTGAGAAAGTATAGATGTAAGCATTTGAATAACTATTCAAGACATACAATAAGCAAGATAAAGTTTAATGAATTAGTAATGCTGGCATTAGTACTATACACCGTTTTGCAATGACAGAATAAGTCATAAAATATATTTACAGTTCGTTAGCATGTCCATGGAAAGTGGTCCACAGGTTTCTCAGAATGTTTTGGCCATGCCACATGATGCAGGACAGTGCATGTAGACTGTGGAAAGCAGAGCAGTGGGATGTAGGAGGAATCAAAATGGGTTGTGGATGTGTGGAAACAAATGTGGCAGGAGATGCTGTAGCAACTTTGGCAGGCTACAGTGAAAGAGACAGAGCTGCTTTCAGTTTTCTCATCTTTATGACCTGCTGCATTCCGAAAGCTGTAGACGAGGGACACTCACTGCCTGATGGTTAAGAAAGGGAAGTGTTAAAGGTGAATTATTCTTTTTTGGAGTATATTAAAGTCCAATAGCAGTATTCACTGTCTTCCTTGAAGTTCATGATAATGGGACTTATGTCTTTTTTGCAGTTCTCCTAGTGCTGCAGCTAGTAAATGATCATGCCTTATAGTCCCAGGCAATGCAGCTTTATTTGTTCTCAAGCAACTGTTCCCATCATTCATGGCGTCCTTTACATTTTTGTTGCTGCATTTAATTTAAGCTCCTGTTTCAGTGGTGTAGCTACAGACTCTACTATTGTTCTTGTTTCACAATCTGTAGTAGTCAGTTTAATTTTTTAGGGTATTAATTTCCTCCTTCACTTTTGGGAATACTGCCCCTCTGAAAGTAGAGATGTGCCTCCTCTCTTGTTGTTGACCTGTAAGGAGGAGAAGAATGGATTCGTTATAGGCGATAACTTTGCAGTGGAGGCAATGACAATATTGAAAATGCAATGTGTAAATACTATAATATCACTGCTGGGATACTGTTGCAGTATTTGTAAAAATATTCACCTGAAGTATTTCCAATTGAATTTGGCCTTCTTCTATAATTTGACAAAATTAAATATTGTGCAAGATATTATAATAATTTCATGAATGTAATTCAATAAGATACACTCAACCTTATTCTAAAAGCACTTAGGTATGGAGTAAGATGCTATATCAAGAGGTTACCCCACTTCCAAGTCCAAAATCAAGGACTCCACCAGTACTCATCCAGTAGAGCCTTATGGCTGTTTCTGAAAGGGGAACCAGGCTTGCAACACAAAAACACTGCAGAATTATACATTGGTGAAGGTCATGAATATATAACCCAAAAGTAGCAAAGTAGCCCATCAATGCCAATAGGTTGTTTCAATGAAGCAACAGCTCCATTTGTATGAAGGACTTGGTCCTGCAGGCAGTACATGGTGGAAAGTCAGACCGCCTCCAGTAGCAAGTTCCACATACTGGTGGAGATATCTGCTATTATTTCAGAGCAGTAGGGAGGCAGCCAATGACTTCTCTCATGTGGTTATTTGATATGTGAGTCATCTCCAAAATTCAGTAGTGATAGTCCACACAAATACTATAGTTATAAGACAGAAGCAATGCCCTGGTGAGCTAGTGGCCCTGCATGTTGTCCCCATCAGTTGACAGGGAGCATACCTGTATAAGGGTCATGCCAACTCTCATGCATGCAATCTCCCATTCATCATACAGACATGCCTCTATGATGGATGGCCTCTGGCTGTGCATTTCCACCTCTATGGCAGCCATGGTACTGCAGACAGGCTTCTTCTTTGCAGTAACAGAGCTGCCATACAGATGAAGCTGTGATGCCAGGCAACTCCATACAGACTTGGCAGTTGATCCTTGACTAGCATCATATTACATTAGAAATGGGTATTGACAGTCATTACCAAAAGAATGTCTTAAAATCTCTTTACCTGCTCCTGAATAGCTGGAATCCCAGCCTGTCAGGCCTGTCAGTACCTTGGCATTGGGAAGTACTAATCTGGGTGTACTGTATCCCCTGGGAGGATGCCATTCCCAGGGGTGGGAATGAACGAGCTCCAACTTTTGGCCAGCGAAAAAGGATGATGGAAGCTCTCAACTATGTTATCCAGAACATTTTGGAACCCAGCCCAATGAGCTGCAAAAGTAGTGCATTATATAAAGTAAGTTTTTGTGTTATCCTTTTAATGTAGTTTCATAATGTACTTAATTTAAAAAGAACCACAAATCTTTTAATCTGCTATACTTGATTTGAGTATTACACAATATATTGCAAAAGTAACATTCTGAATGCGATTCCATGATATGCAATGAGATGCTGCATGAGCACCTTATTTAAACTAAAGGTTTGTACAATACCGTGAAGGTGTTTAGAAGGTAATTTAAATGCAACCTGAGCACCGTCTCACAGCTAACAAACTCTTGGATCCTTATCGGTCTGGGTTTCATTCTTAACATGACCCTTAAGCTATTCTTACCTGAGTAGTTAATAGTTTCCTAATGGCTACAGATCAGTGTTGTTATTTGGTCTTAGTCCTGCTTCCTTTCTCAGCTGCATATGACACCTTCAGTCAAGGCATCTTAACTGAGTGATTACAAATTTTATGGTGGCATCTCCTCTGTGGTCCTTGAGTAATTCCCTTTCTATTTTTGGGCTGTACTCAGATGGTCTTTTCCTGTATCATACTTCTACACCATGCCCCCCATTGCAGATTGACACTGGGCCTCTTCTATTCATGGTGCTCATACTTCCCGCTCCTGAGGGCCTTTTCTATTCATGGTGCTCATGCTTCCTGCTCCTGCTGGCCTCTTCTATTTGTGGTGCTCATGCTTCCTGCTCCTGACAGCCTCTTCTATTTGTGGTGCTCATGCTTCCTGCTCCTGACAGCCTCTTCTATTTGTGGTGCTCATGCTTCCTGCTCCTGATGGCCTCTTATATTTGTGGTGCTCATACTTCCTGCTCCTGACGGCCTCTTCTGTTTGTGGTTCTCATGCTTCCTGCTCCTGATGGCCTCTTCTATTTGTGGTTCTCATGCTTCCTGCTCCTGACGGCCTCTTCTATTTGTGGTGCTCATGCTTCCTGCTCCTGAGGGCCTCTTCTATTTGTGGTGCTCATGCTTCCTGATCCTGACGGCCTCTTCTATTTGTGGTGCTCATGCTTCCTGCTCCTGACAGCCTCTTCTATTTGTGGTGCTCATGCTTCCTGCTCCTGACGGCCTCTTCTATTTGTGGTGCTCATGCTTCCTGCTCCTGATGGCCTCTTCTATTTGCAGTGCTCATGCTTCCTACTCCTGATGGCCTCTTCTATTTGTGGTGCTCATGCTTCCTGCTCCTGATGGCCTCTTCTATTTGTGGTGCTCATGCTTCCTGCTCCTGAGGGCCTCTTCTATTTGTGGTGCTCATGCTTCCTGCTCCTGAGGGCCTCTTCTATTTGTGGTGCTCATGCTTCCTGCTCCTGACAGCCTGTTCTATTTGTGGTGCTCATGCTTCCTGCTCCTGAGGGCCTCTTCTATTTGTGGTGCTCATGCTTCCTGCTCCTGATGGCCTCTTCTATTTGTGGTGCTCATGCTTCCTGCTCCTGATGGCCTCTTCTATTTGTGGTGCTCATGCTTCCTGCTTCTGAGGGCCTCTTCTATTTGTGGTGCTCATGCTTCCTGCTCCTGACAGCCTGTTCTATTTGTGGTGCTCATGCTTCCTGCTCCTGAGGGCCTCTTCTATTTGTGGTGCTCATGCTTCCTGCTCCTGATGGCCTCTTCTATTTGTGGTGCTCATGCTTCCTGCTCCTGAGGGCCTCTTCTATTTGTGGTGCTCATGCTTCCTGCTCCTGCGGGCCTCTTCTATTTGTGGTGCTCATGCTTCCTGCTCCTGACGGCCTCTTCTATTTGTGGTGCTCATGCTTCCTGCTACTGACGGCCTCTTCTATTTGTGGTGCTCATGCTTCCTGCTCCTGACGGCCTCCTCTATTTGTGGTGCTCATGCTTCCTGCTCCTGGTGGCCTCTTCTATTTGTGGTGCTCATGCTTCCTTCTCCTGAGGGCCTCTTCTATTTGTGGTGCTCATGCTTCCTGCTCCTGAGGGCCTCTTCTATTTGTGGTGCTCATGCTTCCTGCTCCTGCAGGCCTCTTCTATTTGTGGTGCTCATGCTTTATTTGGGAGATCCTGGTAAGGCGAGATGTTTAACATACAATAACCGTGTTGATGATACCCAGTTTTTCTTCTCTTTCCTTTAGTAGAATATGGTGAATATGTATTCCCTTGCTGATGACATGGAGGCTATTCATTGATGGTTAATATGTAAGCAGTCAAAGGTCAACGCCTTCAGAATTGCAGCTATGGCAGTTCACACTACCTCAAATTACTCTTCTGAACCATATCCTTTAAGGCAGCAATAAGCTTTCATTTGTCAACAAGGTGCATGACTTATGAATTATTCTGGACAATAAGCTAGCATTTGAGGACCAGCTGTCATCTGTAGTAAAATCATCCTTCTGTGGAATAGCCCTCAAGCTGATCTCTTTGTAGTAAGTCTTGCTGTGCCCTCATTCCATATACAGTAGATTACTATAGAACCCCTTTGCATTGGACTTCATGGCACCAAGACTGAAAGCTAGCAGCTTGTGTAAAACTCTTCCACTAGGCTATTTACTGTTACCTTATGTTACTAACCTATCACTTATGTGCTGTGCAGACTACATTGGCTCCTGGTCCACAATTATATTATCTTCAAAATATTGGTGTTGATTTATTTTTCCGTTGATGAACTGGGCCATCTTACCTGAAGGAACTTCTTGTTTTGTATTGCCCAGCTCAGATATTGTTGTAAGCTTCCCAGGGGCTGGTGGTGGCTCCTCAGTTGTGTTTGGAAACATTAGGCATTTCTTCTTTTGCAAGTTAGGCCTTACACCTGTGGAATCTTCTGTAGTGGTGGACGGAGTGTTCCACCACTCTATCTTGCTTTCACAGGTCCTTAAAGACAACATTTTGAGAGGGCAAATAATTCTGAGTTCATCATTTTTTCATGACTAGGCTTTAGCTGAATTTTATTTGTATTTCATTTATATTAATATATTAGAGGCAGACTGATTTTCTTTGCAAATGGTATTTTTAAAGTCACGCCATTATTATTATTATTTGCCCATTTAATGTTTTTTCTTACGTATTTCTATTTCATTGTTTTTACCTTATACACAGTATTTTGAGATCAAGTACCTTCATTAACATGAAATTGCAAGCAAAAGGCATTCTGGGAATATGGTATCTTTAAATACATGCACATACCATATTTTTTATCACAGGAGGAGACAACAGCATTTTCATTATCTTTGTTTAAATGAACTTTGACCTTTACTGCACAGCCCTATATTGGAAGGAGCAAAGGGGGCTGCCCCCGGGCACAAGCTATTAGAGGGCGCAATTGGCAGTTGCTGATTGGGTATGGATGCAGTGCCAGCATTCTTTTAAGATGCAGGGTGATGTCACAGCTTCTTAAATTCTCTGTGGGTTTTTTACTTGGTCCTGAACTTTAAATTGAGAGGGCACCAGTTAACAGAACTGCCCAGGGAACAAGATGATGTATTTACAGGTCTGCTTTTCTGGCTATACAAGCTATGAAGTACCAATCAAAAGGTGCAAAGAAAAGGAATTTTGAAAACAGGGAATGTAACTGGTACAGTTAAAACAGTGCAGTCCAAAGAATTATCAGTATAACATGTATATTGCATTACTTTTGTATTAAAAAGAGTTGCATGATGCAGAAACAACATATATAATAATGCTATGGTCTTACTGCAATGCCTTGATATATCTACAGTAGACTGAGATGAAATTCCCAGAGCAACAGTTACTGAAAGCATATTACATTACGGAGCACAACACCAATAACTGCTTTCCATAAAAAAAAAAAAATAGAAAAAAATCACTGTTGGTGTGATTTCTATGTGTGTACTGACAGTGATTTCTTTGGTTTGAGAGACTTTTCCATTCATTGAATTGGTGCGACCATCGAGACGGTCTTCTGGTTGAGCTTCATTATAATGGCACTTACTTTTTTTGCAGTTGCTCCCATGCTCCAGGTGATAGACAAACTTGCTATGCATTCCAGAAAGTACATGTCCAGTGGTTTGCAAGCACATGCTAGCATTACTTGTATGGTCTTGAGAATAAAAGCTTTAAGTTTATTAAAGTTTTTCTTTCAGGGTTACAATTACAGTCTCTGTGACTGCTCCCCCCATAGTATTCTTAATATCTTCTTTAGTCTAGTAAGTCACATCATTTGTAAGAGGACTTTCTCTCGAATGTGGAGGGCTCCAGCATTTTCCTGTATTGCTGTTGACCTGTAACAAAGAGAATGATTCAATGAAAGAAAAATAGCATTAGTGTATTAATTTGTTTTTTAATAAAGGCTTCATTAAACACTGTTAGCTATAACGGATATTATATTGCTGTATTAACATTAATGTTTATCTTGAGTACCTTTGATTTACCATTCTGGTATATATTTCATGGAAGTAAAATACTGCACAATATATGAGAATAGTACAAATGTATTCTTACTAGAAACTCTGTGAAATTAGTAATACAAGTTGAGTTGCAAACGTACGTCTTTATTTTTAAATAATTTTGCTTCCATAATACGTGTTTTCCCTATATAATTCATTGAACACATTCACTCTTAAGCAGCTCAGGAATGCTGACTGCTAGCTTCCTCCATAGGAACAATAGTGCATTCTCAGCTGAGGTTCAGATATTCCATTTCTAAAACCACACTTAAAACAAATGCTCATAACACTTGAACCGTAACAGCTGTGCAAAAGTATAAATGTGAAAGTTGTTCAGCAGACACAAATCTTTAGGGTGGTACAAGTGTTGACATTATAACTCAAAAGGGTAATTTTATATTTGATAATCAGCGCAAGAAGACATGCATATTTTTGTATATGTGTAGGTGATTTGTTTTTCTGGAAATCAGTTTCAAAGTGAAACCTCAACCAACATTGTGCCTTGCATCTTTACTAAGATAAAAAAATGATAATCATATTTTTTATAATCTGATGACTAAACAAACTCTTATGTCACTACACCTGTAATAGACGCAGGTTATATGTCAGTAGATAAGCTGGGACTTCAATGTGAAGCAAAGTACATCAGACTACATACTGTTACTTTTTAGAGTTATTGTCTAAAATATGAAAGATGTCATTATCTTCATAATCTGACGAGTAAAGCATTGTACCTCCAGAGATGTGCTAACTAGAAATCATATATAGGTTCATGCACTAGGTTAATGGCCCTTTACAAACCTAGACCATAGGATTATCCTGGCATCGTGCCACCCGACCTTAGTTCCTAGTGCCTCTGTCGAGTAGAGCCACTGGAGTGATCCCTGGGGTGAATTTTCTATTTTCCATCCAATCATCAAGATTTCTCTTGAAGAGGGACAGTGAGATGCTCTGCTTGACATGTATGGGAAGTCTATTCCATAGCATGGGCAGTCTCTGGGTTATGAACCTATCCCTCCAACTGTTCTGTTGATTGTGGTAATGAGGTTGAGGTCTCTGAAGTGTGTGGTGTGGAGGGATTGGGATTTCCTTAGATGTAGCATTTCTAACAAAGCTGGGTCAGAAACGGCTTTGTAAGGCAAGCAGAGATTGCCTCTAAGAAGGCGATATGAGGCAGATAATAGTTGGAGTTTTTTGAGTCTGTCCATATAGGACAAGTGTTTAAGGCCTAGGATCCTCTTTGTGAGGTATTTTTGTGGCCTTTCCAGTTGTTGCAGGTGTCTAGTGAGGTACATGCCAAATGGGGCATTGTACTTGATGATTGGCCTAATGAGGGAAGAGTAGAGGGAGACAATGACCTCTGTCTTCCTGGATGCAAAATCCTTAGTAATGAGATGTGCCACATAGAAGGACTTTCTGACCACAGTGGCAATGTGGTGGTCAAAAGACAAGTTGCTGTCAACCTGTGTTCCTAGATATCTTATAACACCTTCTGTGTTCAGTTGACTTCCATCGATGTGGTAATTCAAGGGAACCAGGTTTTTCCCAAAGGGGATGATGACACATTTTTTGGAATTGAATACAAACAAACTATTGTATCTCTGCAGTTGTACTAAATACCACATTACATAAACTATACTTAAAAATACTGTTTCATTAGTTCTGCTCACATGAAACACTGCATGACGGTATACTTACATTGCTTATTCCCACACGATCTCACACAAAAATACCAATTAGAGGGATTCTGACAAATCTGTACCACATTATTAAAGGAAAAACACCATGATGTCATAGGAAATTGCAAACTATTACACAAAGTGTCTTGAGGCACCAAACCGACAAACATGTCAAACTGAGTCATCAAACTGAGTAACACATCTTCACAGTGACTCATCAAAGTAATGCTGTTCATTTTGGTATGCCATTATGTCCCTGACATTGTCATCTCAGCAGTTATAATGGTCCACAATGTGTTAAATGGAGACTTTCATGTCCCTGCTAATTACCCAGTAATTTGCCATGACATTCCCAGTCATTCCTGATAGGTCATCTGTGAAATCGAAACAATTCACAATTTGTTAATGAAGAATTTTATACTTATTCACAAGACTGGAAATTTAAGAATACAACTTTATCAGCATCATCTATACATCAAAAGGAGAAGAAGAAACATTCATCGTAGATGTGAAAATATGAAGTAAATGTGTTGCCACTTTTTAACCCCCGCCAGACCTCATGATTACACCTCTGTGCGCTCAAAGTCTCAAAATGAGCCATTAGAACATGCAAATTTCTTTGTGAATTCTTTTGTGAATATATATATATATATATATATATAGAGAGAGAGAGAGAGAGAGCGAGAGAGAGAGATAAAAGAGTTTTTTCTTGTTTTTCACAAGGGTGACACCTAGCAGGAGCCCTTGGTTTTATGCAGTGGAGTGTAAGCCCACTGAACCCATAGTGTCATGGTACTTATCACAGTGACACCGAGTGGAATCCAGTATGTGGAAACACACGTCCCCTTAGTGGATATCAATGGCTCACTTGGGGGAGCTGCTGAAGGGAGAGGGGTCTTTTTAACAGATAAGCAACCTCTCATGACCAGCAATCCGGCCCATTGCCTACCACCTGATTCTTGCCTGGGAATGGGAGGGCTGATTAGGATTCTTGGGTGGGAACGGATAGACATTGGGTATCTTGGGTAGCGTGTACTATCCCCAGCTGTTTTGGCGTGCTTCTGCACATGGAGTTCAGGTGTGAACAAAGTCACGGTTAGAATACTCTACAGCTCTGCTTATATGCTAAATGGATTATCTTAACATGCAACCTAAATGATAGCGTGTTTACTGTGTAGCCTTTTATGTAGCCTTTTTAGTTGATCTGGTAGAGTAGTTTTCAGGAACTTTGTAGCACCGGATAGACTGTATGCTTTTGTGGCATGCTAACTACGCCATCAACTAATAGCGTTTAAGTGTTGCTTTGGACCTTTTACTACTACTATAGTCACTACATAGAGCTAGAGACTCTGTTTTTGGACAATGTATGATTTATAAGAACTAACCTCTTGTCGAATACTAAAACTATAAACCGCTCTTGTTACATAATATATTTATATATTAGACTGGAATCATGGCGTTCTTTGTACGCTATCAACGCTAATGACTACAAGCAGTCTAGTGTTGTTTCAGACCTATAAAGACAGCTAAGGTTGCTGTATAGAGTTTATGTTTCTGCTTTTCACCATCATATGGATGTGCAGAGCTATTGTTTACCACTGTATAGTTATATAGAGCAGTATTTCCTGTTGCATATTATTACTATACATACGACAGAAATCACAGCATCCTCTGCCCAAGCACCTTATACTGACTAGCCTAATTAACAATGATGTGTGCAAATAAGGAGGACTAATTAGAAGCCTACCTTTCTAAAACAAAAATATCTATCTATCTATACAAATAACAAATGCAAACATGATAGAGAGTTATAAGACGAGCTGAACCTTGTTGTTTCAGAGATATGCTGTTTTAACAAGTGCTTGCTGAATGTAATCTTTGACTGAGTCATAGAAGAGTTTAACCTTTATTGTTCCTGAACTATATTGCTTTTATAAGTCTCTTGCTTGAATATTATCACTGATAGAGACATTGTAATATGCGCAGTCAAGACTGTTTTACTATGCAAGTTAATCTCTGTTCTATGCTCAAGTTACTACTTAATAAGCCTGTGTAACTGTCTATTTTTTATCTCTCTGTGTGTCTTACCACTGTCTCTCTTTTCCCTTTATATTCCCAGCTGCTCAACCTGGTTTCCCAGTATTAAGGAGAACTTGCCCTGCATGCTGAAAACAACTATTCTCCTCAACACACTGCGGTTTCCCCTAACTAAGGAACTGAACCTTTCCTCCCCTTTGCTACAGTCCCCAAGGGAATTTAATTATAAGTAAAGTACGTACTTTAAACCAAAGTCTTAAGACAATTAGTGTGAGATATCCTAGGTTGTAAGTTTACTTTCACCAGCCAGGACAGCTGGCAGCCTTTACTATCTGCTCCCATACCTGTCACCCCTTCCCCCTTCTTAGACTACAAGTATTTTTACTGTTCTTCCTCTTCAATCCTCTATAGCATACTTACTGCCCTGCACTCTTTTCTCAGTATATATTGCCTCTGCTATACAGCTTTTGTCCACTAGAGGGCAATAGTTTCCTTTAGACCACCATTCTGACTCCAATTTTAAGTAACTTACAGGCTCTTGGATTCTAATATTCTGGAAAAGCTAATACTCCCACTCTATTCTTTCTTTCTTCTAATATTCATCACTGCCAATCCTCTCTGCATATTCTATTATCTAGGCATTGTGTCACCTTACCCTCTGCTGCTTTACTTACCTTTGCTTACTGCTCCTCTGATTGTTTTCCTAGGGTGAACTCCTCTGTGGCTCATCCCGCTCCGTTAAGCCCTCTTGGCTCACTCTGCTCCCCTACCCTGCCCCCAAATCCCACCCGCCCCCAGTGGTCCTAAACTTATACTCTAACTGCCACACCCCTATGCATTAGGACCAACCTCTAACTCCTCCCCTTAAAGTGCTATTACCTCTATTATATTCTCACTTTACCCCTATCTCCTCCCCCCTAAAGAACCATCACTCATTTACCTTTATCCATTACCCTACCACTCTATCCACAAATATCCCTACATTTAACCACCTTAACCTAAACAAATGGTTCAAGGATCCTGTAAACCCTTAACTTTATTACTACTCCTAATTATACTTATCATTCCCTATCTACTTACTCTCTATGAACACCATAGATTCCTAGGACTGCATACCCACATCACACACACCTCTGTCCTTACCCCCAGCTCCACTCATAGTGTTAGCAACCTCCCCAGCTCAGCTAAGTACTCAGCAGCCATATTTCATAGACTCCATCACATCTCTCAATGTAACCCACTAGCTAGAAAAAATAACAACCTAATTTTTAAACTTCTACAACTCATCCTAAAAGTTCAGGTCCACTCCCTGTTAGATGGTGATATACACCCTAACCCAGGTCCTACCACTATCACAGCTACACAGCCTGATACACCAACAAATTCAATCACACAGACACTTACCAAGCCCCCAACTCTCTCCTGATAGCTCATCTTAATATTTGTAGCATCAACAACAAAATAGCTCACCTGCATGCCCTTATTGATGTTTATTCCTTTGACATCTTCTGTCTGTCTGAAACATGGCTTAATCCATCAGTACAAGACAGTGCTGTTCTACCCCCTGGCTATAATATCATAAGACGTGACCGTAACACTAAAAAAGGAGGAGGCGTAGCCATACTTTATAAGAATGGATTACAAGTTACCTTGTTAGACGCCAAACCTCCACTTTGCAACAATGCAGAAATTCTTCTAACTAAGGTTCAGCTTAACAAAAGCAAAGCCATATATCTATCATGTGTCTATCTTCCCCCAGGCAATAACATCAACACATTAGAGGCTATCCTCAGCTGGCTCTCAAGTAACTACCCCCAAGAAACCATTATACTTGGAGATTTTAACATTAACTGGAACTCCTGTATATCTGAGCAGCCTTCTACTCATATCAACTTATATGGTTTTACCCAAACTATAACATCCCCAACCCACACCAATAAAACTAACAACAAAACTAGTACCCTTGACTGGATACTCACTAATACCCCCCAACTAAACTATAAAACAGACTGGTAAAAAAACGTAAAAAAGACAAACTTGTAAAAAACGAAAACAAAGCCACGGAACCTTGCTCCAGCTATTCAAACCACTCGAAATAAATCAGAATAAAGCTTTATTCTGATTTATTTCGAGTGGTTTAAACTATAAAACAGGCACCCTCCCTGAGGACATAAGTGATCACTTGCTTACCTATTTAATCAGAACAAAAACTGTCATCCTAAACTCTGCCATCTGTAGAACTATTCGCACTACCAAAAATTTTAACCCTGCTCACTTTCAAGCTGAACTAGTCACCTGTGACTGATCACCCCTGAAATACCTCCCAATAGATAATGCCGTGAAATACTTTAACTCTAAATTTCTAACCATTTTAGACAGCCATGCCCCATTACGCAAAGTTAGAATTAGAACCAAACCGGCACCATGGCTCACCAAAACGACCAAACAAAAAATCCTCCAAAGAAATAAACAATGGGCCAAATGGCGCTCAACAAAAAGCTCCTCAGACGACCTGCAATTCAGGCAACTAAGAAATGAAACATAAAAAGCCATATTAGCTGATAAAAGAAACTACTACTACCAACTACAACAAACCAACCAAAATAATCCCCAAAAATTCTGGCGAGGTATCAATAACCTCCTACACCCTGGATGCTCAAGTACTCCCTCTCCCTCTGTCTCTGATCACAACAATCCCATCCAAATAGCTGACTCATTTAATATTTTTTTCACTGAAACCATACAATCCCTAGCCAACCAGCTATCCCCTAGCATCCCAGGCTCTGCCACAACATTTACCAATAATTCTCATCAATTTCATTTTCAGCCAGTGCCCACTTCACTTATCTGTAACCTCATACAGAAACTTAAACCCACTACTCTCTCTGCTGATAAATTACCTGCAGAATACCTGCAAAAAGCTGCTAAAGTCATAGCCTACCCCATATCCATCCTCATTAACAGAACTATTTCTGAAGGATCTATTCCCTTAATCTGGAAAGTCTCTCACATAATTCCCCTGCATAAGGGCGGTAACTCCAAAGAGTTGTCCAGTTATAGGCCCATAGCTATTCTATCTCCTTTGGCAAAAATAATGGAGAAATGTATACACATACAACTGTTAACCTACCTACTCGATCACAATTTATTAGCACCCTGTCAACATGGCTTTAGACCATTTCATAGCACCACCTCTGCTCTCTTATCCTTCACTAACTATATTAACAGCAATCGTAATATTGATACTCTATCCTCAGCTGTTTTTATTGATCTGTCCAAAGCATTTGACATGGTGAATCACCACCTCCTTATAGACATACTCAAAAACCTGTCATTGGACAACCATACTATACAGTGGTTCCAATCATACCTACATAACAGGCAACAGGCTGTACTATGGGAAAATACTTTATCTTCCCATGTCCCAGTCACTCTAGGGGTCCCGCAAGGATCTATATTAGGCCCATTACTCTTTTCCATCTTTACAAATGACCTTCATTCTGTAATTCCTCAAGCTGACTGTATCCAATACGCTGACGACTCCACACTCATCATATGCTGCTGCTTCTCAATCAGAACTTCAGTCACTAACCCAAATGACCTTTAGTACAGTTGAAAACTGGCTCCTACAAAGACATCTTATCCTTAACCCCAAAAAAACAAAAATGCTACTATTTACCCCCACCCGCAGAACCTCCCACTTAACTTTACTATTACTTCAAATGATGGAACTATAATATCTCCGGAACCAACCACCAAACTACTCGGGGTACTAATAGAGAACAACTTGTTCTTTGAACCTCACATTAATAACACCATAAAAATAGTAAACAAGAAACTAGGTTCCCTCTATAGAATAAAACCCTTTCTTACACCTCCAGCCAGGGTTACTATTGCTCGTACCCACCTCATCTCTACCTTGCTCTATGCCTCCCCTATCTATACCAAAATATGTAGAAGTAATCTGAGTAAACTTACATCCTCCTACAACAATATTGCCAGATTTGCAGCTGGGTACTCCTATAGAACTCATCACTGTATCAATCTGAATCAGTTAGGATGGTTAGAGCTGCCAAATTTAATACTTTTCAATCAATTAATAGTAGCCCATAAGATCCTGTATTTACCTCAAAATACACCCATACTTACATCCCTAGTCATCCCCTATAATAACCTCAAGACCTTACGCTCAGCTAATAACCTACTTGTACAAATATCAAAATCCAACAACTTAGCTGGTGACACCTTGTTCTCCAATACAGTAGGTAAAGCCTGGAACATCCTCCCAAGCCAGCTAACCTCAATATCCTCTGTCAGCTTATTTAAAAGCAAGCTTAAACCCTACCTCAAATCACACTGGCTGTGCCCCTGTGTTAACCCAGACTAAGTACCTAACTATTAACTAGACTGCCACAATTCCTAGCCTATCATGATCTTGTGTTGTCTCACTCATTTTTAGTGAGCTTAACCTTCCTTAGGATTTTTTCTCATGTAAATAAGTATATACTGTGGAATGATCAAACACCTTCATATAGTATCACAACCTATGTGTTAAATAACACTAGAAATCCGTTCTTGTTTGCTGTTCTTCTATACTCTATCTATTGATCTCTAGTGTTTTTCTTTCTTAGGTTTTTGTGAGACCTTAGTATCTCTTATCATAAATTACTAGGTGTATCTAATTTTGTAATATGTTATAAAGATTTGTACTACACCATTTCTAATACAAATGTATTAATCTTATTCATCTATTCTTAGATACATTTTTCCTTTTTCCTACTGAAATATAAAATATATAATCTTAGGCTTGTACTATAATTGTTAAAACTTATGTAGCAAATTATACTGTTATTGTCTTTGTCTTGACCTTTTATGTTATTGTAATTTGTGGAGCTTTTCTCCCCTGGCTTCCACTGAAAATGGACATATATCCAGCTGGACTAGCCCGGTCAACAAATGTAAAATAAAATAAATCTTGCCCAGCTAGCAATGCCTGACTCCAACTCCCAGAATAAATGGGCCGAGTTGCTGACGTGGTGTTAGTAGTGGAACCATTGGTCAAGGTCCTGAGAAGTTGCAAAAAAAAAGAGTTTTTACCTTTTATCCTTGATGTTTGACTATAAATTTAATATGTTTAAGAAAGGAGGGTATTGGGGTTAAGTACTCTACATTAGGGAACAGGGGGCTTGTCCCTTATGAAAATATTTATTTAGGTGTTTAGTTTTTTTATGAGTTGTGTATTATACAACATATAATATAAATAATCAAAATTATATTATTTGCAGAAAAGCCACTCATTTAAACATAGGGAAAGTCATAAGGGATATGCATCACATTGCCCACATACAGATTTCCTAAAACAAATGTGTGTAAAAGATTAGGCACTGCATTAAAAAGTGTTGATAATTAAGAGGCATCCTTTCATTAACCCTTGTACTGCTGAAGGTGAAAGAGATTAGGCAATTCTGTCTCAACCAGTAGATTTTACAAAGACCCACAACCATGGCATGAGCCTCTTACTCTTCCTCCCAGAAAGGGAAGCAGGCTCTGCATAGTAAGCCCCCCCCACCCCCTACACACACACCTCAGTGGTCAGCTCCTCCATTGCTTGTAGCACTAGTTGAACATGGGTTGGCTGTTCCGTAGTCAAGGATTTCTCCCTCTGCACCATGGAGCTGGCTTACTAGATAACATTATTAGTGAACTTTAGAAGGAGAGCTGTAATATAACCCACAAACAAAGTTGCAGTCTAGTCAGATGTAGGTTATAAGTCAACCAAAATGCCAAATAAAATGAAGTTGTTCCTGCAAATATTCCGCTGTTACTCAGAAATATATTTTTGAAAAGAGCTAGGGTTGGACTAGACATAAAAGACATAACAAAACACATAATGTTTAACCATACAGCTAGACTTGAACTAATAGAATCTGGATATTAATGCATTATTGCCCTTGATAAAGAAAATAAAGGCATACCAACTTAAAGTGAGATTCTTATAGCAGCGGAAGATATGAAAAAAAGAAGGAGGTACAGAATGGAATCCTTGCAGAATGGATTCTTACTTGATTAGGTCCACATCAAACATTCATAAAGCTGATATCTATGTGAAATAGCAAGAGAATGAATGTGTTAATATTTTCTTTTAATTTGTTAAAAATGGATGGGTTTAGCTTTGGTGGTTCTGTAGCAACAGTAGTGAAGAGTGATGGGGTTTGGGGCAAGTTACATAATGCATCCATGGACATCACTGTTTTGAAAGTAAATGCGGCCAGGCTATGGCATGAGGTGAAGAGCCTAAAGGACAACTCAATAAGAGCATAACACACATGGAAAGAGAGCTCATTATAAAAAGGAAAATAGTCTAGATCTGGAAAATCATGCTTGTGAGCTGGCATGAGCCCTTTGTCAGGAGTTATTAAGCTAATAGTGTTAGATACAGTGTTTAAATATCCAATTGTGCCTAGACTAGGGAAGTACATACATTATATCCTATTGCCTGAAAAAAGAAAACTTGAAAAATTATAGTGTGGGGAAAACTGTGTATCTTGGACTACACCTCAGAAACAGACACTGTGTTTGTGTCTGTGAACTGTACATTATGGGTAATTCATATTTTCTGTTAACCAAAATGTCTACCTCGCAAAGATTGCTTGTTTAGGCAAATAACTTACACATTATAACTTCTTGTTTTTTTTTCTGTAGATTTAACTAATCTCACTACACATCTCTTGTTTTGTGACTTATTGTTTAATTAAACGTTAGAGCAGTCTCTCTGAGGATAATCGTCTCTGCTAAATGAACAGTAATGTAATATGCCAATCTTTGATTTTTATAGCATGGCATGATCTTGTCTACTAGTTTCAATCTCTCTTTCTGTCACTACACAAACACATTCCCACACATGCACACACAGTCACAAAGGTTCTTTAAATAAACATTTCAATATATTGTGCAGGGAATATAAATAGTAGTGATGTTCTTTTTCCATAACAACATTACAAAGGTGAAATACATATATTTTATTGCAGGAGGAACAGTATTATATAGTACTAAATATGAACTGTAGGTAGGTCATCTGGTGTCCTTTGCAGTTCTCAGAGATGGTGTCTTCCTCAACTCAAAACTGAGGACTGAAACAATAGAAAAGAAAAAGCTCTTCTGTAACCATAGTAAGCGGGTTGCTACAGTTACTACCACACACCTACATAAAATGCAGTACCAGCATTCATTTATAAACTCCAATATCCTAGTGTACCATTGGCATCTGACAATAGCACTCCATAACAATTTATCCCTGGAGCAGCCACCCCCTTCTCCATGGCCAAGTTAATACTCCACATTGAGTTGAAGCACTTGCACTGTATTCTTATATTAAACCTCGAACAAAACCGAAATACATACCTTCTGTCACTGGAACAGCAATAGTATTTTCTTTATTGTCTTTACACAGACTTTGATGATTACTGGTTAGTTACACAAAACAAAACTAACAAATGAAAACTTGGAATGGTAAATAAGTTTTGAAAATAAACAATGTTATTGGCACATTTAAACACTGCAGTTAAAAAAATAACACTTTGAGAATTGCACAGCACAGTAGCAATACTTGTAATTTACATATGTTGTGCTATTGTCATATTAACAATAGGTGTATAGTGCACAAAGAACTGAAATACTAGTGATTTATTCTCACTGCAGTTCTACAACCAAACTAATACATGTTTTTATCATAAGAACAATAGTGTTATTTTAGTAATAATTACTGCTAGCAAACTCCTGCAAACACAAACGACTATATCTATGAGAGGCAGAAAAACTTAACTAGAGATATCCTTTCTCAGCCAACTTACATGTAGTGAACCAAGCACTGTCCCAGCACCTATGGAAAATCCACAGTCTATAAAGTCTAAGCTGTCTTCTACTGATGCTTTACCTAAGCTTCCTAGGATGCAGAAGACAAGGTATCAGCCTAAACCCTTAAATGTATCTCCTGCACACAACCTACTGTCAACAGTCTGCATCCAACATACAGCTTTCTCTGACACTATAGGAAATATACAGTAGATATAAAAAGTGTACACACCCCTTTTAAAATGCCAGGTTTTTGTGATATAAAAAAAATGAGACCACAATAAATCATTTCAAAACTTTTCCCACCTTTAATGTAACCTATAACCTGTACAATTCAATTGAAAAACAAACAAATCTGTTAGGCGAAAAATATAAAAAATAAAAAACATACAATATGCTGGTTGCATAAGTGTGCACACCCTTAAATTAATATTTTGTTGTGTGTGCACACCCTTAAACTAATACTTTGTTAAAGCACCTTTTGATTTAATTACAATATTCAGTCTTCTTGGGTAGGAGTCTATCAGCATGCTACATCTTGACTTGGCAATATTTGCCCACTCATTTTTTATAAAAGCTCTCCAAATCTGTCAGATTGTGAGGGCATCTCTTGTGTACAGCCCTCTTCAGGTCACCTCACAGATTTTCTATTAGATTTAGGTTCTGGGCTGGGCCATTCCAAAATTTTCATTTTCTTCTGGTGAAGCCATTCTTTTGTTAATTTGGATGTATGCTTGAGGTCATTGTCATGTTGAAAGGTGAAATTCCTCTTCATCTTCAGCTTTCTAACAGACACCTGAAGGTTTTGGATCAAAAGTGACTGGCATTTGGAACTGTTCATAATTCCCTCCACCTTGACTAAATCTCCAGTTCCAGATGAAGAAAAACAACTCCAAAGCATGATACTGCCACCACCATGCTTGACTATGGAGATGGAGTTCTTTTGGTGATGCAAAGTGTTTTTTTGTGCCAAGTGTACCTTTTGGAATTGTGGCCAAAAAGTTCAACCTTGGTCTCATCAGACCATAACACATTTTCCCACATGCTTTTGGGAGACTTGAGGTATTGCTATGCAAATTTTAGCTGGGCCTGGAGGTTTTTCTGTGTAAGAAAAGGCTTCCGTCTTGCATCCCTACCCCACAGTCCAGACATATGGAGAATATTGGAGATTGTTGTCATATGTAGTACACAACCAGTACTTGCCAACAATTCCTGCAGCTCCTTCAGTGTTGCTGTAGGTCTCTCAGAAGCCTCTCTGACCAGTTTTTGTCTTGCCTTTTCATCAATTTTGAAGGAACATCCAGTTCTTTGCAACGTCACTGTTGTCTCATATTTTCTCCACTTTTTGATGACTGTCTTCACTGTGTTCCATGGTATATCCAATGTTGTGGAATTTTTTTGTACCCTTCTTCTGACTGATACCTTTCAACAATGAGATCCCTTGGATGCTTTGTAAGCTCTCTGTGAACCATGGCTTTTGCTGTAGCAGGCAACTGAGTAAATGTCAAGAAAATCCTACTAGGATAGCTAAACTTTATTTGGGCTTAATCAGAGTCTCTTTAATTGATGGCAGGTGTGTACCCAAGAAGACTGAATGCTGTAATTAAATCAAAAGGTGCTTCAGCAAAGTATTAGTTTAAGGGTGCGCACACACAACAAAGTATTAGTTTAAGGGTGCGCACACATGATAAAGAATTAGTTTAAGGGTGTGCACACTTATGCAACCAGTGTAGTGTACGTTTTTTATTTTTTATATTTTTCCCCTAACAGACTTGTTTGTTTATCAATCGAATTGTACAGGTTATAGGTCACATTAAAGGTGGGAAAAGTTTTGAAATGATTTATTGGAGTCTCATTTTTTATATCACAAAAACCTGGCATTTTAATAGGGGGTGTGTACGCTTTTTATATCCACTGTAGATACTAACAGAGGTCACATAACTAGCATGAAGAAACCTTTAATGCAGCAAGCCCAAGCTAGTTCATTTGGCAATGTCCTGATTTTAATTGACTCCATAATTAGACACACAGATGTCTAATCATTGGGATAATTTTTATCAATCTCATCAGAGCTTTTGATCATTTCAGTCACACAATCCTCCTCAGTTATCTCAATTAAATAGACATTAGTGATGACACAGTGCCCTGGTTCAAAAACTACCTCTCTAATCACCATTTCTCAGTGAATTTCATCTCATCTACCTCTCCATCAAATCATCTGCAGAATGGTGACCCCCAAGGATCTATTCTGGTACCTATGCTCTTTTCCATCTATATTAACAAACTCCCCATTGACTTACCCCATCTTCCTGTCCTGCTTTATGCTGATGACATAGTCCTATTATGCTCAAAGCTTTCTCTCTCCTCCTTGGACTTGAACTTTAGGCTAATGTTCATGCCCTTATTCAGTGGGTCAGTGATAAAACAACCATTGCCTGCAAAATATGAACAATGCTTTTTGGTACTAGGCAAACACTCACTCACTTCTATCTCCAGACCTATGCAAATTCTCAAGCATCTGAATGATACTATTGAAAACATCACTGCATTAAAATACCTAGGGATTTGTTGGGATCCCTTCCTAAATTTCCATCTCCATCTGGACTACATACAGACACACAAAAAATCAGCTCTCTCATGCTCTGAGCTAATAGTATCTTCATTTTTCTTTCCAGACCCTGTGGGAATACCATAAGTAAAGGCATCTTACTGGCTTAGCTAGAATATGGTCTTCTTCTGACTGCTGAAGCCTCTAAAAAATGCATATGTCATTCAAACCATCCCAAATGCCATATACAAGTTCATTACTCCCTCCCCAAAGAAATGAACACTATTGCAAAACAATTGAAAATGTTAACTGGCTATCAGTGAAATGATGTGATGACTTCATAATTGCCTCTCAGCTGTTTAAACTTATCGAGACTGAGACCCCTCCACTAGTCTCCAAACTTATTAAGGATGTATCAACATACAACCTTAAAAATCTTAAACACTCATATCTTTTCCTCCAACCTCCACTCCCCCAAGCTAGACTTCAGTACACAAACCATGGCTTCTCGATCCTTGTTCATAAATCTTGAAAAGCTCTTCCCTCTTTTCATAAATATAATTAGTTTTACTCCAATTTCCAATTAGCATTAATGACAACATTACAAGACTCAAGAAAAATGCAACTGCTCTGTCTGTTTCTGCTATCGCCAGCTTGAGGCACCAGTGAACCCTGGGGTCTCTGGAGGCCACCAACCACAGCAAGTTATCTTGTTTTGATGTTTTATATTTGTTAAACCAGAAAATGGTACCAACGCAATCTTATGTACATAATAAACCAAAGAGTAATAATATTTAGGATGACAAAACCTGTGGATTGGCACCACTGCGACAAGTGGAGTAAAACAGGATTCCGTCCTGGGACCTCTCCTGTTTAGTGTCTACTTCTCTGAAGTACAGGCTAACACAGAAAGCCTCTGGCTAATGAAGTTCACAGATGACTGCAAACTAGGAGCCATAGTCAAGTCCCCAAATGATGTGGACATCCTACAGAAGGGCCTCGCTGAGACAGATGCCTGGTGTCAGAGCCATGGCCTTAAGCTCAATGCCAAAAAGTGCAGTGTCATCCCCTTTGGTAAAAACTTTGTACCCATGAACTACCACATAGGCAGCAATCTACTTAACACCAAATGTGTGATAGGAGACCTTGGGACCCAGGTGGACAGTAGTCTCTCCTTTGATAGTCACATTGCCACAGTAGTCGGGAAGTCCTTCTACGTGGCACACCTCATCATAAAAGGGTTCTCATCCAGGAAAAAATAAGTCATTGTTCCTCTCTACTCGACACTCATTCGACCCATTATAGAGTACAATGCCCCTTTTGGAATGTACCTCACAAGACATCTGCAGCAGCTGGAAAGGCCACAGAAGTACCTCACAAAGAGGATTACTGGCCTCAAACAAATGCCCTACATTGACCATCTCAAAATACTCCAGCTTTACTCCGTAGCGTATCACCTACTCCGAGGTGATCTCTGCCTAACATATAAAGCTATGTCAAACCCAGAGCTGTTGCACACGCTACACCTAAAGAAATCCCAATCCCTCCAAGCTACATGCTCTAGGAACCTAAACCTTGTCACCACAATAAACAGGACATGCTGAAGGGATAGATTCCTGTCCCAGAGACTTCCCATATTCTGGAACAGGCTACCTATCCATGTCAAGCAAAGTTAGCACTCTTCAAGAAAAATCTTGATGAGTGGATAGGAAATAGGAAATACACCCTGGGGATCACTTCTGTGTCTCTGCTCAAAAGTGGCACAGGAAAATAACTTTCTTGGGTGGCGTAAGCCAGGGAACATTGTTGGCTAGGCTTACGTAGGCCCTTGAGTCGATAGCCTAGTACCTACCTATGAATCTATGAACCTATGAGCTGCTCCTTCTTTAAAATTCAAAGGAATCTCAGGTTGTAGTAGCAGTGTTTTGTCAAATAGTAGGTTTCATAACTTCATTAAATGTTTTACCACTGACATAGTGCCCTTGACTTAGTTAAATCCTGCTGGTGGGCATTTCACTTCATTAAAACTAATATCATAGCCAGCTTTAGGCACCAGCAATACAGCGATACCTGCAGCAATGGGGGGAGGGGGGAAGAGGGCATTGTTCCTCAACTCATTGGGGGCACCACAAAAGTTGCTGCTGGTTGACAGAAAATGAGGAGGAAGAAAAGCTAATGTGTTCTCTGGTTACATGCTTTATTTAAAACAGGGTTCGGATATGTCCTTGTTAGGATAAAGAAAGTAATCAGTGAATGAACATGAGTGAGGAAATCTCTAGAGATCAGCATCCCAGAGTGACCACAGGCCCTGACAAATTTGCCAGGCTGTCTCCTTGTCAGCACCAATTCCTGCTTGATTGATTGGTTATTAAACCTATTCAGTTTCAGCCTTTCCACTGGATTCATGCCAGAAGTGCTGTGAACTGCTGCAGTCATCTTACTCCACAATGGAAGACCGATGACTGCCCCAGGCAATTGTAGACCTATCAGCCTCACTAGCATTATTTGTAAGGAAATGGAGCACATCACTGAGCTCATAAAAAAGGACGAGGCAGTCTTCAAAAACTGAACAAAACACAATTCATATTTGTTAAAGATGGTTTCTGCCTCTTGAACCTCATGGACTTTTTGACCAAGTCACTAAGGAATTTGACTCACATAAATCAGTTCATACAGTGTACTTGATCTTGGCCAGTGCCATTAATGCCATTCTACACTCAGGCACAATTGATACATGAATACAATTAAATGAAAACACCCATGTAACTTTGGTTAGCAAACTGGTTCACCAACAAAAACCCAGTCTGTTAGTGTTGCAGGCCTAAAGGAGTGGTTATCAGTAGTGCCCCCCAGGGATCTGTCCATTGGCATCTACTTCTCTGATCTTAAAGCAGTTGCCAAAGTTCTGTGGCTGATAAAATTTGCTGATGACTGCAAACTTGGAACTGTCACAAATACCCTGATGGCCTATATATTCTCCAGGAGGGCCTGCCTCAAAGTAAATGCCAAATAAGGCAGCAGTGTATCCTTTAGTAAACCTTGGCACTCCTGCTGCTATCACATAGGCAATACCCCCATAAAAATCATCTATGTCATTAGAGACTTGGGCACCTTCATTGATAATGAACTATCCTTTGACCACCATTTGACCACTATTGTTAGGAAATCTTTTTATATAACCAGACTAAGAATATCTCCTAGATCCAAGGAAGTCATCTGACCCCCCTACTTCTCCCCTATCAGACCAATAATAAAATGTAATGCCCCCTTTGGTATATACTTGACTATGCATATAACCCAGTTTAAGAGACCACAGTATTTCTTTACCTAAAGAAACAAGGGCAGGTCCTCCTTGAATTATCCACCTTAAAGTGCTCTCATTTCTTTCAAAAGCACCACTTTACATAATGCATATTGTAACGCACCCACTGATTCTCTGTCATTCCCATTTGGTCTCTCTACTATAACAGTAATACAACTTTATGCTATATAAAGGTCTACATTCAGTTTGCAAGTACAGGTGTGAGTGTATACATTAGCATTAAACTGACAATAGCACAACTTTGCTCAAAACATGTTGTAATATATTGCTATTGTATGATACCCATTTACCCAATATGTGCTAATAGCTACAGTGTATTGCATAACAGACAAGTCTGGGCAATAAAGATCAATGCAAAATGGATAGGAAAATAACATTTTCTAGGGAAGATGTGGCATTATGTTTTAATATTGCACTGTCAGTGGTGCTGCTTTGTGCAAAACTTTGTTTTAATGACTGCACTGCTATTTCATATCCATGTGCCTCAAACACAGTAACAGTAGCAGTGCTTTACACAATATACAGTTTACCCCAGTAAAGATGTATGTAGAGCAGATAAGGGAATATAGTTTTCCTAGTGCAGGTGTGACATCATGCTTTAATACTACATTAACAGCAATACTCCTTTGAAGAAGGTCATAATGTAACAAACATTCTGCCATTCCATGATACCTGTTTGTCTAATACACAATAACAGTTTGCACACTAAAGATGAATGTGGAAAGGATGAAGAAATATAGCTATCCTAGTGCAGGCCAGACAGCATCCTTTAATGCTACATGGACAATAGGACTACTTTGTGTGGCACATACTATAGCCATCTGTAAGAGTAAAATCCAGCTCCTGTGGAACTAATACCCATACACGTGCTCATATTATGGTGTAATTTCAGAAAATTAACAACATTCTAAGTTTATGAAACTGTCCCATGCATCTTTCTGTGTGATGGTTAAGTTGTACCACCTACACTCATGCACCTTATATATAATAATTTTGAGACTGGACTGCTCTGGGGAAAGAAGACATCCCTGAGCTGCCATGATTTTGGTCATTAAATGCAAACCACAGAACAACACAACAGAGTGTCGATCACTAGTGTATTGCATTTAAGTTTGGCACCCACTCTGGTGAACATGATGCCACTCTGTGATACATAGCTATTGGCATAATACACCCTAACAATACCACTGGTCTGGGCAGTACATGTTAAAGTACTCTTGAATTAAAATAACACTGCAATATTCTAACTACACACTGACAAAAGCATTGTTTTATACAGTATCCTTAGTAATGAGCATCTTGCTATATTTCTTCTTCTTCTTCTTTCGGCTTTTTCCGGTTAGGGGTCGCTACAGTGGATCACCTGTCTGCTTATGACTGGCAGTGGAGTTTTACGGTGTTGAGTTGCCAGCCCAGCACCCAACATTCCACAGAAGGCACACACATGCACGCACTCATGCCTAGGGCCAATTTGAAGTGTCCAATCCACCTACAGCATGTCTTTGGGATGTGGGAGGAAACTGGAGCACCCGGAGGAAACCCAGTCGATCACAGAGAGGACATGCTGACTCCGCACAGAAGGCAACCCAGCCGAGGATCGAACCGGAGAACCTCTTGCTGTGAGGTTGCATCTTGCTATACTATGATACCATTTTACTCTATACAAACTACAAGTACCACTGTTCTTCCCAGGATTAAAGTACATGGTGTGGTGAAATACATTCAGAGTAATTCTCAAAACTAACACCCAATATCGAAATCTCATATTTGGTTCTAAACATAATTCTAATAGAAACAAAAAACACAGTATGTAGATCTGTTAAATGCCTGCATAAAATAAATATATTCCACACTGTACTCTTCAATTAAAAAAAGAGGGTTGCCAGTTACAGATGGAACATTTTGTTTTCAACGCTACAATAAAAACTTTATTTTCATTTTATGATGATTTCAAACTAACATGCAGAATTTAAAAATAGTTTCAAAAAGCAACATTTCAAGTTGTATTAGTGAATAAAAAAAAATTCACATAAATTGGTTTTGAAAAAATAGCAATTTTGTTTTCAATTATAGTACAAGGCTGTCATTCTTATTCACATTAATATGAATGATAACTGCACTGGACATATGTTATCTGTGTTGCCAATAGCAACTCAACAATGCTTAGTTATTTAGTACACTCTTAGTTGCAACACCTTTTATATCTGTTGGAACATCTGAAGTTTTGACTACTTTGCAAGATGTTACCAGCTAATGAATTATACTGGAGCAAAGTGTTGCTTTGTGCATTTATACAAGATAATACATACATGAAATGTTTTTGTTTCAATTAAAGTTTTTTTTTTTTTTTTTTGTTTAACAGAAGTCATGAAATAATGTGGTTTCACTAGGATTAAGAGAAGTATACATTAACAAATTAGGGAGTTTATCAGAAAGATTAAAAAGAGTTTGGGAATTTCTTGTATGATGAATAGATTCAGAGGTTTTTAAATGATGTTAATAGAATCATGTATCTCATCAAAGTCAGGAGGACCATAATAGTTTTATATTGGACATAGGGCCCTAACAGGATTACAGAAAAAAGATGTCTTCCCTTGGAAGCTAAAACAGATTAGAGAGGGGCCCAGCAGAATTATAACAGTCAAGAGTTACAATGTCTGGGGAGATGAAGATGATTCCAGCATCATTTATAGAGTCAGAGGCTGGAAGCAAGATTTAATGAGTCATGAGGACCCAGGAAAGAGGGAAAAAAGGTTTAACAGAATAGGAACCATCAGTCCGCTTTACAAAGTTGTGGACCACAGAAGAATTAACAAAGCGGGTCTTGACTTTAACCTTAAATCACTGATTTTGGTCTGTGTGTACCTCAAAGGAATATATAGCATTAAACCACAGGTAATATGCTAGTGTTTCGCAAATCAACATACCAAAAAACTAACAAAAGTAAACAAAAATGTATCACAAAGGGAAGCAAACAGTTTTCTTTGCAATCTGATCACCAGAACCCCACTACACATTGAAGCATAATATGTCAGAATAGTGGCAGTGCTACAGAACGTATTTTTCTAAGGTAATGTTAGGGTTAGCATACATTTGAAAGGTGTCCCCCACACCACTTAGCTACTGCGTGCTAACCATAACCCTAACACTAACTCTAATGCTAAAACGTTCCTAACTTTAACTCTAACCCTGCACCTTACCATCTTTTCTGTACCATTGACACTACACTAGACACACACATACACACACACACACACACACACACACACACACACACACACACACACACACACACACACACACACACACACACACACACACACACACAGCACTAAATCTATCCCCTTACTTTATCCGTACTCTGACCCTAACCACATACAGTTGCACAAACACTTCTACCCCTTAATGCCAAAACCTTCATTACATCTGAAAGTTTCAGCATTAGTATCCCAAACCCACAAGCTTACCTACATGCACAGAATGTTCCAGTCATCTGATATCTTTAAAGTTAATGGAACAGAATTATTTATGGCATTTCAGAGTTATTCACCCCATTAATGAGCAGCTGATTTGACAGAGTGAATGACACATAATCCCCCTAAACTCAAAACACGTACACAGAGACATATATACATAAATAGATATAGATATAGATATATATCTTTAACACAATGACTCATATGTTGGAATTATAAAGTTACAGTAGATGTAGTAATCTCTGGAATTAATTACTTCCATGAATTTCAATGAAGTCAGCAGGCACTTATCTGTTTTTCTGTTTTGACAATATTTAAAGGAAATGTGATTCATTGCTATTTCAGATAGACTATGAAAACAGAGTCAGTACATCCATTTAACTGAACTACTCTGATATGTGCTTGCTAAAGCCTTTTTAGTCCAGTTGCATCATCTTCAGCACAAAAGAGGTGAAAAAGCAAAGTTCTGTTAAGTGTTTAAAGCTGTAGTCTTTGAAAAAATTCCAGACCCTCCTTCTTTCATACTACTGTAAGATGTGAAAGTTGCCAGTTTCACTCTGTTATGAGAAACTGAATATTGTCACTTCAAAGAGCAAGGCTAATGACAGCTGCCTTTAGGTGTAACGCTGTGATTAATTTTACAGTTATATACATGAAAAGCAACATTTCACTGGCTACAAAAGAAACTGGTTTGTTTATGCAGTGCTGCATTATAACTTAGCCATGTTTTTCACATAAAGATTTCTTCATCAGCTAATTCTTTGAAATAAATAATTTCACTTTAGCTGTTTACTTAAGTCACCAAGATTGCATCAGAATCTAAATCTGTGGGTAATAGTGACAACACTGAAAACTACAGAATCTCTGCTGTCCAGCCTAGTTTATGCAGACTTAGAAAATGGGCTTACTGTACATTTATTTATTTATTTTTATTTTATTTATTTATTTTACATTTGTTGACCGGGCTAGTCTAATTGGATACATGTCCATTTTCAGTAGAGGCTCGGGGAGCGGGGAGATAAGCTCCAACATTAAGGTAATGTATCAGGACTACAAATAAAAATAAAAGTAAATTGTAAATAGTACATTATTACAAAGCATTAATGCAAGCTCCAATATAAGGTAATATAACAGGATTGCAAATAAAAGTAAAATTGTAAACAGAAAATATTACAAAGAATAAATGCAGTTCATAGCTAAAGGGTGTCTATTAATGAACTAAAGTAGCTTCAATAGCAAACAGATAAAAAAAAAAACAACAATAATGGTACAAGGAAAAAAATAAGATCAAAGAAGGATTGGGTTAGCAAAGAAGTAACGAACAAGATTAGAGAAAGAGAGGTTAGCAAAGAAGTAACAAACAAGATTAGAGAAAGAGAGGTTAGCAAAGAAGTAACAACCAAGATTAGAGAAAGAGAGGTTAGCAAAGAAGTAACAAACAAGATTAGAGAAAGAGAGGTTAGCAAAAAAGTAACAAACAAGATTAGAGAAAGTGAGGTTAGCAAAGAAGTAACAAACAAGATTAGAGAAAGAGAGGTTAGCAAAGAAGTAACAAACAAGATTAGAGAAAGAGAGGTTAGCAAAGAAGTAACAAACAAGATTAGAGAAAGAGAGGTTAGCAAAGAAGTAACAAACAAGATTAGAGCAAGAGAGGTTAGCAAAGAAGTAACAAACAAGATTAGAGAAAGAGAGGTTAGCAAAGAAGTAACAAACAAGATTAGAGAAAGAGAGGTTAGCAAAGAAGTAACAAACAAGATTAGAGAAAGAGAGGTTAGCAAAGAAGTAACAAACAAGATTAGAGAAAGAGAGGTTAGCATGGAAGTAACAAACAAGATTAGAGAAAGAGAGGTTAGCAAAGAAGTAACAAACAAGATTAGAGAAAGAGAGGTTAGCAAAGAAGTAACAAACAAGATTAGAGAAAGAGAGGTTAGCATGGAAGTAACAAACAAGATTAGAGAAAGAGAGGTTAGCAAAGAAGTAACAACCAAGATTAGAGAAAGAGAGGTTAGCAAAGAAGTAACAAATGATTAGAGAAAGAGAGGTTAGCAAAGAAGTAACAAACAAGATTAGAGAAAGAGAGGTTAGCAAAGAAGTAACAAACAAGATTAGAGAAAGAGAGGTTAGCAAAGAAGTAACAAACAAGATTAGAGAAAGAGAGGTTAGCAAAGAAGTAACAAACAAGATTAGAGAAAGAGAGGTTAGCAAAGAAGTAGCAAACAAGATTAGAGAAAGAGAGGTTAGCAAAGAAGTAGCAAACGATTAGAGAAAGAGAGGTTAGCAAAGAAGTAACAAACAAGATTAGAGAAAGAGAGGTTAGCAAAGAAGTAACAAACAAGATTAGAGAAAGAGAGGTTAGCAAAGAAGTAACAAATGATTAGAGAAGGAAAAGTTAGGGTGTCAAGTCAGTAGTATTATGAGCAGTAGATACAAGAGGAATAATGATTGGCAATATTTGGACAAGAAAAAAAGAGTGGAGGGGGTGAAAGGTACCATCTGGTTGTTATGTTAGACAAGGTTTGCGTGAAATGTCGTAGGTAGCATAAGTATTAACAAAAACATAGAAGAATATCAGGAAGTGTAAAGTGTCACCGGTAGCATAGGAGTTAACATTGATGTAGAACAATATCAGTAGGTGGAGACTGATTATAGAAAAAAGAAGAGCAAGTTTAATGAAGTTAGAAGGAAATATAAAAACGACATTATTGACTATGAATGAATAAGATGTGATTGTGCTCTAGTGGGTAGTAGAGTGGGGAAAGGAAATATGATAGCTGGCAGGTGTTAATCTGGATTAGTACATGGGCATAACCAATGTTCTTTAAGGTGTAGTTTTAGCTGCTGTTTGAATAGTGATAAGGATGGAAGTAATTGTAGGTTGCTGGGGAGTTTGTTCCAACTCTTACCCACAGAATTTGCAAAGAGGGAGTCCCCGGCTTTATTGAGGGATTTCAGGGTGGATATTTGTAGTTTATTTGCTGAGCGTAGGGTAGTGAGATTTCTATAAGGAGTTGCAATGCTACAAAGAATAGGAGTCCTATTGGTGTGGAAGAGAATCTTGTGGGTAATTATAAGTTGCTGGAACAGTAGCTGGTTTTGGAGTTCAAGCCAGCCTAGCTGTTTGAGGTTAAAACAGTGATGAGTTCTATATGGTGAACCAGTGGCAAATCTGGCAATGTTGTTGTAGGAGATTGCTAGTTTGTTTAGGTTAGTTTTGGAAAGATTTGTATAGATAGATGAAGCATAGAGGAGAGTAGACATCAAGTGAGTATGGGAAATGGTAGTTTTGGCTTCAGGGGTAAGGAAGGACTTTATCTTGTACAGTGAGCCCAGTTTTCTGTTAACAGTTTTAATTGTAGTGCTAATGTGTGTGTCAGAGTTGAGATTGTGATCTATAGTTACCCCTAAGAGCTTGGTGGTTGGATCAGGTTTAATTATAGTACCATTGCTTGATTTGACTGTTAGGTCTATTGGATGGGACTTCTGTGAAGGAGTAAAAACAAGTAACTTGTTTTGTTTGGTATTTAGTAGGAGGCAACGTTGCAAAAAACATTTTTCAACTGAGGTAAATTCTGACTAGGTGATGATTGGAGCTCGGATGCTAAGGTGGCAGAACACACTAATGTGGAATCATCTGCATATTGTATGCAGGTAGATTGTGGAATATTTAACTGTAGGTCGTTGATAAAGATAGAGAAGAGGAGAGGTCCCAGGATGGAACATTGTGGGACCCCAAGAGTAATAGGAAGAAGAGTAGAGAGGTTGTTGTCCCAGAGAACAGCTTGCTGTCTGTTTTCTAGGTAGGACTTGAACCACTGTAGTGCCTTTGTGTTGAGTGAGTATTGTTCTAGTATTTGTAGTAGTAATTGATGGTTCACCATATCAAAGGCTTTAGATAGTTTTATAAACAAAGCAGTAGAGAGCCTATTATTGTTACGATGCTTGTTGATACAATCAGTGATGGATAGTAGGGGAGTAGTAGTACTGTGGTGTGGCCTAAAACCATGTTGACAGTCTGCTAGAAGGTTATGTAGGAGAAGGTGATCAAGTAGTTGGCGGTGTATACATTTTTCCATTATTTTGGCTAGAGGGGAGAGCAGAGCTATGGGGCGATAGTTGGATATTTCAGTTGAGTTACCACCCTTATGAAGAGGAATTATGTGTGAGATTTTCCAGAGAGATGGGATATAACTTTCAGTAATAGTTCTATTGATTAGTATGGAAACAGGATAGGAGAGAACTTTAGCTGCAATTTGCAGGTATTCTGCTGGTAGGAGATCAGCGGATGGGGTACATGGTTTAAGTTTTGTTATTAAGGTGTGGATGACAGATGTAGAGGCTGGATTTAGTTGAAAGGTATGGGGTTTGCTAGTCATGGAGAATGGGAGGTTTGTGGTAACAAGAGGTAAGGAATTTGCGAGAGATTGTACAGTTTCAGTAAAGGAGGTATTGAAGGTGTCAGCAATTTCCTTAGATGTACTTAGGGAAAGTGCTGTAGGAGTTGGAGTCTTGGAGTGTCCTGGGTGTAGAAGTTTGTTAATAGCAGTCCAAAACATTTGGGCGGGGGGTTGCTGATGCCTGTCTTGGAGTTTTAGATATTAGTTTTTTTTTTATTAAGGAGTATAGCTTTCTTTGTGGTGTTTCTATGCTGTTTATAGTTCTGGTGATCAGTTGGGCTCTTAGTACATCTCCATTTAGACCAAATCTTATTTCTTACTAGAAATTTTTTGTCTTGTTTCTTTAGAGGCCATAGTGCTGCTTTAATTCTGGTTCTTATGGATCGACTAGGGGCATGGTATTCCAGTATTTGTAGGAATTTAGAGTTAAAATGGGATACTGCTTCATCAAGAGAGAGTTCTTTTAAGGGAGACCAATCACAGGCTTGTAGCTCAGCTTGGAAACTTACAGAATTAAAGTGTTTTTTGTTTCATTTTCATATGGTTTTAAAGATAGGTTGCTTAGGGAAGAAGGTTTTATGCCTAATGATATAGGTGAGTGAATGGTCGCTAATGTCATCAGGAAGGGTGTCTGCAGTATAAGTGAGGGGATGATTTCGTACTAGGATCCAATCTAATGTACTTTCTTTGTTAGTAGGCTTATCGATTCTTGTAGGAGTTGTGATAAATTGAGAAAAGCCATACAAGTTAATATGGATTGAAGGTTGATTGGAAGTACAACAGTTCCAGTCTATATTGAAGTCTCCAAGTACTAGAGTTTCTTGAGGGAGGGAGGATGAGAGGAAGCATAGGATATTTTCCAGGGTGTTGATATTATTGCCTGGAGGTAGATAGGCACATATTATATAGATAGCTTTACTAGAATTGAGCTGGAGTTTGGAGACAAGGATTTCTGTGTGATTATCTAATGGCAGTTGTAAGTCTACTAGAGTCACATTGAGATAAGATTTAAACAAAATTGCTATACCTCCACCTTTTTTTTTTGTAGTTCGGTCAGCCCTTATTATATTATATCCTGGTGGGATGACTTCATTATCTTTTGTTCCTGGTTTGAGCCAGGTTTTTGTTAGGCAAAGGACATCAGAGGAATGTATGTCCAGTAGCGTATGCAGTTGGCTAATTTTATTGTTTAAGCTCTGTATATTAAGATGGGCTATCAATAAGGAGTTAGTAGTTTTGGTCAGGGTTGTATGAATGGTGGTTTGGGGCAGTTGGAGGTTTAGTGGGGTATTGTTAGGTCCTGGGTTGGGGTGGATATCCCCATGAAGAAGAGGGTATTGCTGTAATGTATGTAAGAGTTTCAGGAGTTTGAAGAGAGTATATAGTGTTCTACTGGTTTGTTGGAGACTAATGTGGGCTAGCCTATGATATTTTGGAGAGAGGTAGGTTGAGGTAGAGATAATATTTGCATGGTTGTGGGTAGTAGGTGGATTGGTAGGTAATGTTTGTTTTAAAGGATGAAGGGGTGCAGTGATGTGTGAGTTTTCATACCATGTAAGTATGAGTGGTATGAGTAATATGTGTATAGATGCAAGAGAGAGGAGTAAGTATTTAAGTTTAGGTTGATGTGATTTAAGCATGGTGGAATGGGGAGAGATGTAAGTAAAGTAGTAGTAGGATAGATAAGAAAGCCAGGAAGGATAGAGGTAATATGGAAGTAGAAGTAGTGGGGAGGGGAATGTGTGTAAGGGAGTGTCTTTAAATAGTGTTTAGCTAAAGATTATGGGTAATTGGATAATTATGGGAAGGGGAGTGTCTTGTGAGGTATAAGTGTAGGAGCACTGGGGATGTGTGGGATTTGGGGGTAGGGTAGGGGAGCAGAGTGAGCCCACATGGCGAACGGAGCGGGGAAGACACAAGTGGCTAAGGACTAGCAAAAAAACCTATCTGTGTGCAGGTGAATACTGAGGAAAAGTTCAGTAGATACAGGTAAGTATTGAGGGGTAGAAGCTGGGAAGTGCAAAGTAAGGGACAGTAGCGAGATGGGTATCAGGTATTAGGAGGGAGTCTCAGACAAAGTGATAATAGCAAGATAGGAAAGAGCTTCTTAGGCTGTGCAGCTGAAAAGATACTTAGTATAGGATCTGAGCCTTACTCCAGTTAAAGTGAGGGCAAACAATGCTAGGAATCAGTCTAGGTTATGATGCCATCCAGTGGACAAAGGATGAAATTGCAGCTGAAGCTGGTGAGCAGAGAAGGTGATAATAGTTTTAAGTGCAGGAGTATTGTCCAGATTATAGAGGATTTTATAGGCCATAATCAGTTGGTTATATTGGATTAGGCTGGGTAGTTCAAGCCACCCAAGCTGATATAGATTGATGCAATGATGTGTCCTAAAAGGCAGCCCAGTGGCAAACCTGGCAATGTGGTTGTAGCAAATTGAGAGTTTGTTAAGGACAGTCTTGTTTAAATTTGAGCGTAGAGGGGATGCATACAAAAGGGTTGAAAGAAGGTGAGAGTGAGCTATGGCAATTTTAGCTGGAGGGGTTAGGAAGGCTTTTATTCTGTAAAGTGACCCTAGTTTTTTACTGATGGTTTTGATAGTTTGGTTAACATATAGGTCGAATTTTAGATTATTATCTATGATGACACCTAATAGTTTTGTAGAGGGGTCAGGGGAGATTATTGTGCCATCATTTGACTTTATGGTAAAGGTGAAAGTGGTAGACCTAAGTGTTGGTGAAAATAACAGCATTTTAGTTTTTTTGGGATTTAGGATCAGACGACGTTCAGAAAGCCAGTTTTGTATTGTAGTAAAGGTGGTCTGGGTAGCTGACCATAACTCTATTGAAGATGTGGCCGAGCAAATCAGAGTAGAGTCATCAGCATATTGGATACAGCTGACTTTTGGGATGACAGAAGGGCTCTAGTATCTAGACAGAATGTTTGCAGGATGTGGATTAAACATTGGTGATCAACCATATTGAATGCCTTGGAAAGATCCAAGAAGAGGGCTGAGGATATATAATTATTGTTGTGTTGGTAAAGGCTCGGAGGGCTGAAGTAGTGCTGTGATGTGGACGGAAGCCATGCTGAGTGTCTGCCATAAGGTGATTCTGGATTAGATGGTGCATGAGTTGTCTATGAATACATTTTTCCATAATCTTTGCAAGTGGAGAGAGTATAGCTATTGGCCTATAATTGGAGAATTCAGTAGAGCTGCCTCCTTTGTGAAGTGGGATTACGTAGGATATTTTCCAGATGGTGGGAATTTTAGCTTCTACTATGGTTCGATTGATTAGTATTGAGACGGGGTAAGCAATAGCATCAGCTGATTTTTGTAGGTACTCGGCAGGGAGTTGATCAGCAGAAAGTGTAGTGGGTTTTAATTTTTTGATCAAGGTACGGATAAGTGAAATGGCAACTGGTTGGAAGCTGAACGCAAGTAGGTTTCTAGGGGTGGTACTTCCAGGACCAGGGGAGCTAGGAGGTAGTTGGCTAGCTAGGGCTTGAGTTGTCTTAGTAAAGAATTGGTTAAAACTGTCAGAAACATCTTCAGGGATTTTATCAATAGTAGCAGCAGGGATTGGGGTTGAAGTTTGTCCAGGATGTAGTAGATTATTTGAACCTGCCCAAAACTTCTGAGGGTTATTTTGATTTACTGTCTGTAAATTACAGTAGTATTGCTTTTTGTCTTGTAAAATGGATTTTTTAGTTTCATTCCTGGATTGCCTGTATTTAATGTGATCTTGGGGGGGTCTTTAGAAGAACACCATAAAGCCCATGCTTTGTTTCTAAGGGTAATTTTAAGTTTAGACTCTTTAGAAAACCATGGCGCAGTTTTTGGCTTTGTTCTCTTTGAATGAATAGGTGCATGCAAATCAAGGATCTCAAGGAATTTGTTGTTAAAGTATGTTACTGCTTCCTCTAAGGGGATGTGTTTTAGAATAGACCAATTACATGAGTTTAGTTCTTGTTGGAATTTGGCAGGGTCAAAGTTTTTATTGTTTCTAACCTTTCTGAGTAAGGGTTGTTGGGAATTAATGGCTTTGTACTTAATTACATATGTGAGAAGGTGATCGCTTAGGCCATCAGGGAGGGTACCAGAGGTGTACAGTTGGGGGTGACTATTTATGAGTACCCAGTCAAGTATGCTTTCTTTTTGTTTGGGTTTACCTATCCTGGTAGGGGTGGATATGATTTGTGTAAATGCATGCAGGTTAATATGGGTGGTTGGGGATTCTGAGGAACAGGTGCCCCAGTCTATGTTAAAGTCTCCAAGTAGTAGGGTTTCTTGGGGGTAGTGACATGATAGCCAGTCCAGGATATCTTCAAGTGTAGATATATTGTTATCTGGGGGAATGCACATACATATGATATTAATGCATTTATTTTTATTAAGTTGC
>NC_056751.1:159662034-159819534 GCF_019279795.1 Protopterus annectens
TGTCTTGTGTACCATGTGTGATGATCTGGCAGAGATTCATGAGGGGCAGTGTTTCTATCAGGCTAACACTCTAGCACTTTGCAAAACTGTGATAGATAAAAAGCTGTGATCAGGACCCATTTTGTGTTTGGACAGTCCATTATCAACACTTATTTTGCATTCTGTAACTCTTGCAGAAGGATTGTCTGTCACTTTCTCCTTGCTTTCCAATGCACTTTTTACTCCATTTTTGTCAGCTGTTCTCCACTGTGACAGTCAATAATGAAAATCATCACAGTTTCTTCCTACTGTGCTTATGTTAAGTAAGGTGATTCACCTGGTAGGGTTACCATGTACCCCTCTGTGATTATTATTGGCTGTTGTATATTACAAAAACATTTAAAATCTGACAAATCTCCTGATGTTTTAGGAGAAAAAATATTTTCAAACTTTCATTTTAATACTGCAGAAAAAATAAGAATTCAGTATCTTAAACATCTTAGTATGGAAGCAAGCAATAGAAATAAGTACAATTCTATGTCAGCAAGTCATTATTTTGGTAAGACAATTAAAACAAATCTTTCATTGATTTTTATTTTATTTATTTGTATTTGTTTTCCGGGGAAGACCACTGATCTCCACGTACCTTTTTCAGTCTCAGACCGGGAACAGTGCCTGGTTAAGTCACACAAACAATGGAAGCTGAGGGAAAAAGGTTGTGGTTTGCCCTGCAAAGTATTGCATTTCACAAGGAAATATGTGCATTTGCAGTCCATGGTGACCTTGAAGGAGGGATCCACACACTGTCTGTGCAAATAAAACTTCTCCACCACACTCACAGACATTTTTCTGCTATACAAGTTTAACCTGAATTACATGAACAAAGGCTCTACTATACAACAGGCAGATCATGGCAGTAAAGAAACCATGTTACAGCTTTACATGGCCCCTAACTGTATTTTCACTCCTTCTTGACATAAGTGATGCTTCCTTGTCTTTGGACAGCAGGAACGCTTGGTTAATAGCTAACAAGTGATTCACCTAAGTGACACACACGTTTTGTCTGCCCCTTGGGGCTTTTGTAAACAGAAGAAAAGAATGCTGAAAAGGTCAGGTAAGTAACAGTTTCAGCTGAAAGGGACAGATCTAGGATAAGACTTCTGGTATTTAGTTCAGCCATACATCCTGTCAGAGCAGTTTAGCCAGCTGATTTAGAAACGTATTGTAATAAGTGTGTTAACTAGCTGATTTACAAAGGCAATGTCAACAGTAATTCAGAAACATATTAAAACATAGTGGATCTCTCTCTCTCTCTCTCCGTTCCTCTCTTAAGGTTTACCCTGGTGTCTGCTGCTGGTCAGTGACACAGAAACTTGTCAAATCATGTCCACTCAAATGTAATGCTTTGCAAATTGCACTGAAGCATAAAACACAGTTATACTATATGGAGTGTGTGCTCCTGTCTTTCACATATATTTACACACAACTTTTTCATCAGTGGCTGTTGAGAAGAATGCATTGAGCTTTAGAAAATATTTGGGCATGTGTGTGTGTGTGTGTGTGTGTGTGTGTGTGTGTGTGTGTGTGTGTGTTTGTGTGTCTCTTTGTGGGGAGAAGCAGGATGATACTGGACTTTTTTTCTATATGATTCCAAACAGGATGATACTATACTTTTTATTATATTGTCCCTGTTCTTAGCTAAACATAATATTGTGTGTGTATTTGTGCATGCATGTGTGTGTGTGTGTGTGTGTGTGTGTGTGTATGTGGTGAGTGTCTGTTCATTCTATTAATGCACAGTTATGGCATATACCATGGATCACATTTTACTGTGTTTTTCTATTGCTTTTTGTTTGTTAAAGTTATGGATCATGACCCTTCTGAAAGAGCTCTGGTGGTCAATAAATAAACTAATAAAGTGCATAACAACCAAATTTAAAAAGCCGCTTGCTCATTTGGGTGCTAAGCTCAAAATGTCTGTGCTTAGAAACGTTAATGACCTTATGGAAACAGTTTCACAATGCAGCAGTGGGAAACAATATATGGGCATGGTAGTGTAGCAGATAGGAGTTAAAGTATTATCAGAAAAGCAATAGTGTAAAGAAACCAGTGGAATGGGAAGCAATTGGTCAGGTGCCATGTGAAGATATTTTGGATCCTTCCACAGAAAACCAGTATAAATGTTCACTTGAAGCTGGACAGCAAGGGAAGGAACAGGAAACTGTGGAAACTCTGACGCAGTCAATGCTGAGAAGTGATAGGCCAGTGAGTTCCCGTATGACAGAGCAACAGATGGCACAGGATGAAATTGAAGAGAATGTGCCAAAGAAAGATGCTATAGAATTTCTGTAGAATGCTCCCAGGAAATGGAGAACAAAAATGTGCCATCAGTGTCGAAGGAAATGAGCTAAAAGACGAATTGCTTGATTTAATAAAGATAGATAGACATATTAAGATCAGTGAAAGAAATAGACTGCAGAAGGTCAATAAAACCCAAAAAGTCCGAAGTTTGATAAAACAAATGAACACAGTGGATTGTCCATAGAGATCCATGCGCTATAACAGAAGTAAACAGGATATATTACTGTGCAGCTAAATTAATAACCGATAAAGTTCTTTCACAAGACCACAGGGTAGTCAGGGAAAAGAAGGGGCGAAATTGAATACTGTCAAGGAAGTATCGAATAGAGAAAAGTGTAAAGCAATTAAGACAAGCAGTGTCACTGATAGAAGAGTAAAGAAGAGGGAACAGATCAACAAAAATACTTACAAAGATAGACGTGATACAAGCAATGTGCAGTATAACAACAAATCAGGATTTATAGTGTACTATCTCAAATAACAAACTAAAGATTTCAGCACAGACAGAAAAACTTAGAGGATGCACAGATAAATATAAGGGAAAAGTACAAAATAAGCAATTTATTGATGTCCCAAAAAAGTTTTATAGAGAATTGGGAAACAAAGTAAAATTAAATGAAAGACTGCCAAAAAAGAAGAAATGGATACATTTTGGAGAAGTATTTATGAAGATCCCGTGGAACATAACAAAGATGCTAAATGGATATTAGAAGTAAAAGAAAGAATAAGAAGTTTAAAAGTATGGGATATGAAATGCGATGAAGTAACAGCCAGAGAGATTGAAACAAAGTTAAGAAAAGTAATATAATCAAAAGTATATAATATACCACCAACCAGCCCAGTGAATCCTCCGTAATTAATCAACTTATAAACGAAAAACCACAGTTATAAAAATACGGAGCAAAAGCGGGTAAACTGTAAAAACGCTTTATTCCAAATACAGGCACAATAAAACGGATGAGCGCACTTTCGCTATCCAAGCTTCATCAGATCCATATAAAATACAATTAAACTAAGGCCATATATAATAAAATTCAAAAATCCAAGCACCAATCAAACTTCAACATTAATTAATCACTTAAAAAAAAATCATGCTGTATAATGAACTTGATAATTCAGTATGCTGCACATCAAAAGAAAACAACTTGCAAAACAAACAATATAGATATTTCATAAGAGATATGATAAATAGATAAATAAAATAAATAAATAAATAAAATAGCATGCATAGAAACTTCAATATATATAAACTACTAAGACATATAAACAATAAAAAACTATATTGTTATGTTTCTAGCTCATCATCCAACATGATACTTTATGACTAGGGCACATTGAACACATCTATAACAGAATTCAGGAAACACTATATAAAAAATGGCTATATAAACCTTGTCTAACATTACGCCGTCTCCTAAGCTAAATCTGTATGTGCAGCATACTGAATTATCAAGTTCATTATACAGCATGATTTGTTTTTTAAGTGATTAATTAATGTTGAAGTTTGATTGGTGCTTGGATTTTTGAATTTTATTATATATAGCCTTAGTTTAATTGTATTTTATATGGATCTGATGAAGCTTGGATAGCGAAAGCTCGCTCATCCGTTTTATTGTGCCTGTATTTGGAATAAAGCGTTTTTACAGTTTACGCACTTTTGCTCCGTATTTTTATAACTGTGTTTTTTCGTTTATAAGTTGATTAATTACGGAGCAGTCACTGGGCTGGTTGGTGGTATATTATATACGTTTGATTATATTCCTTACGTTTTTTACCATTACCACCTGGAGCAGGACAATGCAGACATCTGCATGTGTGGAATTGGACTATAACCCAGAAAGAAGGGATAAAACAGAAGATGTACTACAGCTGAGGTTCAACCAGTATTTGGAGTGTACAAAATGTGTTTCCTGGCAGGTGGATTCATTCTCTAGGCATGACGACACTGAGAATGCGCCCGTTAACCTAGACGAGATGCAGAAAGTGTTGGATGAATTGGAGAAAGACTTTCTACAATTGAAACGCCTTCAAAAGCAGAGGCTACATTTCCAGCATTGTCTGGATAAAAAAATCATACCGAGAGGACTTCGGGTTTTCGATATGCCCAGTCAAGGGACTCATTATCCAGAGCTACTCACCCGATGGCAACAAATCAATCTCGAGGTGAGTCACAAATACTTAAGAGCTCCTCATTGATTTCTTCAGGCCTGAAGAGGCACAACTTATTGACAATATAAAAACTAAAAAACAATTTATTTTCTCCAACTTCACACATGCCTTGGTGCAGCCGCTATTCGAGAGCTTGCTTGATGGTGTAGCGGCTTTCGAACGGAAGCTGCTAAATCAAAAGAAAAATAAAATTTTAAGAGAAATAAATGATTTTAGACTAGGCCATATATTTATGTGGCCCAGATATGGACAGAGTACAATAACAGAGGGCTCAGTGGACAATTTGAGACAATATATTGTTCAAGCCCCTAGGGCTAAATCTGTATTGAACACTGGTCATATAGTTGATTCTGTTAATAGTGTGTCTAGAGATAACATAAAACCAACTGTGCTGCCGGAAGGCCAAGGGTGTTTGCCTACATCAGAAGATATGGCAAATCTGGTAGAGACAAGTGATAGTTCTAATGGTATGCATTTAGAAAAGGATATTGTCATCGATTATACTCATACTAACAGTAATTTGTATCCTGATATACAAGTTATTAAAAATCAACCAGTTATTCAGATTGATAACACAAAAATGGTTGTTAGGCCCAAGATAAAAACTTTACAAAATAATAAAACTACTCAAAGCCCATCTGGTATCGTTGAAGGTTTTTCTTTTCCATTACCAGTACGTATGGACAAGAGATCGAGATGACCGTGCTCCATGAGTCACGGTCGACAGAAAAGGAAATATTCAGGAGAGTTTACCCCCCACCAAACATTGAAGAAAATGTGGGGCAAGGGCAACAGTCATTAGTCTGTAATATATCTTCATATAAACTTACAGCCTTTGAGGAAAGTTTATTGAATAAAGTGTTAAATTTTATACCTAAGAGTCAGAGTAGTCTCACGGAAACAATTACTGATTTAAAAATTTTTTGTAGGAATATTATGTTAAAGTTAATTTTTAAGCATGAGTCAAATGATAGCGTACGCACTTTTCAGTTTAGGAATCTGAGTGACTATGTTCCTCTGAATCATCCCTTAGTGGATGTGTATTTAAAAGTGACAGAAGAAGAACTTTTTAAATATTTTGATAATAGGCATGTAAAAACAAAGCAGAAAAGATATTATGGTACAGATAATTTGAATTGGCAAGAAAGGCAGTGCCTGAAGCGTCTACAATCAGAGGAAACGATAATAATAAGACCTGCCGACAAGGGAGGCAGAATAGTGGTTATGGATATGAATAAATATACCACCTCTATGAATACTCTGTTAGGGGATAGGTTTTATAAGAATATTTTGAAAGAAGATGTGTATCAAGTTATTAAGTACATTAAAGATACCATTTCAGATATTTATAGAAGTGGGCTTATTACAAAATAAGTCTTTGACTACCTTTTAGTCAAAGACCCTCTTATACCACAAATTCATGGCCTCCCCAAGATTCATAAACAATTGAATGATCCCCCAATGCGACCTATTGTTTCTGGAAGTGGCTGGGTAACAGAACATCTTTCTGTTTATGTGGAAAAGCATTTACGACCTGTTTTAAATAAGATTTGGCATGTCCTGAGAGACACTAAGTCATTCTTGGTAGATATTTATGACTGTTTAAGAGGAGTCACAAATATGGAAGACGTTATATTAGTAACGATGGATATACAGTCCCTATTTACTATAATCCCCAACAATATAGGGATTCAATTTATTTCTGATTTTTTAAAAGGGAATAGTGACTTTTCATTGGTACAGATAGACCTATTAACATGCTTTTTGGAACTGGTTTTAGAAAATAACTTGTTTGTATTTCAGGACTCTATTTATAAGCAACAAGATGGTGTGGCCATGGGCACCCCTTGTGCCAATACATATGCTAATATGTTTTTGGCACATTGGGAGGCTACTAGTTTATTTTTGGTTGAGGAATTTAGGGCACATGTCATCTTCTACCGACGATTTGTTGATGACCTTTTTATTTTATGGAAAGGGAATGGAGATGATTTGGACATCTTATTTATGAAAATGAATAGTTTAACCGAGTACCTTAAGTTCACAATTAATAGCTCTAGAACCAGAATGGATTATTTGGATCTGTTTATAGAGAGGCTACTGAATGGATTATTTAATACAGAAGTTCATCGCAAGTCATGCTATCAAAATAGTTTATTGATGAGATTTAGCATGCATCCCACCCGTGTGTTTAAGAACATTATTAAGGGTCAAGGAATGAGAGCCTCTAGGCTAAATCCCTCTTGAGGAGATCTCTAATTTGAGACAGAGACTATTAAATAGAGGTTACAAGGAACAGGAGATAGATGAACATTTAGCTATAGCAATGGAAAGTAGGAGGAGTACAGCAGCACCCTATTTTGGACCATGTCACAATTTTGATAGAGATATTGTGGTCAACAGACAATCTATAGTTAAGGTTCCAGCATTTTACTCTAGTGATAGGTTAGATTTGGAAAATATTATCTCCAAGCACTGGTCCATCCTACAGGTGGACGACAGCATTAGAGAGATAGTGGGTGACCACCCACTTTTTCTATATCGCAAAAAGAAGAACTTAAAGAGGATGCTCTGCTATGCCAGGAAAAATTAAATACAATCAGTAGATGAGCATACTAGTCTATGTGGGCACTGTAATTTTTGCCAATATATAGATACGAGCAGAAGTTTCCTACACCCTGATTTAGGTAGGGAGTTTAAAACATCTGTAAGAGCTGATTGCATGACAAAGAATGTTGTCTATCTAGCAGTATGTACGCACCGCTCTTCATTTTATGTTGGAAAAACCAACAGATTTTTTAGGGATCGCATACGTGAACACATATATCACATCAGGAAGCATTTGGTACATAATGCTTTGGCTAAACATGTGATACAACATAACAACAGTCACAGCTTTCTCTTTAGGGTTTTGGAAGTTATATTACCTAGTATTAGAGAAGGTGACATCAAGAACTATACAGAGTTCAGAGAAAACAACTGGATCATAATTTTAAGGGCAGATAGAGGCTCAGGATTAAATGAGAGAGCCTCTATAAAACCATCATTAAGGAGACGGTGTAGTGTTAGATAAGGTTTATATAGCCATTTTTTATATAGTGTTTCCTGAATTCTGTTATAGATGTGTTCAATGTGCCCTAGTCATAAAGTATCATGTTGGATGATGAGCTAGAAACATAACAATATAGTTTTTTATTGTTTATATGTCTTAGTAGTTTATATATATTGAAGTTTCTATGCATGCTATTTTATTTATTTTATTTATCTATTTATCATATCTCTTATGAAATATCTATATTGTTTGTTTCTGCAAGTTGTTTTCTTTTGATGTGCAGCATACTGACTTATCAAGTTCATTATACAGCATGATTTTTTTTTAAGTGATTAATTAATGTTGAAGTTTGATTGGTGCTTGGATTTTTGAATTTTATTATATATGGCCTTAGTTTAATTGTATTTTATATGGATCTGATGAAGCTTGGATAGCGAAAGCGCGCTCATCCGTTTTATTGTGCCTGAATTTGGAATAAAGCGTTTTTACAGTTTACCCGCTTTTGCTCCGTATTTTTATAACTGTGGTTTTTCATTTAAAAGTTAAGAAAAGCCTTTAATTGGAAACCCCCAGGCCTAGATGCAGTACCTAACTTCTGGTTAAAAGTCTTAACATCTTTGAAGATTTAGCCATGAGTAATAACTATTTATATGCTCACCATGAATAGACACCAACCTGGCTAACATCAGGAAAAACAATGCTCCTACTTAAGAGTGAACCTGCAAGCTACCCTAAAAATTATAGAACACTAACTTACCTTCTGACAACGTAGAAACTATACACTGGAATTGATGCCAATAGAGTGTGTAGTCATTTAGAAGAACAATCAATTATGGCCATAGAACAAAAGAGCAATAAAAGAAAGTCATATAGAACAAAGGATCATTTGTTGTTAAATAAAGTCATAGTGGAGAACTGTAAAAAGGGGAAGAATCTAAGTATGGCATGGATTGACTACAAAAGTTTGATAATATCCCACATTCATGGACAAAGGAGTGCTTAAAAATAAATAAGATACACCCTACACTGATCAGTTACATTACAGTGACCATGAAACAGTGGCAGATCACTTTGCAATTAAGCCATGATAAAGGAGAAATTATTATTCCAGGGATAAAAATTCAAAGGGGGATATTCCAGGGTGACTCTTTGTCACTGCTGCTATTCTGCCTTGCCCTTAACCCATTAAGCTGTCTACTTAGCAGCTTAGGCCATGGCTATTATTTGGCTTCTAGAAAACAGCAAAGTGTAAAGACTTCTCATCTTCTCTTTGTTGATAATTTAAAACTGTATAGCTCATCAGATGAGGAACTGAAAGCACAACTGCAAGTTGTCAGAACGTTTTCAGATGATATAAGAATGCCATTTGGTCTTAATAAATGTGCAAAATCAACCTTTAAAGCAGGAAAACTGCAGCACCAAGAAAACATTTTCGGACAAGAATGTGATATAAAAGGACTCGAGCAAGAGGGAGTGTATAAATATTTGGGAGCTGATGAAAGATCAACAATAAAACATGAACAAACGTGAATAAAACTTACTAAGGAATACTTTAGAAGACTTAAATTAATCCTGAAAACAGCATTGGCATCTAGGAACAAAATACAGGCTATAAACCAATTTGTTCTTCCTGTCTTAGCTTAGAGTTTTGGAGTGACTGACTGGCCCCAAAACTTGTTGGATAGATTAGACAGAAAAACAAGAAGGATGCTTCATGCTCACCAGATGATTTATAAAAATTGATGCATACCAAGATTATATATTCTCCATTCCAAAGGAGGTATGTACCTCCTTGAAATTGATTACATATATAGATGCACAATCATAGGACTGCACACATATCTTCTGACCTCACAAGACCCAAACATAGTAAAAGTTTTGCAACATGAGGAGAATAAATCTAAGATGACTTCCCTACTTAGTCTAGCAGAAGCATATTGGTATCAAGCATGAATGGAAATAAAACCAGAAGTAGATAAAAATCAGGCAGCAACTGAATGTGCCAAAAAACAAAAGAAAGAATATAAGGTGAAGGACTAGATAAGAAGGCAAGAAATGTGGAAAATGCATAAATATAGTTGTAAGTGTAGAAAACTTCTGGAAGAACCTCATGTTGATCAGGATTGAATGCAGGAATGGTTAAGGAGACGTGAATTCAAACCAAGAGATAAAAGGTTAATATTGGTGGCCCAAGACAGTGGGCTATGTACACTTTGGTTTACAGAGTCCATTGAACATGGGGGAGAAACCGACAAATGTAGGTTTTGTAAAACATAATTGGAAACAGTCGCACAGCTTGTTGCTGATTGTGACATACTAATGGCAGAAGGACTGTATACTGAAAGGCATAATAATGTGGCAAGACTGTTGCGCTGGGAATGGTGCAAACATTATGGTACTGAAGTGGCTGAAAAACACTGGAAACATGAGCAAAAGCATCATAGAAAATGATGAAGTCTACATCACATGGGCTCACCCATTACCAACAGTTCAAAAGACAGATGCTAGAAAACTGGATATAGTGATCTATAAAAAGAAGACAAAAGTAGCATTGATCATTGAAATCACCACACCCAGTGACTGCAGTGTCTTGTGTACAGAGAGACACAAAGTCATAAAATATCAGGATTTGCAGGTAGAAATGAGAGCAATGCAGAGGAAAGATATCCAGACAGTTTCAGTAGTAGTAGGAGCAACAGGTCTTATAAAAAAGAATCTACAATTGTATTTAGATATATTACCAATACATGTGAAACCATACGAAATGCAGAAGGGGTCATTACTGGGTACACTGTGGGTACTGCGAAGAGCACTTCTGGCTGATATCAAAAATTGAAACAATACTAATTTCTTGAACTTTAATCATCCTTTGGCTTAGGAATGGGGTACATTCCCATCATCGTATTAGAAACCCAGAAGATTTGGAGAAATTAAAAAAATAAGGAGAAGGTACGCAGATCAGATCAAACAAGACATGCTTTTGACAGAGTTGGCCATGCTGTATCTAATTGACACTGAAAGTGTGGTTTTCCTGTGAAGCAAGAAATATTTATGGGAAGAAAAGGAGTGCTAAGTTTACATTATGATCATAAACTGACACAGGATGGAGTTGTAGAGTGGTGCTTGGTTCACATTTATGAGCAAAATCCTTGCAAATTCAAGTATAAATGTTTGGCATGTGGGAGGCCAAACCAACTGGGCACGGCCATTTAAGTTTCAGGGTTAGCCCTTCAGAGATGACTCACCTTTCAGGAGTGTAAGAGGTAGAAGTCCCGTCACTGCCAACACCAATAACAAAGAAAAGATTAATGTTATGGTTTTGTAAGAATCTAGGTATTAGAATAGAGACAGTTATATTGATGGAGTTTAGGACCCCAGTTACAGGATTAAAGGCAGCTTCCAAAGCTCCAAATTAAAAGAGTGAATAAGACACCTAAGGTAGTGAGGTTTAAAACAAAAAAAGAAATCCAGACAAGAAGAATGGTAGGGCCAATCAGACAGCACTCAATAAAGGAGTTCAGGATGCAACCGATGGACTATATGGGGATAATATCTAAACAATCAGATGGGACTTAGAAGTAAACTTTTATTTATTCATGCTTTTGTTGACCAGGATAGTCCCAATAGGCCTGTGATGTCTTTTTAGGATGAAACCACATCTTACATCTTCCACTGACTCAGACAGATGGGACATCAGTTTAATGCCTTATCCTTTTTTGAAAGGTATTACAGACAAAGTAGCAACTATTGTTGCTATTTGCTATTGTTTGATGACTTTTTGGCATACATTGGCAAATTTCTCAGGGCAGAAGTTGGCCTAGCTCTGACCCTGCCTTTGACACCAAAGGATTGTTATAGTAGGAGGTCAGAAAGAATTCTCTTACACCCCCCACCCCAGGATTTAAGCTTTTTATTTCTTCAAATGGAATGAGATAGTGAAGAGATCAAGGCAGATAGGCAGTTACAAACATAAAATGAGGCAAACAGGACTGGTAGGGAAGGAGGAGATTGGGGGAGGGGAGGATGTGACTTGGTAGACAGTCCAACTCAAAGTTGATTACTCTAAAGAAGGATATGAGGCCTGTTAGACAATCCACCCTTTGGATTGTAAAGTGGCCCATTAACTGAAACATGATGGAAAATAAATGTGCATAAACATTGGCAAGGGAATATATAAGACTGCAATTAGGGGTATAGAGAATAGGCAAGAGGGCTGGAATTTACTGGAGAAAACTGGCAAGGAAACAAGGTATTGGAAACAAATAATTAGAGTGAAATGTAACAGAATGAGAAGAGGCTACGAATACATCTGGACTGCAGGCTAGAAATTGCCTTCTCTATCAAGGCCTGATATCAGAGTATAGGCAAAGAGAAAGGAATAGGGGGGTCCTAAGTGAAAGACCAGTACTGGTAGAGCTTTTATTAGAATTTAGAACAGAAGCTGCTGTCAAAAAGGGATAACTAACAGGGCATATAAAATATTGCACAATAGTAATAGGCATCAGTCAGAGGAGGTTAGAAGAGAGACTGGATAAGCAGTTTCACAAGAAACAATGGCAGGATATATGTATGACTCCCAGATAAGTCCAGAACATTTAGAATTTTTACTTGGAAGTGTTTACATAGGTATTCTTATATCCTAAGCAGACTCCAAAGAATTTTTCCTTTGGTAGATTGCAAATTTTGGAGTTGTGATGGAAAGAAAGAGGTAATTGGGAACATAATTTTGGGCATGTAATGAGTTGGCAGACTTTAAAATTCCCTGCAGACTACTCTGTCAGAAATACCAGATGAGGAAATTGGTGTAACTAAGGAAATTATTTTTTGAGTTGTGATACAGAATTGGAACTGTCTCGACATAGTAAGTCCTTGCTGAGCTTAATTCTGGTGGATGCCAAAAAGCAATTACTAGAAAATGGAAAACAAAGTCTAAATCAACTGTACCAGAAGAAGTGAATATAGTAACAGAGGTAAAAGAAAAAGGTTTGAGCAAATTACATAAAAAGCATGGGAATTGCCGGAACAATACATGCAGAATATTGTTTTGGAGGAGGAATGAGGTTTAAGGGAAGATAGAAATTGAATGAGCTGTGTAATGTTCAAATGACAATGACTGTATAGAATATTATACGTGGTGTATAATGTTTGCAACTGAAAATATAACAGTATAGTTTATTTTCATTTATATAAATTAATGATTGCCTATGTCATAAGTAATAATTCAATAAAGATGTTACTTGTTTTAATAAAAACATTGGCAAGGGAAATTTTAAAATTTATCACAAAGTGCAGAATATTGACAGTGTGGGCAGTTATATATTATAGGCAGAGACAACCTGAAAATCAAGTCTTGTGAACCTTTTTTATAATTTGGCTTGACTAGTGTAATTCGCTGCAGAAGCTATACTAAATCCATGGCTAGGTCATTTATTACTGTCCTTTTGTGCTTGAGTTTATTTTTGCATTTAAGTAAAAACTGTTATGATAATGACACAGGTACAAAGTTCATGGATTAGGTTGAGGTATTTAGTATGACTATTTAATAAATTTAGCAAAGAACAATGCTCTCTCCTAGACAATAGCTAGTATTAATGAAAAAGAATTACTTCTAAATAGAAATAAAATGCAATTATGATTTCTGCCTCATTATACCAATCTCACATGCTCTATTTTCTCTAGGCTGCATCTTTCCAAGACTGCAAATGATAAAGATGTAGTCTGTCTGTCTTTCAGGCACTGTAGACCTTTTCCATTTTACTGCCTCTTTCATCAGTAGTAGCCCAACCCAAGCATAGAAACTGCTCAAACTGTCCCTAGGTAGACTCTTACGATTATGGGTATTTAACACAGTATGTGAAATAAAAAAATGTTGAAAGTACATGAAGCAGAAGTGTTTTCAAGCCAAGAAGTCCAGGATATGCAGGACATGATCACTTTAGTATGGCAATATCATGTGTACTATAGTTGTCAGAGGTTTTATTTGTTTCCATTTTTTATTTAACATATTTCTCTCAGCTAGCATGTAAACTCAAATTCAAGAATACAAATTATGTGTCGGTGGTTTAACAGGCAGCACGTTCACCTTTGACGTTGGGTGATCGGAAAACTTTGGGTTCTATTTCCATACCAGGTGCAAACTTACCAAGAGTAACTGAGACTTAACCAAACTATTTTTTATACATGCACACAGATACACAGATACAGAAACATACATACATATACACACACATGCAAACACGCACACACATATGCACATACACACACACACACACACACACACACACACACACACACACACACACACACACACACACACACACACACACACACACACATTCACAGTAGAAGGGTTACAGGTTCCTTTCCAGTTAATGCTTACAATGGCCGAACCAACATTAAGTTAAAACATCTGATGGCTAAACAGTCTCTCTTCAAATGTGTGGATGCCAATAATCACAAAAATTACTATGGGGTACCTTTCATTAATAATTTGAGACATCAGCCACAATATTATATGAGTGAAAAAATGAAAATGTTTTTACTTTTTAAAAGATCACTCATACAAAGCAATATTTCACTGTTAGAGGGGAAAGAAAATGTTTCACATGGATGGTATGATGACAGAAAAAAAGCTATAACTATATTTGATATTATTGTCAATGACTTAGTGTAGATGACTGATGCTTTAATGTCCAGCAAGCCTGAAACACATTCCTTTTTTAAACTTCCTCTACAAGTTAGAATTTCACAAGTCCAAGTAATAGTTCTAGTCAAAAAGGAAAGAAAACAGCAGGGATGTTGATTCAGGATACTCCATGGACTCAAGTTTAATACAATCCACAGAGGTTAGTAAGATTCCAAACCTAAATACGATATGTCTTTCTGTTTCAGTTAAGTTGCTAGACCACAGACAGTTCCATTCCATGGTGAAGTAATTCACCTTGTCAAGGAAACAGAATAACAACAGTAAATAATTCCACATTATAGTAAATAGTTCGAGTGTTAACAAATAAACAGTTATAAATTCTGCATATCTAATGAAATACACTATTTATAACCGTGGTGGTGGTGCTGCGGTAGTGTTGTCACCTCACAGTAAGACGCTGTCCAGTTCAATTCTCAGTTAGAGCGTCTTCTGCGTGGAGACATGCGTGAATGGGCATACCTTCGTTGAAGGTTGTGCATCAGGGCTGGTAACTCTGCATGTAAAAATCAACTACCAATCATTAGCGAACCGGAGTTCTGCTGTGGCGACCCCTAACCGGGAAAAGCCAAAAGACACAACACAACATTTTAACATCCAAGAAAACATATATCAAAATGAATGACCACTGGCATTCAATTAGAAAATGCATATACAGTGATGTCCTATGGAGAACAGCAGCTGGGGAGTTCAAGTTTGTGGAGATGGACTTGACAAGTTTAAACTTCAGCCACTTTACACTCAATGAAATATACAATAATGTATGCTGCTTTTTAGGAAAATAGAAGCCCCCCCCCCCCACACACACACACCCACACACCAGTGCCACTATTCATAGATGGGTGATCTGGGATACATAGGAGCTACTCTGGAGTAAACTTTATAGTGTGTTTGATGTACTGGAATTTATGCCATTCTAGTGGTATCTTTTGATTAAAACTGGAAAAATATAAGAACTTGAATGCAATAAAAAATTAGGGTCATAGGTACTGGAATTCGTGTGAAGGAAACAACTGCATCTTTTCAACTGTCTGAAGCCAGAACCGTGAACAAATAAAAAATTATCATGATCAACAAAGTTTGCCACAGAGCAGTTCTGTTAAGTCTTTTTAAACACGAGCTGTATTAAAATAGACTGGCTTAACTCTCAAAGGCAATGTTGTCTGGACAAATAAAACTAAAAAAGAGCTAGAAATACAAATATAGTAATGGCAGAAAAAGTCCAGAACTGCTTGCACAGGGCAAGAAAACGCCATGAAAACAAATACTTGCTAAATTAGTCTGTCTTCATTTGGATTCCTTTTTTTCCCTAGAGTTCCATAGTTTTGTGCTCATGCCAGTTGAAACATCTGCAGCTGCATCAAGAAGCTAGTTAATGCAGTTGCTTTCTTAGCCATGTTCTCAGGGACAGAGGAAGCTATTAAGGACAATATGAGCAGTCTAAGTCTGAAATTGGTCACTAACTGATTAGTGTTCATCCCTAGAAACAAATTTAAATACGTAAATAAACAGAAGTAATTACTGTGGTGCTGCGGTAGCGCTGTCGCCTCACAGTAAAACGCTGGTCGGTTCGATTCTCAGCTAGAGCGTGTTCTGCGTGGAGATATGCGTGAATGGGCGTACCTTCGTTGAAGGTTGTGCGTTAGGGCTGGTAACTCGGCACGTAAAAATCAACTACCAATCATTAGCGGACCGGAGTTCCGCTGTGGCAACCCCTAACCGGGAAAAGCCGAAAGACAATTACTGTGTCTAAAACATTAACAAAGAAGTTGCTATTGAAGCATTATACTTTTGACAAATAACAGAAAGAACACCTTTCATTTAAACATGCACATGTTCACTAAGGTAATTAGTTTCCATTGTGAGATCTCAGTGTAAAATTCTCTGGCAGCAAACTGTATGAGATAAACTCACCAAAAAGTGCTCTCAAAGAAAACATAGGTGATATAAGTTTTATTTTTTTAAAGGGGTCATCCCCCTTACTTCACTCCATGATTGCACAACCACATTAAAGTGGGAAAAGGCCTAAAAAGTGTGAAAAATCACCTCACACAACTGCAGTCTTACAGAACAGCTGATGCATAGTAGATCATTACAGGAATAGGCATTTCAGGGAGATGGGACTGAAGAAATTGCCTTCTAACAGTTACAGTTTGATGAATGGTAACTCTTCAAGCTTTTTAATTTCAGATTGCTTTCTATGTGTTGTCTGCATACTTTTCCACTGTATGTCTGAGTTTTTACAAAGTACTCTGGTTTCCTTCCATATGACAAACACAAGCTGTAGGTTGTGTTTGTTTGTATTTATTTTTAGGACCAGCACTCAGGTCAAATCAAGTGAGCATAAGTTTACTATTGGGGAATTGGCAATGTTCCAAATTCCCATAAATATGTGCACAGTTTATGTGGACAATGGTCTGGAATCCATTGCAGAAGTAGTTTCTTTGCCTTGTTCTCAGAGACTGCTGAGGGAGGCTCCATCTCCCCAACAACCATGAAATGGATAACACACATGCCAGAGAATGAATAAGTGAATGAATATTTTAGTATATAACAAAGGCTGACTAATGTCTGTTATGTCTCACACACACTACTGTTGCAGATAATCTCTAGATATTTTGAAAATCCATTGCTTTGCTATATGCAATCAATAACAAAGTTCAACAGGGACATTATTCTTGCAGGTTAATAAGCTGTAAAAAGGTAGCAAAAATTATTTGGACAAATTCCTGAACAATTTGCTCAATGTTCAGCATATTGCAACGAAGTTGCAAGCATAGCTAAGATGTCTGCTATTACAGTAGGAGGCTTATGGACTCCATATCTATATGGAGATATATGGAAACTTGTAAAAACGTTGTGGCAGCTGTCTGTATCTTACATGCAGTTCCCTAACAAGCTACAAAGGCAATGAGATTTTTAAAGGTGAAAGTAAAAATTGGATGTATATGCTGGATAGTTATAAGATTCCACTTATAAAAAAAGTGAAAATGCTAGTATAGGGATCTACTACAAGTGCTGGAGTAGCAGGTGTTCAACACGAGCTTGAATTCAGGGACTTGAGCATCTTGTAGCTAGTGTTGGCTGCCACTCACTCTTGAAGATGAATACTAGCTCGAGCAAGCAGCTGGGGAAGGAGTGGGAAAGGGTAGAAGTGTAGATTAGGGCAGGGGAGTTTTAGGGTTAGAGAGCAGGATGGGAATATTCAGTTTAGGAAGTGGGAGGGAAGATTTTTGGTTTAGGAAGCAAATTGGAAATTTAGGTCTAGGGAGAGAGGACCAGAGTTTTAGGGTAAGGGAGTAAGGACTCTGGGTAGGATCTGGGTGGGAATTTTATAGTTAGAGTTAGGACTCTAGTAGGGTTATACAGTCTTATAGCATTGGGTATTGTGAGGTCTATGTAGTTACAGAAGATCAGGCTAGTGGGTGTTCAAGTGCTACCTTTTTTGAGCAAGTGACAGCAAACAAGCAAGAGTGTTGCAAGCTACTAGCATGCAAGCCATTGTAGATTCCTAGGATATGCAGCAGCACTGGGCATAAGGCATATGTGTTAATAGCTGAGGCACTATTGCAAACTGCGCCTTGTCCAATAGCAAGGCAGCAACCACCTAACCAATGCCTAAGGCTTATTTTAGCTGTTAAACAAATAATGAAAATAACAATAGTACATTGATATTAATATATATATATATATATATATATATATATATATATATATATATATATATATATATATATATATATTATTTAGAATGTCCTTGTGTTCTGACTGAAGAGTGCTTTTCAAATAAACTGATAAGTATATTTTTTGGCACTTTTAACTTTTCAGAGCTCTGCACTGTCTTAATTTTTGCTTGACTGAATTATATATATATATATATATATATATATATATATATATATATATATATATATATATGCTGGCATTGTTTTCTGTTTTCTGATCTGTTCTGAAACTGGTTCCCCCCTATTCCTGTGGTGTTCTTAAAGTTGGTACATCTGATCTAATAGCTTTTGTGTTATCTGATTGTTTCAAGGCTTGCTGATTTAAAAATAGTCCCTGCTTGTAAATTCCTGCATATCATTTAGGATCTCCTTGTGTTCTCAAACAAGCTGATAAGTATATTTTTGGCACTTTTAACTTTTCAGAGTTCTGCAGTCTTTTTAATTTTTGCTTGACTGAATTATATATATCTCCCGGCATTGTTTTCTGTTTTCTGATCTGTTCTAAAACTGGTTTTGTCCCTCACACCCTCCCAATTCCTGTGGTGTTGTTATAGTTGGTGGCTTTGCAGTTGCCCGCCCCTACTAGGACACTCCTCCCAGTTTAGTGTTCATTCTACTTAATACAGAGAGAACATTTGAGAAGGCCAACCCACTTAAGTTCTTAACCTTGAATTATTTTCTGCTCCTCCTTTCTCCCTTTGCACTTTACTTAAAAAAAAATCTCCTTGTGTTTTGACTGAGTGTGCTTCTCAGCTAAGTATATTTTATACACTTTTTAACTGTTCAGAGTTGAACAAAACAACAGTTGAATTCAGTTCAGAATACATTTTGAATAAATTGCATTTATTTAAACTGCATTTGCTTTAATACTACTACACACCCAAGTGTGCTAGCTTGCCCTGCACATTCAGTTGTTTTTAGTGGTGTCTTAGCTGCTTTCTGAGAAAAAAAAAATCTAAGCTTGTTTCCTGCCTTTCCTGTAACTAGTCTAGTCCAGATACAGATTTGCTGTATCCAGGGCTGTTGGTAAGCTTCTGAGCCCCCCAAGCCTCATTATGTTGGAGGGAAGCCTTATAGCTTATCAGTGGGAGTGGTAAGCACTAGGTAGCCTATCTACCATAAGAGGAATGGTTTATGGCCCAGAAATAATAGTTTATTGACCGTTTGGGCAGGTTTTCCATCTCTTTCAACTTTCAGGTTTAAAAGCCCACATTTAACTAGTTTAGTCCAGATAGATATTTGCTGTATCCAGGACTGTTGGTAAGCTTCTGAGCCCTCCAAGCCTTTCTGTGTTGGAGGGAAGACTTCTAGCTTATCAGTGGGGGTGGTGCATACTATGTAGCCTATCTACCACAAGAGGAATTATTTCTGGCCCAGATATTGTAGGTTATTGACCGTTTGGGCAGTTTTTCCATCTCTTTCAACTTTCTGGTTTAAAAGTCCATGTTTGCACTTGTTTCCCACTTTTCCTGTAACTAGACTAGTCCAGGAACATATTTGCTGTATCCAGGACTGTTGGTAAGCTTCTGAGCCCCACAAGCCTTTCTGTGTTGGAGGGAAGCCTTCTAGCTTATTGGTGGGAGTGGTAAGCACTAGGTAACCTATCTACCACAAGAGGGATGATTTCTGGCCCAGACATTGTAGTGTTTTTGACCATTTGGGCAGTTTTTCCATCTCTTTCAACTTTCTGGTGTAAAAGCCTGCATCTGTGCTTGTTTTCATCTTTCCTGTAACTAGTCTAGTCTGGATACAGATTTGCTGTATCATAGGTTCATAGGTTCATAGGTTAGTACTAAGCTAACTGCCCTTGCGAGCCATTTTAAGCCTAGCCAGTTATCCCTTGTGAGACTCAAACCCTGCACCTTGTGTTTGTAAGGCAAACACCTTAACCATTAGACCACCCTCCCAACCCCTAGACCACCCTCCCAACCCCTATCCAGGACTGTTTGTAAGCTTTTGAACCTCCCAAGCCTTTCTGTGTTGGACAGAAGCCTTTTAGCTTGTCAGTGGGAGTGGTAAGCACTAGGTAGCCTATCTACCACAAGAGGAGTGGTTTGTGGCCCAGAAATTGTGGTTTATTGGCCGTTTGGGAAGCTTTCCATCTCTTTCAACTTTCTGATTTAAAAGCCCGCATTTGCACTTTTTCCACCTTTCCTGCAACTAGTCTAGTCCAGATACAGATTTGCTGTATCTAGGAATGTATGTAAGCCTCTGAGCCCCCCAAACCTTTCTGTGTTTGAGTGAAGCCTTTAAGCTTATCAGTGGGAGTGGAAAGCACTAGGTAGCCTATCTACCACAAGAGGAGTGGTTTCTGTCCCAGAAATTGTAGCCTATTGGCTATTTGGGCAGTTTTTCCATCTCTTTCAACTTTCTGGTTTAAAAGCCTGCATTTGTGCTTGTTTCCCACCTTTCCTGTAACTAGTCTAATCCAGATACAGATTTGCTGTATCCAGGACTGTTTGTAAATTTCTGAGTGGTGCCAAAGTCTGCTCTTCAAAATTTTCCCTTAGAATTGCTAGTTCTCTCCTCTCCTACACATTTACTAGCTTATTAGTTTAGCACTTTACCAGACTTCTTGTAGCAATTATTGTAACACACAAAAGTGATACCAGCACGAAATATTCTACAAGGAAACAGCTCCAGTACTTATTATTAATGCCCTCCCCTCCAGGCATGTCTAAAGGTCAGTTCCCTGTGCTTTCTCCTATTAACCTGGTGAACCTGGGCATCCTGAGGCAATGTAGCAACTGCCTCATGTACACTGACAACCCTCTCCTCTTACCTCCCAACACTCAGACTTGCGAGAGATGCACTTATATATCCAAATTGGAAGCCATGCACTCTCCAGCCAAGACTGGAATAGCTGGTCAAAAGGAGAAGGTCAACACTTGCACTGCACCACATGGACACATAGCTCTCCAAAACACACATCAGCACTGCCTTCACATAAAAACACAAACCACACACCCACCTTCGTGGAGGATCTCAATAAAAATCTACCCAAATAACAGAGACCTCCAAGGCAGAAATGCACTCAACCACCACAGCACATCACTAATCATGAGACATATAACTCTCCTAAACAGGGTACCACTCAATCAAAGCCCCTAAGGCAAAACAGCATGCCCAACACACTAGTCATAGGTGACTCGATAGTGAAGCACACTGATGTCCCACTCACTAGGTTCAATAAGAAGACAATAAAAGTCAGCTGCCTGTCAGCCACATAACGCATGCACTCAGGTCCCTCAATAACAGGTACAAATATGACTCTGTCATTGTACATGTGGGTGTGAATGACTTGAGATGTACCTCCCTGGATTACATGAAAAGAGACATGGAGGAGCTCTTGGATTATGTAGCTCAGGTGGGTATAACCCTAGCCCTGAACAACATCCTACCATCACTCAGAATGATACCACAGTACAAGCAAAAAATTATTGATTTCAACAATTGGCTAAGTTTCTGGTGTAATTCTAAGGGGATCCAGTATCTATGTGCCTGGGATGATATGATTGACAGACCTCAATGCTTTGCCAGAGATGGCCTGCATCTGTCAACCCTGGGCTTCTGGATACTGGCCAAGGCTCTGGCCACCCCTATAGTGCCTTTTTTTAGGTGGTGTTCCAAAGACCAAATTACCACTGTAACAGCTACAAACAAATGCACCATGAGGGTCATACTGCTCAATGCTATAAGTCTAAATCTCAAAATGCACCCTTGCACTACCAGGTTATAACTCATTCCACACCTTTCAGCCCCAGAACTTGGACTGAAGCTCCAAAGGTGGTGGTGTTTGCATATTCATAAAGGATGCACACACCTCTAGACTGGTAACCCAACATAATGCATCTGAGATACTTCAGGTGCAGCTAACATTGAGTAAGACACCAATTCAGGTTGTAGCCTGCTACAGGACCCCAACTATGTTCCAAGACTCACACTCCATGTTCCTAAGCACCCTGGAGAATATTGGGGTCCAACCTAACACTCTCATCCTGGGCAACTTCAACTACCCTTCCATTAACTGGGAAAACTACTCATGTACCAATACACTTGCCCAACGTTTCCTGGACTTCATTAATTCTAATGCCCTGGACCAGCTCATTCTTACCCCCACTAGAGGTAGCAACATCCTTGACCTGGTCATTGCTAACATGGGCAAACATTTCTCTATACCAATAGTCAACTCCTCCCTGGTTAGATCCGACCACAAACTAATCATATTGGAAAATCCACACCCCCCCCCTGCCCGCAAAGGTAACCACCATGAAAAACTTCTCCAAAGCTAACTTTGGGCTCCTAAAAACAGTGGTGGCTAACTTCACAGCACCCATGCAAATGGAGAATAGTTGCATGACCGCAACACAACACAACCTCATCAAATCCTCTAAAGCTAGCTATGAAAAGAGAATTGCAGCAGATAGTAAAGACAACCACAAGGCCTTCTATAGTTATGTAAAGAATCCCCATGGCAATACCCAGATTTGCTCTGAGCTACTGCACAATTGTACCTACTATACTGAGCCAACAGATATTGCCAATATACTGGCCGACAGGTTCAGTCCCAACTTTACCCCTCCCCCAAAGGACCAATCACAATACCAGTAGAGTGCCAGGCACCCAGTATTACTGCTGCACAGGTGAAAACAGTGCTGTCCAAGGCCAAGAATACAGCTTCTATGGGATCTGACAATATCCCTGGCTGTGTTCTACATGAACTACAGAGCGAACTGGCACCTCACCTGTGTGCTCTGTTCAATCACAACCTCACCTCAGGCTTTGTCCATACCAAATGGTGCACTTCTGCTTTCATCCCTCTCCACAAAGGAGGAGTGACTACAGACCCTGGAAACTATCACCCCATTAACCTGATGAGTCTGATATGCAAAGCTATGGAATGCATCATCATGGACCTAATAAACACGGATATAGGGAATCTCCAAACTGGATCCCACATAGTTTGGTTTTGTGAAGGGTAGATCATGCTTACTCAACTTGGTTGACTTCTTTGAGTCCATCACCAGAGCTGTGGATGAAAGCAAGGTGGTTCATACAGCCGACCTTGATCTGGCCAAGGCCTTTGATACCATTCCCCATTCAGGAATCATAGAAAAACTCACTAAGCTAGGCATCAACCCCTATATCACTAGGTGAGTTGCAAACTAGCTCACAGATGGAAACCACATTGCGAAAGTAGCTGACTCCAAGTCAGACTGCAGACCAGTCCCAAGTGGAATCCCACAGGGTTTAGTCCTGGGTCCTCTCCTGTTTGGTATCTACTTCTCTGAAGTCCAGGCCAACAGGAAGGGACTCTGGCTGACAAAGTTCACAGATGATTGCAAGTTGGGGGCTATTATTAACTCCCCAAGTGATGCTGACATCCTGCAGAAAGGCCTCACTGAGACCAATGACCGGTGTTAGAACCATAGCCTTAAGCTCAATGCCAAAAAATGTGTCATCACCCCCCTTGGGAAGAACCTAGTTCCTTGAATTACCACACTGATAGTAGTCCACTGAACACAGAAGGCGTTATAAGAGATCTGGGAACACAGGTTGACAGCAACCTCTCTTTTGACCACCACATTGCCACTGTGGTCAGAAAGTCCTTCTATGTGGCACATCTCATTACTAAGAGTTTTGCATCCAGGAAGAAAAAGAGGTCATTGTCTCCCTCTATTCTTCCCTCATTAGGCCAATCATCAAGTACAATGCCCCATTTGGCATGTACCTCACTAGACACCTGTAACAACTGGAGAGGCCACAAAAGTACCTCACAAAGAGGATTCTAGGCCTTAAACACTTGTCCTATATGGACAGACCTAAAAAACTCCAACTATTCTGTCTCATATCACCTACTTAGAAGCGATCTCTGCTTGACTTACAAAGCCATGTCTGACCCAGCTCTGTTAGAAATGCTACATCTAAAGAAATCCCTATCCCCCCACACAACACGCTCCAGAGACCTCAACCTCATTACCAAAATCAACAGAACATGCTGTTAATAACTCAGAGACTGCCCATGCTCTGGAATAGACTCCCTATACAGGTCAAGCAGAGCACCTCACTGGCCCACTTCAAGAGAAATCTTGATGAGTGGATGGGAAATAGAAAATTCACCCCAGGGATCAATCCACTGACTCTGCTCGACAGAAACACTGGGAACTATGGTTGGGTGGTCAGTATATGTGTATATATATATATATGTATATATATATATATATATATATATATATATATATATATATATATTTATATATATATATGTGTGTGTGTGTGTGTAGATATATATATATATATATATATATATATATATATATATATATATATATATATATATATACATATATAGATATGTAGAACATTTTTGATCTGGTGGGGGGTTCTTAAAAGGAGGAGAGAGATAAGAGTTTAAATGGAAGTAATTTCTATATATTGAGGAGGGTTGGCAATGTTGAGAAACTGTGGCTTATACTGTGTAGGTTATTCCTAGGTGTATGTAGGGAGGGTGCTTCTTGGGAGAGAGATCTGAGATTGTAACTGGCATACCATCTGGTTAATCTGCTACAGAAGAAGAGAAACATATGAAGCTTAAGAGTTTTATACAAGGGATAGTAGAATTATAGTGCACCTTTGCTGTTTTGGCAGTGAGTGTACCTTGTTAGGACTGTGACGACCCTCCACTGGACCAGTAATCAAGAAGCCTCAATCCTCACCACTGGCAACAGTTGGGGACATTCACTGAGAGGATAACAGGTACCTTGGATCCCGGGAACTACCGCCCCATCAGTCTGACGAGCCTGATCTGCAAGGCCATAGAATGTATTATCATGGAACTTATAAACAAAGACATTGGCAACCTTCAAACTGTGGACCCCACCCAGTTTGGGTTTGTGAAGGGCCAATCTTGTCTCCTGAACCTGACTGACTTCTTTGAATCAGTCTCCAGAGCCGTGAACAAGGATAAGGTGGTTCACACAACCTATCTGGACCTCGCCATGGCCTTTGACACCATCCCCCACTCTGGAATCATAGATAGACTTACTAAGCTGGGCATTAATCCCTATGTCACTCGATGGATTGCCAACTGGCTTACTGACAGAACCCGCACTGTAAAAGTAGCCGACTCCAAATACAGCTCCAGACAAATGACAAGTGGAGTACCTCAGCGTTCAGTCCTGGGACTGCTCTTGTTTGGCATTTACTTCTCTGAAATACAGGCCAACACTAAGGGACTCTGGCTAATAAAGTTCACAGATGACTGCAAACTGGGAGCCATTACTGAATCACCAAATGATGTGGATACTCTACAAAAGGGCCTTACAGAAATAGATGCTTGGTGCCAGAGCCATGGGCTCAAACTCAATGCCATGAAATGCATAGTTATCCCCTTTGGGAAAAACATGTACCCGTGAATTACCACATAGGTGGCAGTACATTAAACACACACTTGGGAGAGGTTGGCACAGGTTTACTAGCTATGCCCCCTTCTGCCCAGACTATAAGGTAGTTTTCACTGCCGCTAGTCATTCCTGCCAGCTACCTTAAGGCTTTTCCAAGGGCACTCAATATACTTGAGTGATATTAATATTAATACAAATGGCAGTTTGACCAAGAGAAAGGCTATTAGGAGTGGCCCACACAGTGTCACCAAATAAAATCACAATTTATATATCTCTACACAGATCAGCCACAATGAAAGATTTAAATATATTTAATAATAAATAATAAAAGAACAAGACAATACTAAATATATATTCTCAGTGACATCAGAGTTCAAAACCACAGGGGATATTTAATACAGCTTTGCAGGACAGTCTCAAATAAAGAAAGAAAAATATCTAAACTAAGCTCCACTATATTCCTGACTATATCTAAGAGAGTTATACGGTTCCCAAGTAACTTACTTACTATAGAGCAAGACAGATGTGTTTAATGATTCTTGTCAGGTCCAAGACAGAATGCAGAATGCTCTGTCTCACTAAGAGACTTCTCAAATTAATATCTAAAATATTACTGTTGAGATAGTTTGCAGAATTGCATCATTTCTTGTCATCTGACTTCTAGTTCCCAGGTAAATCCCCCCATTGCCGAAGCTGCCAATATTTAGCATCTACCTGTAAAAATATACAGGCAAGGGCTTTGGCTCAGATCTTTGGCAGATGCTGGAAGTCATAAAACAATTGAATTCTTCCATGCTTCAAAAGTAGCAATTAGTTCACTCCAAGAAAGATACAGAAAGCTTCCTAGTACAGACTTTGTGTCTCTAGCTGCATTAAAACCTTCAGAGATAGTCTCTTATATTGTGGTGCCTATAAAGTAATTTAATTTCAGATATTTTTCTAAAGTTTGCTGGACTGAGCTTAACCCTCCAGTTTCCTCTGTTAAGCATATACATTTAAACAGTTACAATAGTGCATGCACATTCCAGTAGGGCACACTGTGGATACATTTTAAACACAGGCACTATACAAATACCTTTTCAACACAAACATCTGTACAAATAAGTTTGATATACACATGGCATATAGTTCTAATACATTTGCAACACAAGCACCTTATATGACATACAGTTGTAATGCATTTGTAACACCAGCATCTTGCATAAATAAGTTTGATATTCACAAATGACATATGATTATTTACAAAATTCCAGCTGTTTGTGCTGGCAGTATCTCCTTTCATCACAATGACATTGCAGTGATGGGGGGGGGGGCAAGTGTGACAAATCTTCATATATTGTTTACTATGACTGGTGAGTCATGTTCAAGTTGAGTCATAAGCACTCTTTTTTAATTACTCCTCTAATTTCTGGGGAAAATTATGTTGAGAGATCCTTTTTGGCTGAAATGAGTGGAGAGTTGATTTTTGATTAGGTAGTATACATGCAACAATGTAACAATGTAGTTTTAGGTTTTGATCTAACCACCTCCCAAGGTATTGGAAGTACATGGTCATTTCAATGCACACTTGGCTGTTGTGTTGAATGGTCCAGCATCTGGGCATCAGTGGGAATTTGTACTTTGTAACAAAGATCATGGATTTTGTTCTCTTAGTTTGCAGGATGAGTTTGTTATTGGTAAGCTGATCTGATAGGTGGGAGAGGACTTCTTCTGAACCTTCTTTGATGGTGGATGGTGAACAGTTGGTCTCATACATGACTGTATCATATGTGTAAATATATGTAGAAGTTCAGTGGAGGGAGTTTACCAATAATCATGGATCATTGCAGGAGGGATAAAACCAATCCCTGGAGGCTATTTTTAGCAGTGCACAATGAGAGATAGTTGAGCCAGTTGAGACTAGAATGTTATGTTGTTAAGGAATTCTCTAAAATATAGGAGGGTGTCTTGGTGGATTATTCCTGATGAGGTAAGGGAGTTTAATAGTTGTTCATGATCTACAAGGTCAAAATGTTTAGTTAACTCAATGAAAACTCATTCTGAATGTTTTCCATGAGTGTATACAAGGCTGTCATTGGACTATGGTCTGATCAAAATCCACATTGATAAGAAGGGAGGATGTGCTGTTTTTGAGAGTATTCAGTAAGTTTTTTTTAAGATTTTGCCTAATTTGGGGAGGATGGGTATTGGGGCATAAAGTAATGTGTGCTTTCAGGTCTGGCAAATTTATACATTGGCTTTACTATGGCATTTTCCCATTGACATATCATTGCATTAATTAAGAACTAGAGGTCATTTGGGTACTGTAGGGATAGAAGGAGATATTCTTTGCAGAGGATGATAATCCATGTTAATAAACCATATGCACGTGTTAGTTCATCTAAGGGGATATCATCAATACATTTCTCGATGTCTGATTTTTTTTTTTTTTTTTTTTTTTTTTTTTTTTAGATAAACATGTAGGTGTATGAGGTTTCATATTGGTGGTATAGTGTGTTAATGTCTTGTAGGGGAGTAAGAAGTAAAGAGAATTATTTTAGGAAGCCTACTGGGGACTGGTAGCCAGAGGACATTGGGACAGTATCTTTTTTGTAGTGGATTTTGACACCAGTCATATCCAGTGCTGGGGTTTAAGAGGTGCTTTAATTGTCTTGGACTATTTATTATGGATTTTTGAAAATCATGTAGGAAGTTTGCTGTTTGTATTCTGATGACCTTTTGATCACGTTTTCTCAACTTGGACTAAACTTTGATCACGTTTTCTGAGGGTGATACATTTGCCTTTGTTTTACAAGGATGGTAGCTTTTTTTCCATTTTTGCCAAGATCTGTCTCTTAAATTGTATAGGGATTTTTGTTCTTTTGTGGTCCTTGGTTAAGATAATTTTTGAAAAATGTGGAAATTTTAGGGAAATTTTTTTCTTGTAGTTGAAGGAGTATAGCTGTTAGGGAGGTGGTAAGGCAGTGAGGTTAAATGCAATACATATGGACAGTTTGGAAAAAAACTATCGACAAGCATGTTCTGAAATGTGTAATAGAATTGGATTACATATATAAACTCCACACACATATGTAGAGCTATGCAAATGTAGCACACAGAATAACCTGAGCTCAGAACTAAACCCCAGAGCAGTGTGGCAGAGATTTTCAGCATTAAGCCAGCAGACCGCTGTTGTTAACTCATTACCTAGCAAAACAATTTGGAAGGATACAGCTAAAAATGCATTTGCATATAGACAAGGTGCAGTATCTTCAGTTGTTTCAGTTATTAACTGCATTTTAAAGTTTCCTGTTCAGTTCTCTTCCCTCAGAAACCTATGGCAGAGAGATCTGCTCAGTGTATGATTCTGAAAAGGCAGTACTTAAGGTTCTCAAACTAAGGAATTGTGTGTGCCTAATTTAAACCCATTGGACATGGTAGATAGCAGTCCTCAATGCTTCTGTGGGTGCTGCAAATACCTGCTTTACACTGGCATAGTTAAACAGATGGGTCATGGCTTTTAAGGTAAAATGCTTTTTTCAGTAAAACTGGAAAGTTAACATCAGTAGACTATGAAACTTAAACTGCCATAACTTCCTGAGGAAATTTGTATTCTGTCAGAGGAAATAATGAGAAATAATGAAGGCTGATGTTGCAGAAATATACTTTAATAGTGGAGCTATTAGAAACACAGAGTGGGGTCATTTCAAATGAAGCTTCTTCCATTGTTTGTAGGGGATGTCTATAGATATACAGTAAGCTGCATCTACCCAGTAGCATATTAACAATACTAGTAACTGATAATAGTTTTATTTAGTATTGTAATATTTGTTATTAAATAAATTAATATTTTAAGAAAAGAAATGCTATAACTATAAAGGGGTAGAATTGGCCGCAGAAAGCTAAGACTTTGAAAAAGTGATAAGAATATACTTGAAATGTCAATATCCAGTATGAATGAAGTATCATGAAAAAAAGATTCTGTTCAGACCTCAGTGACAGAAGATGATTGGGTCACAAGGGGGCCTTGATTCAGAAATCAGAAAGATTGTTTGTAAAAGAGGTCCAGAATAACTAGTCAAAAACTCAACCCACACACCTCTCAACTCCTCATCTGTCCAATTTGTAGCAGGAGACCATTAAAAATCATAGAAAAGAGTCCAAAATCATAGTATTCAAAATGTGTTTATTCATAAATTCTTGCCCCAGTGGGTAGGGGACACGATCTATAAACTTTCTGTCTTGGGGGCCACAACATTTAAACTTAGGTCCCCTGTGGTGCTAACAGATGAACATCTACATAAATGCAGCCTTACAACCCTTACTGTGCCAAGTTGCACCAGGACCGGCCTTAGGTCAGCTGGTGCCCTAGGCAAAAGGGCTCCACGGTGCCCCCCCCATCCTGGTTTACCTGCACCAAATAAATACTGGAAAAGCGTCCCTGCCAGAGTGGTTCCCTAGGCAGCCGCCTAGTTGGCCTATGCCTAAGGCTGGCTATGAGTTGCACATGCACACTTCCATGCAGTACAAAGCAGGCAAGTGACCTCAACCACCCCTGCAATCAAATCAAAATTAGTCAGTACGTGTCATTATAGAGCACATATATAGAAACTCAGACACACACAGAGCCACAGGGTCATAGATGCATACACACATATACCCAGAAAGTCACACACACACACACGCACACACACATGTGCACACGCACACACACACACACACACACACACACACACACACACACACACACACACTTACACACACACACTTACACACACACACACACACACACACACACACACACACACACACACACACACACACACACACACTGTCACTTTAATTTTCTACAGCTCAGATTTCTGATTGTGATCAATTGAATGAAATACATAAATGATAATTGCCATAATGTACTTTAGCTTTTTGATGTCAGATGCATATAATATACATAGTAATGTGTGTTGGCACCCTATTGTCAGAAAATATAATGCAAACTATTATACCTCCCCAAACGTATACACACACACACACACACACACACACACACACACACACACACACACACTGGGATGTGGCTATTTTGTTGCTTATCTATGACGCAGATGTTCAATTATGATCAAGGGAATAAGTTATTACATAAATAGTAGCTGCTCTATTGTCCTTTTGCTGGTCATTACTGTCAAGACACAGTGAGTATGTGTACAAATGAATAACTACATTGATAATACCAGAGTAATACACTTTAGCTCACTCTTGTCAGGGCTCATTCAGTACAGGCTATTACAATGTCCCCCAACACAAGCATAGATGTGAGAGTGTTCGATCTCGCCGTTTGTTCTTACACCTGGGGGTTCGGAGCCGATCCTCGGCTCCGTGTCGGCCGCTTGCAAGCTCTGCATCGAGAAGAAGCTCGAGACTAACCTAACTCCCACAATCCCCCTCTGCCTTTACCTCAGATCTAGTTTGCCGCTGCAGCGTTCGCATCACTTGATCGAGCTCGAGCACCTAAAGCTAAGATTTAAACTTGTTTCTTGTATTTTTGAAGTTAGAATTTCTCTAAATTCTTGTATATTGACTGTGTGTGTGAGTGATATTGTCTCGAGGTTTTTCTCGGTTCCAGTTAAAGTTATTTTAACTTGTTAGAGTTCCCTCGGGCCTATCCCTCCCTTCAGGATTGACTGCCGAATAGACACTACTACTGGATTTGACATTTTTACCGGATTAGACATTATTACTGGACTTTACTGTTATTGTTTGCTGCCTTTTAGCTTTTTAAGATGTCTGAAAAGGCTAAGTCTGGGTTCAAGCGTTGCCAGTGTGGCCAAAAGATGTCAGTTACTGACAATCATAGTTCCTGCGTCTACTGTCTTGGCCCTCTCCACCTGCAAGAAGACTGTTCTATTTGTCATTCTTTCAGTGGGAGGGTCATGACAGATAGGCGCAGGAAACTCATGGATAGGGGTTTGTTAAAACCTACCTTTCAAGAGGCTCTGGATGCTTCAGACCAGGCATCCAAATCCTCGAAGGAATCGAAGACATCGGAGCCCAGGTCATCGGCTCCGAGCTCTTCAGATAAGGTTTGATCACCGGTTCCACAGACTTCGGGACTGAGTGTTCAACTGTTATCAGTTTCTGAGCCTCGAGTCTTGGAACCGGTGACGGAGCTCCCTCCCCCGACACTGTTGAGGTCGGCTCCGTCTTCGATTCCTTCGACGCGTTCTTCCAGACCCCTCTCCGACACCGATGTAGACCGCGTGGTGCAGAAGTTAATGGAGCATACGGCCTTATCCAAACTCATCTCGGTCTCCTCTCAGTTGGTGTCAAGACTTGAAGGCCTTCCCCTATCTCCATCTGTTCCTCCTCCGAGACCTGTCCAGTCTTCGGAGCCGGAAGAAGCTGATCTCCTGATTGTGGAGCCCTCGGTGCCAGAACCGTCCTTTTCTCGGTCGGCTCCATTCACCTCGACTCCGTCGGATCCGGTACCGGAGTCTCGGAGCTGAAGATCCATCCTTGGTTCCGGGACCGAGAGTCGGACTGATGTTTCGGTTCTGACACTCCCTCTCGGGGCCTCGGCTTGGATCGACTCGGTTCCGTCCTCGGGGTATATACCTTCGGTGCCTGTTTCGGGGATTCTTCCCATTTCTTCGGAACCGGGAGATACCTCGACTCGGGATCCGGGGGCCTTCGATCTCATGAGGAAGGTGTTGTCTACCCAGACAACCACATCAGCAGAAACAGCTTCTCCTCCCCATAAAGGACCGTTATCCTCCTCTGCACCCACGGCTACATCTAAGCGTCGAGCACCTGTGTCTCAGCCACCCCTGGAGGGTGCCCCCTCTTCCTCGGAGGCTTCTTTGGATGCTCCCCCCGAAGAAGTCCCTAGGAAAAGATTGTGTAAGAGGAGACACTTAGATTCTCCACAAGAGTCTTTGACATCGGACACTGACTTGGATGAGTCAGAAGGGTCCCCAAAGTCACCCTCAGAAGATGTCTCCTTTTCTGACATCTTGGAGATCCTGAAGCAGAGAGGTGATTGGCAATCCCTCCCCCCTTCTGAGGATGAGTCAGTGCTGCTGAAGGCATTTGGTGCTCGCCCTTCCTCCTCCTGGGTCACTCCACCCTTCGATGAGTTAATGGAGCTGATTGCTCGAAGGGCGTGGGAGACTCCTGACACGGTGGAGCCAGTCCCTAGAAAGCCTAATAAGTATATTACTGCACCCCAAGAAAAGGCTTTTATAACAAAGGGAGTTCCAGTGGACGCTATGGTGGTGGCAGCGGCCACGAAAAAGGAGATGTCGGAATCTTCCTCATCTGTCCATCCCCCTAACAAAGATTCTAGGACTATGGACAGGTATGGAAGCGCATTTTAGTTCAGCGGCTTTTTCTATGCGATCCCTGAACTATTTGACCCACTTCACACGACTACAGAGGGATCTAATCAAAGAGTTGGGAGATACCCTCCAGGGTACTACAGATGCTGCTGTGTCAGAGAAAGTTACAGCACATCTCAATACCCTTACATCCATTGTAAACTCATCCATGAGGCTGATCTCATACGCAGCCGAAGGATCGAGTAGGGCAGCAGCTTCAGCGATTGCTCTTCGTAGACAATCCTGGATGCGCTTATGTTCATTTGCGGAAGCCTTCAAGTCTTCTTTTACTAACGCCCCATTTGACGGTGCCACTCTCTTTGGCCCCAAAGTAAAGGAGACCCTTACCTGGTGTGAACAGGAGGGAAAGACTCTGTCTGCTGTCGGAGTCTGTTTTTCCACCCCATCCAGACCGTATCCCAAAGGGCAACGCGGTGGAAAAATGTGGTTTCGAAAACCCCAAGGATCTTTCCCAGGCACACAGGGTGATGCCCCCTCCAGAGGCAGAGGAGGGGGCAGAGGTGGAAGACGCCGCCCCGGCGGCAGAGGGGGTCCGCAAAACCAAGGTGACAGGGATACACCCCCTGGAAAACCTTTCCAGCACTCCTGAGAGGAGGCCCGACTGTCCTGCTCTGGAGGCAGTCGGGGGTCGCTTAGCTTTATACCCTCAGGCCTGGCAAAATCTTACATCAGACAATTGGGTAAAAAGCGTTGTTACCAGAGGCTACAAAATACCCTTCCTACTGCCCCCCATTCCAATGAAAAGACTCCCAGATGTGCCGCCCCATCTGCGAAATCCTGCAGCTATAGAAATTTCAAAGCTGCTAGAAAAAAGAGTCATCCAACCAGTCCCAGCGGACCAAAGAGGATTCGGAACTTACTCAAGGTTCTTTTTAGTTCCAAAGAAGACAGGGGACTGGAGGCCTATTCTGGACCTAAGCAACCTCAATACCTTCGTCAAGAAAGAAAAGTTCCGAATGGTCACGCTTCAATCGATCCTTCCATTTTTACAGAAGGACGACTGGATGTGCTCAATAGATCTAAAGGACGCGTACTACCACATCAAAATGGCCAGGGCATCCAGGGATCACTTGCGCTTCTGGCTGGGAGCCAGCCACTTTCAGTTTCGAGCCCTGCCCTTTGGTCTGACCTCAGCCCCCAGGGTTTTCACCAAATGCATGGCAGTGGTGGCGTCTCACCTGAGACGCCTGGGATTCCAGGTGTTTCCGTATCTGGACGACTGGCTCCTGTCTGCCACCACCCAGCGTCAACTGATACAAGCCAGGGATTACACACTACAGCTTTGTATTCACCTCGGAATTTCCGTAAATTTCGAAAAATCTTCACTACAGCCATCACAGCATATCTTATTCATAGGAGCAGAATTGGATACGCATCATTTAATTCTAAGACTTCCCCCAGAAAGGATAGCCTCACTACAAACCCACATAACTCTTCTTCTGTCATCCAGGAAATCCCCAGCAAAGCTGGTTCTGAAGGTTTTGGGCCTCATGGCAGCTTCCCTCATTGCGATACCATTGGGAAGACTGCACATGAGAGTTCTGCAATGGCTACTATTTGCACAATGGTCGTTCCAACAACTTCCTCTAACACACAAAATTCTGATCACGAACACATGCAAATCACACCTAGCCTGGTGGCTTCAAACTTGCAACCTTTCCAGCGGAAGACCATTTGTGCTACCCACGCCGACAGCTACGGTGACCACGGACGCTTCCCTGATAGGGTGGGGGGGCATCTTTCAGGGCCAGACAGTCCAAGGCGAATGGACCGAGTTAGAGTACAATCTGCACATCAATGTTCTAGAGTTGAGGGCAGTGTTTCTAGCGTTGCAACACTTTGCTCCCCTTCTTCCTCTAGGGACTATTGCAGTACAGACGGACAACATGTCCGTAGTCTGGTACATAAACAAGCAAGGGGGGACCAAGTCTTATCAACTATGCAGAGAGGCCATGAGAATCTGGCAATGGGCGGAGTCCACAGGTCGCTTTCTGATAGCAACGCATATCCCAGGGTCATCCAACGTCATAGCCGACAGGCTGAGCAGAGCAATCCTGTTGCCTCACGAGTGGTCCCTCAAACAGTCAGTTGCGAAGGAGATTTTTCGCAAGTGGGGCCAGCCTTCCTGTGATCTTTTTGCGTCTCCAATGAACGCCAAATGCAGGAGCTACTTTGCCCTATTACCCCCTCCAGGGGAAGTCCCCAGGGATGCACTGGTTCACGATTGGCCCCCGGGTCTCCTGTACACTTTTCCTCCCTTTCCCCTGATTGCAAAGTTTCTGCAGAAAGCCAACAACTTGCAAAGGACGATAATCCTCATTGCCCCATTCTGGCCTCGTCAAATTTGGTTCCCCTTTCTTCTGGCACATCGCATTCGGGGACCCTGGATGCTGGACCCGGAACCAGATCTACTGACACACTCATCAGGGGCTCCCCACCCCTCACTCTTGTCACTCCACCTAGCAGCTTGGCTGCTCCACTTCCCTACTTAGCCAGGTCTGATCTTCTCTCACCTGCAGTTCAGAATATACTAATAGCTTCTCATAAAGCTTCCACTACAAAGACCTACACCAGTAAATGGAAGCGTTTTGTGTTCTGGGCAAGTACACAGCATTTGGACCCTGTTATAGCTCCTTTAAGCAAGATCTTGGAGTTTTTGACAGAATTGTTTCACCAAGGAGCTTCTCCAGCCACTTTAAGGGTGCAATTGGCTGCCATTTCCAACTTTCATGTGGAAGAATGTGGGGCACCTGTTATGGCTCACAGACTTTGTAAGGCCTTTTTGAAAGGATCTTTCCATATTAGACCACCAGTTAGAACTCCTACATCTCCTTGGAATCTAAATCTCTTATTATCTAAGTTGATGCTACCTCCATTTGAGCCAGCCTCCTCTTGTTCATTGAAGTATTTGTCATGGAAGACCCTCTTTTTGGTAGCCATTACATCTGCTAGGCGAGTGTCTGAGCTTCAGGCTCTTTCCATTAAACACCCTTATCTGATCTTTCATTCTGACAGACTATCTCTTCGCACTAATCCATCCTTTCTCCCCAAAGTCTGCTCTATTAATAACATTAATCAATCCATTGAACTGCCTACCTTTTTCAAAAATCACTCCAATAAGTTGGAGTATATGTTACACAAGTTGGATGTTCATAGACAACTTAGATTTTACTTGGATAGAACAAAGGATCACAGGAAATCTGATCAACTTTTTGTAGCTTTCGCTGATAGCAGGAAAGGTGTAGCTGTTACTAAACGAACCCTTTCCAAATGGCTAACTGATTGCATTATATTCGTTTATGATTCATCAGAACAAACTTTACCTGGCAAACCCAAGGGGCACTCTACAAGATCAGTTTCTACATCCCTGGCTCATGCAGCTCGCCTACCATTAGACACTATTTGTGCAGCTGCCACTTGGTCTAAACCACATACTTTCATTTCTCATTACAAGGTAGACAGGGTTTCTAGGGACAGGGCAACCTTTGGTTCCACTGTGCTCAAGAACGTTCTCCCGTGAGTTCCTCAGGAACATGGAGCTAGGGACGCTACCCAGGTGTAAGAACAAACGGCGAGATCGAACACTCTCACATTTAGAAGTTATGTCCTTACCATAACGTTCCATGTGGAGTGTTCATCTCGCCTTTGTTCTTACATTCCCACCCTCCCACCCTCAGAAAGAACGTGCAGTTTGGTGCCTGGTCTGGATTATTTGGCTTCTGCTTTGCAGTGGTTGTATATATATGTATATCTTGTATATATATATATGGATAAGTGCTTGTACAGTATGTTGTTTGTTTTTTGCATGAATATGCTCTCTCTCTGACTCCTGGTTTGCTTGCAAACTAGATCTGAGGTAAAGGCAGAGGGGGATTGTGGGAGTTAGGTTAGTCTCGAGCTTCTTCTCGATGCAGAGCTTGCAAGCGGCCGACACGGAGCCGAGGATTGGCTCCGAACCCCCAGGTGTAAGAACAAAGGCGAGATGAACACTCCACATGGAACGTTATGGTAAGGACATAACTTCTAATTACTTTCCTAGCTCGCGCCCATTGTAAAACATACTTAAAAGTCTGCAGCATTATGTTATAGCTACAACATACATTTTCTCATATCTCTCAACCTCTTTCTGCAAAATTCCAAGACAAAGCCAAAAATTCATCCATCCATCCTCAACCTCTTTTCCCATTTTTGCACGTGTCAGGGTGTTACTTCCACAGTGACAATCCTCTATAGCCAATGTTTATACCACCAGTTGGCTAGTCCTGCCATGGCAGTTCATCTGTATCACACACTTGCATGCACACTCACTCAAAGGGCTAATTTAGAGTGTCCAATCCATCTGCTGCATGTCTTTGGAATGTGGGAGGAAACCAGAGCACTCAGAGGAAACCCACGCGAACACAGGGAGGACATGCAGACTCTTCGCCAAAAATAATGGAGTAAAAGGTTCAAAATCATGGATTGATTTTAAATATTTCCCTTATACACTTAGTTCCTAGAATGACACATTTTTCATTAGCATATATTCTCTAAAGGAAATAAAGCATACTTACACTGTTAACATCTTAGCACAAGTATTACGGACAAAGCTAAAAAATAATGTATTTTAGTTGATTTATTTTGCTTTGTAATGTATATTTAGAAACATTACAGAAAATTATAATAGCTATTATACAGCTACAAAAAGAAAGCAACCTTTGTAGCATAATGCAGTAAAAGTTTTATATATATATATATATATATATATATATATATATATATATATATATATATATATATATGGGTCTACTATACATGATCAAAATCTCACAAAGCCAAATCCCATATGACCGAGACCATATGATCGACTTTTGAAATTTCGATCACGTTAAAAAAAGTAAATAAATAAACAAAACAAACACTAATCTTCACATTGCTACGACCCCCACACCCCCACGAAATTTAAATATACCAACTCTGAGATTGTGCTATAGTGCGGAAGATGGAAATCTTCCCATTCCATACTGTACGGAGATACTCATTCCACATGGTCGATATATAAAAAGTCAATCATATGGTCTCGGCCATATGGTTTTCGGCTTTGTGAAATTTCAACCATGTGTAGGGGACTCATATATATATATATATATATATATATATATATATATATATATATATATATGTATGTATATATAAAATGAATCTCAAATAAGATTGCAAGAGCAAAAACACATAAGGGAAAGTTATATATAGTTGGGTAAGGGTAAACTGCAGGGAGAGATGGGTAGAAACAGGTTGGTGGAGACAATGGAGTAGGAGTGTAAGGTGGATAATGTTAATGGGAGCTGATAAGTGGATAAACTGAGAGACGGAGGAAAGTAGAGGAGAAGAGGGTAAAGAAAAAAGGGAAGGAAAGAATGAAAGAGAAGGTTTCCTGGATTAAGTAGAGGTGAAGAGGGAATAACTTGGTGACTTATGAGCAGGTGAAAAAAATGTTTAAAGCTACAGATAAGGGAGAGAGGTGAGAGACGTCAGTTGCATAAGTAATGGTAATGGTATGGGTTCTGAACTGAGATGCCAAGTTGGAAAATGTGAACTGTTAGAGGATGCTAGCCTGCAGATATACAGGAACAGAGCCAGATGTGTGGTAGGTGAGGCTTCAAGTGCGTGTTGACATTATTTTCATGATGTATTGTTTTCAGTGAGTATGGGATGAGGTTCCAGTTTTTGTCAATACTGTTATATTATAGGGAGTAGCCAGCATCATTATAGGACTTTAATATAGAGAGGAGAGATTTGTCTTTAGGTTATAGGGCTCTATCAGAGGAATGGGGGTGAATAATGTTTTTTAGACTTTGGCAGTTATCAGGGTTATAGGTGAGCTTATGAAATGTAGTGAGTTGAAACAGTAGTGAAGAAGTTCTAATCAGTTTAGTTCTTTGACGAATAGGTGATGATGAGTTCTTTTGTGATGATTAGCTTCAAATTTAGTGGTTTTATTTTAACATTGCTCTAGTTTGCGTAATAGGGAGGCTTGAAGTTTAATGAATAATGAGGCAGCATACAGATAGTTGGAAGAAGGAAGTATGAAGCTGTATGTTTCCTAACTGGTTCAGTGATATAGGCTTTGGCTCTGCATAAGGGTCCTAGTTTTTTTTTAACTGCGTAAGATAAGAGTTGGCCAAATTTTAATTGGTCGTTTATAATGATACCAATGATGGGGGACAGAAGCCTCGTATCAGCGACATATGTTAAGTACTGCTTTTATGTACTTAACATGCATTTTCTGAAAGATATGAATTTGGAAACTCAGCTACTTGTAATTACTTAGTAACAAATACTGATTTGCCACAACTTTTATGAGGACCAGACCAAAAAATAGGAGACAAAATCAGGGACAGTTGACAACTATGATATTCAAATGTCCTTCATTATTTGACTGAAATCTTCAACAATTTTCCAGAAAAACCACAACTTTTCCAAGTTACAGACCAACAGTATGAGGCAATATTAAGGACAGTTCATTACCTAATAGTGATTTTGTTTTACTCTCTGAAAGTGCTTTAACATTCAGAGCCGCAGTAATTCAGTCAGCCTGGTTCACGGTAGGAGACACCAGCAGCAACTCCAATTCAGACTGATTGATATACACAATTCTTAAACAAGCAAATAAGCTGCAAAGTAAAATGAAATTGTCCGTTTTAGTGAGGCAGCAAATCAGCAATGCAATTGACTGAGTGGGCACAACAGTGCTCTGGCAGTAGCTGGCAAGCAGCAACAGCAGCAGCTCCAATCAGCCCACGTTGCTCATTTGGACCCCACAAAGCTGAAGCCCTCCCTACAGAACAAAAGCAGTGGGACCCAAAAAATAAGTCACTGAAGCAGTCAACCAGGCTAACCAATAGATCTTTTGGTTTGGAATTGGCAGCATCTTCTAGTGCTCAGGATAGCTGAGAGTGTATTGTTAGCATGTTGACTCTGTAATGGCAACAGGAGTCAGCTAAATGGCAGCTCCAGCCCAGGCAGTTCACACCGAAACCAAGCCTAAGCAGCTGAAGAATGCAACACACACAAGCTACAGATTAGAAAAGAGGGGGAAAGGATGATGCAAAACAGCAGATCTTCTAATTCCATTTGGTCCATTTGTGAAACCGCTTACTGTATCACTTTTAGCCCTCCACAAGCTACAATGGCTTGAATTCTGCCATCAATTAAAACTGTTGCAGCTACTTCTAACACACCTCATACTTAACAAACTAAATACCTGCCCCTCTCTCACCAACCTAGTCTAATACTTTTCCCCCCTTCTCCCCCTCCACAGTTCAGAGAAACTTCTCCTAGAAACATTTACACCTAAATTGAATATTGGCAATCTTCTCTATACATTATCTGTAACAAAAATCTGGAACAACCTACCGTCTAACTTGCAAAACATCACTCAAGCAACAAGCTTCAAAAAAGGACTGGAAGTATTTTTCCAGAATGATTGGATCTGCCCTTGCAAGGATCCCACCTGACCACTCTCTTGCTGTATAATTCGTTTATCTTTGTCAAATTTACCTAACCTCTGAAATTCCTGACTGATAATTGCATAATCCTTCTAGCACTATATGTATTACCAAATATCTGTATATGTTTAAGCAAATATTTCTCTGCCATCTCTGTAAATGCTATCAACTATAGTTTGTACACTGTATGCTCTGCGTTTTATACTTATTTTTGTGTTAATATGTAAATAATCACTTTATTGGAGCTTTTCTCCTCAGTTCTCCAGTGAAAATGGGCAATTTGCTCAGTTGGACCAACCCGATCAACAAATGTGAAATAAATAAATAAGTAAAAGACTTGTGAACTGTCTTATCTGTTTTTCTTCTAGGTGCACTGTGCTATACCTTTTTTGAAAGAACCAATAATGCAGTGCAGCTAGAAGCTGGGCTAGTGAGGTGACTCCATTGACTTAATTTTTACTTTAACAGCTTTCCTCTCATAGGCTTAACAACTGAACCAATGAAAAAGTACAAACTGGAACTGTCAAAGAAAAATCAAAGTACTGGAGCAAGCAGAACACGGGAAGCAAAAATCTGAATGCTGTGTTGGGGGGGGGGGGCGTATAATGCTGTTTACCCTACAGAGACAAGGTACAAGGTTTGAGTCTCACCTTTTTAACGGAAACTGACAAGACTTAAAATAGCCTACAAGGGTAGCTAGCATAGTGCTTACCCATGAATGTATGAAAGCAGAACAGTTGAGAGGTATGTCAACAATGGATGTACCAAAGTAAATGTTTAGACTGGTTGCAAATAATACAGGATGAGCCAAGGCTGATTTGAATTAAAAAAAAAAAGCTCCTTAGCCGTAGTCTTTATAAACCATTTAATTAATACTTTAGGGACCTTTGCAGTACACCCACTTATAGATATGTGTAGGTCTGGGACCAATGATTTCACCTTCTCTCTAGCACTAATGGTCTAACTTTTACTGTAAAGATGTATCTGAATCAAATGCTGCCTGCTTCATCCAAACAAAATTGAACTGATGACTCCACACTGGTGCTGCTTTTATCGTAGATAATCATGATACAAAGCGATTCAAACAGTTTACTCCAGCAGTAGATAATAAAAATAACCCTTCTGATGGAAAGATGAAAGTCAGTCTGAAATAAAGGTACGGCAGAAATCACAGTAGTTACTCTTTGCATTCATGAGGATGATAAAACTCCAGGCAGGTAAATAAAGACCTCAGTACTGTACATTTGCTTGACTCCATGGCACAGAGAGATGCACCCTGACTGTGACTCAGATGACTGGCTTTTGATTAATGGTCCTGGCACTGTAAGAGACAGGTAGGGAGGTGGAAGAGTGAAAGGGCATGGCCTGCTTGCCTATTTTCCGTGCACTGGAGTTACACTGAATAGGTGTGATTTCCCTGATGGAGAGCAGGCAAAACAATTTCTGAGATTTAAAAGTGTGAGCAGGGCAGCTTGAAGGGAATACCCCTCCCAAAAGTGAGGAGAAAGCCTTCATGGACAGCACATTGTACACCTCATGCTACACAGATTGCTGATTGCACATGGGGGGTGAGGGTATAACAAAACAAGTTCAAAGATGCCTGTCTAAATAATAGCCCCCCTTGGTTGACCCTCATCTTAGTAATGGGGATCAAATGGGCTGATTAGTCAGGAGGGGATGATGACTGACATGCAGTGGAGGGACAAATGTGAATAAAAATTATATTCATTCAGCCATGGTGGGCAGAAAGAAATGTGGCATCTGAGAGCTTCTACTGAGACAGTTTAAGCAGTGCTCATAACATCTTGTGCTTAAACTTAAAGAATATTTGTAATTAAACACAAGGGAAAATTGCCTATATTTATAAAGAAAAACATATTGATGCTATGCATAAACAGCCTGTGACTCATTGTAAGCAATGTATGCTTATTATTGGACTCAGCCCAACCCCACCATTCAGAAGACTATTTCTTCAGTGCTGATCCACGTGATATATTCAGCAATGAAAACCAAGATGTTCAGTATATCATTAGCTTTTTGTGCATGCAGTGCACAAAAAGCAAACAAAAAACTAAATGTTTTGTGCAGTTACAACTATTTTTTTTTGCCTATTAAGTAACTTATTTAGCAATATCTCAAGTGTATTATCTGCCTATCAAGCAGTCTAATATCACTGTAGTGTCAAGTCATTCAGGGCAATGACATGTTGAATAAGGGAGGGCTTATTTACCAAAGCTGTAAATTAGTTAGGGCTCCTTATCAGAAGTGTGAGACCCATAACTGCAAGCCCTACAACTGCAAAAAACAAGGTGTGATTGACAAAAAAAAATACTGCTAATATCAGGACTCACTGTAATGTCAATGAAACAACTTGAAGCTCTCCTGTACCCCTGATATGAGGGGTATGCCCCCATACACCTGCTATGTCGATATAGATAAATGTGTGTATATATATATATATATATATATATATATATATATATAGATAGATAAATGCGTGTACATATATATATATATATATATATATATATATATATATATATATTGTGCATTTACTTATGTTTGTTAACCAGAAATGTATAGCTCAGAAGTCCAATTTCAGTGGAGTCTCAGGAATATACCTATATGTACTAAAGATGATGTTACTGTGCCCGAGAGAAAGATCAATTCCCTTAGTAATTGTAGCCTCAGACTACTTAGTGTATATTCCTAATTTGTGCACTGAATTTCTTGTAGTCCTCAGACTTTTCATCACGAAAACCCATTAATAAAATATCACAAGGCCACCGTTTGGACCCCTGTTTTCTAAATTGCAGCTTGTGATTTAACCTTAGACTTGTGACTCAGTAGCATCCCCCACTAACCCACAATGCTGATTTCATGAATCCCATTTATGTGGGGGAGATATTATCTTTTTGTGCCATGCATGGTAACTACCTTGACAGCTGCCTTCACAAGTATGCAGTTCATACTGTGGCTTGGTACTGTTGGGAAAAATATATATATATATATATATATATATATATATATATATATATATATACACACACACACACACACACACACACACACACACACACACACACACACATGTAATGAAGAAAACGACTGAAAAGAAACAGTTGCTTGAAATATTTCCATCTTGTTTTATAGCCTGCTACTTAAGATTTTACAGAAACCAATTCAGATGTTTTCAGATCAAACTAATGGAGATTTATCTAAATGCAGCATTGACTCTGCACTCCCCCTGCAGTGACACCATTAAGGAATAACCCATGACAAAGTATAACTTCCTAGAAAAGTTTATAATCAAGGCAGAAGTTATTCAAACACTCCCATACTAGCCCAAAAACAAAATCTGTTTTTTTGTCACTGTGTCTTAAGCTGAATTTAGCATACTGTGATTTTAATTTAGGGAACTAGTTCCCAGGGTCTGCTTTTTAGACCAGTTGTACATATATAGCTTCAGTTATTTCAATTTTGCTTTCCTCTTTTTAGTTGAAATAAGCAGAAAGAGATGTGAAAAAAGAGGTTTGTGACTACTAGATTCATTTTTGGAAGAGTAAAAAAGTAATTCAGTAAGTATTGTCCTTTTAATTAAAAGTTACAGTGATATTTGAAAGCTACTGACCTAGTTGCCCAAACAGATAAAATGTCAAACTATGCAAACTGATTTTAAATTAGTAATGGTGGTGGCTAGGCAACCTTTTTGACCTTGTCTGTACATCGTAAGTATACAATCCACATATGCTACACAGACAAGGTCATAAAAAAGGCCAAAACATGCATGTCCACAGTTAGTGGGGCTGATCTTTTTTGGCCTGAATGTAACCTTAAAGACTTAAAAGGTAAAAAAAAGTCATGGACATTCAGAAGTCATGAGGCTGAAACACTGATATGTCCTTAAATGGTCATTTGCATGTACACCATGAGCTTCTACATGAGGTTTAAGGTATTAGATAGAGAAGACTAGCTTAACTGGGTCTTTCTCGCAGCTTTTACTGATTAATTTCAGATTAACCGATGGACTGAGGCTGTTCCTGACTGAAGAGCTAGTTGTTAAAACACTGCAAATTGGTGATGTTTGAAACTGCCTGTTACCAAGGGCACAAACAAAATGATGACTGCCTTTCAGATATAAAAATAAATTATTTATTATTCTGGATTAAGCAAAGTGCAGGTATTATGTTTGCTAATACCACTGATAGAATTTTTGGAAAAGCATCTAGAAGATTAAGTTAGCTTTTGGGGATGGGAGGAAAAGGATATTTTATCTTATTCCTCTGGGGAAGCTAAGGGTATCATTTTCTATGATGGCACTGTTTTAGATATGGCTTAATGGGGCATTTAGATATTAAATGACTAATGAACAATGTTCTGATGTGTAGAGTTTCAGCATTTATGTCTGTGGCTGTATGATTACTGTTACAAATATTTTATGTAGTGAAGGGTTACACTTATGGGTCTTGCGTAAATGTTTATAAGAAGGCAGAACATGAAGAAAGGACCACTGACAAACACAGACTAGTAAGACATGAACAGTTTAGTAGATTAAACTGAAGAATAGAAGACTGTGGGAGACCAAACTATATCTAAAATTACCCAGTCAGAAGAATAAAATGGAACTCAGGAACAATATGATAATTTTATTGGATCAGCATACGTTTTATAATGCAACTACTTAAGGTATTTAACTAATATAAGCCCTTCATCATATTAATAAATGACACCTGATGACAAATTCATGTTAGTCTGAAGGCTTGAGAAGCAGTATTGTTAAAACAGCTGGTATAGATAGTGTTTGAATCCCATCACTGCAAACCAGCTTTGAAGAAAAGACTTGGCTGGCTCCAGTGGAACAGTATTTTGAGTCAGCCTACCAGTAAACAGCAGGTTAAAGTCAAAGAAAAAATATGCATATGTACAATTCAATAATCAATTAAAAAACGTGTCATCTGGTCCCAAGAGCTTAAAGAGTCTATACACTGCAGCATTATGTCCAGGGCACAGTATCATCAGATGGTTCAGGACTTATTGTCAGTTGGGGAAGATTATACTCCGTTAGCTAATAACCCAGTGATTCAGTTCAATAGTGAACTAAGTGACTTGTTCGAAAGGGGTGAAATACTGTTCTTTTTATCAGGTGATGATGTAAAAAAGTTAAAAATACTTAAACCCTATGATGCAGTTTTTTATGCCATTCCAAAGTCACACAAAAATTTGGTTAATCCTCCAGGTAGACTTTTCGTTTCTAGGGTCAACTCTTTTTTGTATAATGTTGGCATCTTTTTAGATTTGGTATTCAAAGGTTACTTGATTAGGATACCTGCACATATTAAAAATACTCAACCATTATGTGAAGCCGTGCGTACTATTAAGTGTAGGGATGAATTGTGTTGGGTTTCGGTAGATGTTAGCTCCTTGTATACCAATATACAAAATAGGTATGGGATAAAAAGTATCAATGACATGTTAGGAGAGGGTCCAAGAAAAGCATTTTTCATAAGGCTCCTTGAATTTTGTTTAACTCCTAACTATTTCAAATATGAGAATCACGTGTATCTCCAGAATAAAGGCGCAGCCATGGGTGTGTCTTATGCAACCACTTATGCAATTATTTACATAGGTTTTTTTGAAAAGCTATTTGTGTATAACACAAAGTTTTATAGTGATAATGCAGTGCTGTATCAGAGATAAATAGATGATTTGTTTTTTTATTTGTAAGGGATGGCCATCTGAATTTAATAGGTTTTTACAGGAGTTTAATGAAAATTGGCACGGCTTGAAATTTTCTATGACCATGGGCAGTTCAACTATTCAATTTTTGGATGTGGAATTTTATGTTGATAACTTATTCAACATTTGGCATAGGCCTTTCAGAAAGCTCATTGGAGTGAATAATTTTTTATTCGCTGATAGTATGCACCCCTCCCATTTGATCAATTCATTGGCTTTAGGTGAATTTAAGTGAGTTGTACGTATTACATCAAAGGAGAAACACATTGAGGAATTCTTGTTGGAAAGTAAGAACAGACTATTGAAAAGGGACTATAATGAAAATTTATTAGATAGGGCAATGAGATCTAACCTCACAAATGAAGATGGTAAGATAGATCTGAGGAAAGAAGGGCAAGGTTTTATAAACCTTAAGCCAGGATTTGTTGGGAAAGATTTGTACTTTGTATCCAAATATTCTCCCTTTTGCACAGTTATGAGGAATTTAATTTCGGAAATGTGCCACATAGTGTCTGCATGATGAAGTGGGTAATTTGTTCCTTGGTATGGTTAGATTTTCTTACGGTAGATATCTGAATTTAAAGGAATTATTAAACATTCCATTGTATTCTGTGGATAAGGGGAAGGAAGGTTCTTATGCCTGTGGGAATTGCAAAGTATGTAGAAGGATTAGAAACATTTTGGGTACATTTATTAATGGATATAAGTTCAAATGTAAGAATAAATTCACATGCAAGTCTTGTGGGTTGTATACATACTGGGCTGTGGTTGTCAGACTGTTAAATGGTACATTGGTCAAACAAAGAGAGCTGTTAAGGTGAGAATATTAGAACATTTGGGAGATATTCGAAACAGAAGTTTAGAAGTCCAGTAGGTGAACATTTTTGTAGCACACATGGTGGGGATGATAGTTCCTTTTTCTTCAGTATCCTTGCTAGTCTGACATCCATTAGAGGAGGTGATCTTAACCAAAAATTTATTTCATTAGAAAGTAAAATGGTTTTGGGCGGCCACGGTGGTGCAGTGGTTAGCATTGCTGCCTCACAGCAAGAGGTTCTCCGGTTCGATCCTCGGCTGGGGTGCCTTCTGTGCGGAGTCTGCATGTCCTCCCTCTGGTCGCGTGGGTTTCCTCCGAGTGCTCCAGTTTCCTCCCACATCCCAAAGACATGCTGCAGGTGGATTGGATGCTCTAAATTGGCCCTAGGTGTGCGTGTGAGTGTGCCTTCTGTGGAAGGTTGGGCGCTGGGCTGGCAACTCGACACCGTAAAACTCCACTGCCATTCAATGTGCGGACAAGGTGATCCGCTGTGGCGACCCCTAACCGGGAAAAAGCCAAAAGAAGAAGAAGAAAGTAAAATGGTTTTGAATTATGGTACATTATCCCCTAGGGGACTTAATTTGGAAGTTAGCTTAGGATGTTGAGAACATTTTTTTTAGGTCAGCTAAGTTCACTTGTTTGGTTAAAAATATATATTTAAATATGTTTAATACATGTGGTTAAAACATTTATGTTTATATGTGGTATTAATATATTAATATATGATGATAGTAGGATGTAATATATTTTGATGTATTTCAATATGCAATAATGATAGTTGCATTTTGATATTGTGTTATTTTTGCAAGCAAAGTGAACTTATTTGGGGTATGTCTTTGTGCACTTTAAAACATAATTGGTGGTATTTAATGCGTGAATCGATCAAGGGGTTTACCTGGTATTTAAGATGTATGAACACTTTAGTGTGTATCCTTGAAGGTGAAAGGCCGAGGTACCAGATGTTTGTTTGGTGCTAAATAACTTTACTGCTGCGTTGTGTGTGTTTTTTTATTTGTTTTTCCAGATTTGGCGTTGTACTTTCTCTGTTTGGTTTTTTCTATATACACTGCTGTCCTGGGTCAGGGTTTCCAATATCCACATTCTGAGCAGGGTTTCCAATATCCACATTTTGGGCAGACTGCACACAGGCTACTTATAGAGCTGAGTTTTTGAAATATTACCCCAGGCCCCTTTCTCACTACTCTCTCAGTGAACCACAGTGCCTTCTAGTGTCCCTCATCTATTTTAACTGCTTTTCAGACAGTTATTTACACACACAAACACACACTCACACACACACACACACACACACACACACACACACACACACACACACACACACACACACACACACACGCAAACCCCAGGATACCATTTTTATTATAAGCTGCTACCACTCTAAAGAGGACTAGAGTTCCAGACACACCAGCTAAGGACCACTCTTGATTTACCCAAATATAAATATAAATATTAATGTTTCACTGATAGTAGAGTCAGGCTACCTAAGAACTTTAGAAAACATATACCTCAGCTTTATGAGCCTACAATGTTCAACGACCATTTTTTAGATAAGAACAATCCATAAATAAATAAACACCAACCCCAAGAACATGAAGTGAGTAAATAAATTTTACTTAAACTTCACAGCAAACAGTTCAGATACAATTTGTAAATATGCAGTGGGATGAGGAAGTGCCTAAGGAATATTAGAATAACAGTCAAGTATCAGACAGAGTATGTAAAGAAGAATTTGATCTACAGCAAACTAAATGTCCTAGCTGTCTCTTACCAAAAACATACTAGACCTAATTACTCAATGTTAGAAAATCTAATGAACAAGGCAGAATAGCAAACCTTTTACAGATGTCAGCAATGTCTTCCACTCAGAGAGTAAGAGCTAAGAGAGTTTGCCGCTTTCAGTCCTAAATATTTACATATTTCAGTCCTTCATTCTTTTTAGAAAACTAAGGAATAATTCAATTATATTATTTCCTTTCTATATAAGCAGGTGAGATTAAATTAAATGACTTTCACACAGGTAAAGCAACTAAACCAGTTTTCCATATGTAATGTAAAAGTTTATTAACAACAAAGGCTTAATTATATCATCCATTTCCCACATTTAAAAAAAAACAATAAACCAATAGTAATCAAGTTCTTATATACATCTCTTAATTGTTTGCAAATGAATATATGCTGCCTTTCAAAGTTCTGGAGAGTTACTCCTTTTGAAGCTAACCTCAGTTGAATTTTATCATTTGCTACCTTCCTGAAACACATTTCATTTTTACATTTCATTTGAATGTTCATGCATTTCTCTTCCTTTAAACACCTTTCTCTAATTTATAGAGAAAATATCAGAAGATTACAAGTATTTTGCAGAGCTGCTGTATTACCAATATGAAGTACGAGAGAAAAATACATCATATCTGTAAATCATTTTTTCTTAGCTTGGCATTACCCCTGCTACCACATCTATATTGGTCCAGCAAAATGTGTCACAGCACCTCTGTGTTCCAGCATTTTCTGTCAGCTGACCAGCAGACCATTACTCCTGTTCTGCTTCTTCTAGGTTAGAAGAAGAAAACAAAGAAGAACACGTGGATACAGAGGAAGGTGCAAGTATAATTACTTCAATAGAGATAGCAAAGGAGAGAAAAGAGATACTGGAGTTGAAAAAAGGAGGTCTATAATTGAAGAATACATATGCAATTTTAGAACAAGAAAATTGCAGAGTTGTAAAGAAGAAGAAAGAGAAGAAATATTGAAAAGAACAAGGAGCAGAATGGCTCAGGGTACTATTTAGAGATGGAAGTCTACATGTGAATGGCTAGTTTTCTGGTAACAAGCATATAGAATTAATGCATTATGTACAAAGTTTGGAGGTTGTTGTGATGATCGTATTGACTTCTAGGTTAATTTTGGAGGTGACAACTACAAATATGGATCAAATATAGAAAGATGGAGGTTTTGTGGACAAATCCAGTGATTTGTGTTAAACAGCGATAGTACTCATAGGTTCATAGGTTCATACTAGGCTATCTGCCCTAGGGCATTTATAAGCCTAGCCAGAGTGCGTTTGGCTTTCGCCACCCATTTTAAATTAATTTTGCTATGCCCTTTTTCGAGGTTAGTATACTGTGCCTCTGTCTAACAGTGACACAGAAGTGATACCCGGGGTAAACCTACGATCTCCCATCCACTCATCAAGATTCCTCTTGAAGAGAGTCAATGAGGGACTCTGCCTAACCTGGACTGGGATTTTATTCCAGAGTGAAGGGAGCCTCTGGGTTATGAATCTGTCCCTCCAGCATGTCCTATTTATTTCAGTGCTGAGGTTCAAGTCTCTCGAGCACGTGGCTCGATGGGATTTGGATTTTCTGAGGTGCAGCATGTCCATTAATTCCGGGTTGGACATGGCTTTATACGTCAGGCACAGATCGCCTCTGAGCAGGCGGTATGCCACTGAGTAGAGCTGGAGTTTCTTTAACCGAGCAGCATATGGCATCTGTTTGAGCCCTTTGATCCTCTTGTTGAGGTACTTTTGGGGTCTTTCCAGTTGCTGCAGGTGTCTGGTAAGGTACATCCCAAAAGGGGCATTGTACTCAATTATGGGCCTGATAAGGGATGAGTAAAGAGGCACGATGACCTCCTCTGATCTAGATGTGACTCCCTTCATGATTAGGTGGGCTATATAAAATGTTTTTTTAACCACTTTGGCCACGTGGTTGTCAAATGAGAGATTAATAATAAAGTGATACATCTGAAGAAAGAGTATTACTTACAGAAAATCAGAATTATAGTGTTAGCCATTTGGATGTAGAATAGGAGTTATCAACTTATAGGGAGTGGCTTATGACCCTGAATAAAATGTAGAGGGGATACAATTCCCTGATCTTCTGAAGAAACTGTATTTGATCCAAAAAGTGTTAAATCTAATTGGTAAAATAGGGTGTGATGCCAGAACTTTTAAATAGTATTTAGGAAAAACAGGGTAAAAAGCATTTATAAAATAAGTCAACTCCATGGCTCAGCGAGATTAATCTTTGATTATGCACCAGGAAATTGGTTAGCTGCCCGTGCATTAGAGGAGCTCGCTGTGGTTGGATGGAAATGAACAGCCTAGGCCCACTTGTCCATACCAGGAGGAGAGACTTAGTTCAAATTCCAATGAAGAAGTGCAAGAACTTGAGGGTACAAAGTTCACCAAAAGGTACATAGATGCCAGTAGAGCACCAAGGGACTGCAGAAGAGTGCACGTGAAGCAGGTGTGCATACTGGGTTACTGCACTGCACCAGTTTGCTGACAGAGAGAGGACTGCTAAGAGTATGAACAACCTACATCCACCATTCCAGGTCTCACCTCTCCCTCCTGACATCATTATTTGTCACCATCTTTTTATATGGTGAAAAAAATGAATGTATATGAAAGTATAGAAAATGGAGAAAGATTAATACTGTTAATACAGTGATACCCTTCTTGCATTTGGCAGTGACAGAGAGATTAAAAGAGAATTCTGAAACATGTTATATGAAAAGAACAGCTATGAGAGATTCCTTATTGGGAAATACCAAGATAAGTCATTTTATTGTGAATTATGGATCAAGATAAGGAAAGTTGAGGTAAAAGGACCTTTTGTACACACACATCATTAAAAGGCAGTTTACTAGCTAAGCCATAATATCTTTGGCACCATCTAAAGTAGACATGATGTCTTCATAGTTGTTATGAATAACACAGATTATGTAAATGGTATTAAAGGCCAATATATTTTCAAATGATGATCAGTTACGGCTAAGTAAATTTTTCTTGGCTAGTTACACACTGTTTTCTCTTTTCTCTCTCTATAGACAGATAGACAGACAGATATATATATATATATATATATATATATATATATATATATATATATATATATATAAATATATATATTTTTTTTTGGAAATGTGGAAATTAATCTGGAAGCCAGACCTCTCAACTGTCATTATTTTGGAGGAATATTCCAATCTATTTTCAGGTCTAAATTACCCGGCCTGCACAGGATGTCTGTAATTCTGGATGTAGATTCCTGTTTTCAGGCATGATTTGCATTTTTCACAACTTTCTGAATCCTTGTCATCACATGTATTTTTGCAGCTGTCTAGAATACAGAAAAAACACACTATGTATCCAACATACTAGTGGCATTCATCGTGTACAGAAAGAAGGCACACATTTTACATCCCCGTCTTTCTGTAACAAAAATAAACAACATTGTGTGGTAGAACTTTGCAATACTCTTTATTAAAGTCTACATATTTACACCGTCTCTTTGATAATGTGCTTATATTTTTCCATTAGTTTTATCACTGAGTAGTATCTGAGTTGTGTCCTGCATTCCTACTGGAAGTGGAAAGATGTATGTGCTATTTGATATTCAATTTTATGTTAATTAGATGTCCAGATTTTTAGCTGGATGTTTCTATTTTTTTTTCAAGGGCGTTTTTTCCTATTTTTAATGTCTGCAGGCTGAGAGGTATGCTGGAAGCTAATAAGAAAAATGCTACTGTGTGTTGTGTAGAAAATAAGGATGTGAAGCTGGTAAGGGAAACTGTTAAAAAGTAAACCACTACAAAGGGTAGATTAAAAATATTGTATTTACATTTAGGTATTTAGAAGTAGTAGGGAAAATATATGTTATAGCAGTGCTATCCAGTAAGCCATTGCTTTAATTTCAAAGGAGAAACCATACAGAATGCTGGCAGGAAATACTGACAAATGATTGGACATAGCTGGAAAGGGCAGACCTTACTGACAAGAAAAAAAATCTTGATTAGGAATGTGTTGGCAGCATGGTTAACTTTTTAGCAGAAGTATTTATCGTTTTGAGATTTGCGGTTAGAATATTGAGCATTTTTAGATTCTTCATTGGGATGCCATTTATACTCTCTCAAAAGCAAATCATATATAAAGACACTGGAGACTGAGGGGAGAAATGTATACATATCAACACTGACAGGAACTTCTTTTATTAAACTCTATCTAAATCTAAATGTATTTGATATATTCTGGTGGCAAAAGCTAGTTGGCAGAAGCATGGAAATTGTCAGTGAGATCCAAAGTACTAGAGTTCAAGATTTCTGGAATGTCAGAAATTGCATTCAAAGCACTTTGCATTGACTTACTGGAAGATTCTGGGGCAGGTATATCAGGGAAGGAACCTGTTCTTACTTTTACCAGTGCTTATATTGAAATAGTAGAGAATATATGGAAGAAACTAGAAGAAAATGAATTAACTGATCAGCTGTGGGAAACAAGCTGGGATGTGGCATTTGACTTTGCTGTCAATGGAGTTAAGCAATATAAACATTCATCTAAATGAGAATGCACTACAGGTAATGTAATGTAGTTAAAGAAAGTTATCACTTTTTAATGCAACACAAGGAAATGTTTTAGGACAGAACTGGGCATTATTTTTGACATTTTATCTTTAAGGACTTTTACTTCAGATACATTATAATACAGAAAAGAGTTAAAATAATGGGGAAACAGGCATTCTACCACAATGTAACTGATTTGGGCAATTTTAAGACTATAGTAAGAATTATCCAGACATGATCTATTAATTTGCAGACAATGTGTAAGAATGAGGACATTTTATTTATTTCAATTTAGTAATCAGATAAGTACACTGGTCCAAAGACCCTTTTCATAAATGACTCGAGACATAAGACAACGATAAACACTTACATGTGATAAATAAACATGTACATATTGCTCATGCAATACATTGTTACATTAGATAGACAGCATCAACAATTGCATGTTTAACAATGACATATTTAGAAATGACATCAGAGAATAAAAGTAGATAATCTGTGGCTGTATAAGAAATTTTGAGTAAATGAAAAGTAGTGCATAATAAATTCATATTATCAGTTATGATGAACACAGAGAAGAAAAGAGCGACAAAGATTATTTGATAAGAAAATGCAGAGTGTTAACAAATAAATTAATTTTCAGTCTGGGTCATGAAAGCAAATGCAAGTATTAGAATCCTTTTTAAAAACATTTGAGTATTTTTTGCTGACATTATCTGTCACATTGTTACAGAGGATACTTTTTTACATGATAAAGTAAAATTTTACATATGGAAACGAAAAAAGAAGCTGATGGAAAAGCAGTTTTATTACAGAGAAACTGGACAAATGGTAGATGAATATTATAGATCAACAGAAAGGAACCAGGGGAGGTGCCATGCTGGCTGTAACTTCAAAGCAATGGTGGCTGCATGGATGAGTGGGTGCAGCTAACTGGAATAAAGTGGCACTATATTAGGCTGGGCTCAACTTTAATGATGGTTACAATTTTAAATAAATAACTGGTGATGCACTACTGGGCATGGCCCCTTGTCTTCCAGCAGTAGTCTTCCTCATCAGAATTTGTATTAGTTCTAGTTACACAGATACAGTTAATGTTTTCAGATGAGGTGGATGAATAGGTTCCGCTGTGATACCACAAAACCCACACCACTAAAGAGAGACGTGCATATCTCTGACTGCACAAAACAGCTTATTCAAGTATACATGGGATGTCAATGCATGTACTTTCAAATAAATAAGATGTGTACAGTAACAACACATAAAAAAACAAAAGCAAAGCTACAACCTCCCTATACCCTTTACTTTATTATTCTCAGTTGCCCCATCTTTGAAAAACATAGATCTTTTAATATTTCACTCTTCTTGTGAGACAAGTAGATCTTGGAATTGATATAATTACTGAAAAAAGTGCTACAGTCTGACCCACAGCACATCCGAAAGAATGCCTGCAACTTCATAGCTTATTTTCAGATATTCAGAAGTGTAGCAGATACAGTAAGTCTATCTAGTCACCATCTTTAGTAATGCTAAAAGACAGAAACAAGACAGTGAAAGGCCTGCGTGACATGTTCCAGTTGGTCACCCTTATTCTGCTGCACCAGAACACCATCAGAACATCTATATATCAGCTACAGTCTCTTTCTCCTAGCACTGTTTCTTTAGTTAACCTCCCATAGTTATCTCCATTGCCCATATCACAACATTTCAGCAATGGGACAAGAAATTTGGGAATCTGTATTACCATTTATGAAAATGTGTCAGTTTTCCCTTCAGTTCTGTCCTAAATTAAAAAAAAAACAGCTTCAGGAAAAGGCAGAAGAAAAGTAAACTGCTCATGATTTCAATACAATGGTATCACTTAACGATCTCAGACTACTCACCATGCAACCTTTCTATACATATACAGTCCTTTTAGATCTATTTTCTTTAATAGATACTCATTGAGTAGTAGTTATCCTTTTGAAATATTTTAAATAGAGCGTCTATAGGAAGATACAATTCTTTTAACATATCTAATGCTCTGAGTTTGATATAGCAGGTGCTGTAATATGCTTGACACTTGCCTGTTCAGACCAAGCTTTACCCACTGTACTTAGTTCACCTGTTTCACTATATTTGATTTGCTGATATATTTCTTACACTGAACAAATTTGTTGTTATGTTTGTTGTACTTCAGTTTACCTTTTCTTTACAGTGCATGCCTTGTGTTTCCACCAGGGCAAGTCTGAAAATGCTCACCTTAATCAGTGCTCTGCCTCAATTTAAGTACATGCATGTATACATGCATAGATAAATACAATGATATTAGTTCCTCGAATAATTTTCATTGTCATTAAAGCTCTGAAATTGATGAAAAGAAATACGATTTATGCTGGATTTGAGAAAAATTATGTTTTTCTAGACATAGTTCTCAAGTTGCTGTTTCACGTTTCCAAAGGAAAGCATTGCAATAACAGGAACCTGATAATCGATCAACAACAGGTTCCCCGAATGCCATCTCAGCAAATAACCAAACTGATATTTGATGTTGATGTTGTTGATTGATTGACATGAATCCACAATAAAAATCCCTACATAACTGATTGACATGAATCCACAATAACAATCCCTACATAAGTCTGGTACCAAATAAGTACTCTGTGCCTCTGATCATCTCTGTATTTTATTTTTTAGTTTTCTTATTTAAAAGTCCCTTCATCAGATGTTGTGCTGTGCAAACAAATGTATAGCTCTCTGATTAGTTCTTGTTGTGTTACATATCATCTCTGTTTCTATATAGATTATGGACAACAGATTTAGTCTTTCTTCCCTCATGGTCATGTAAAGGAATGCTTTAGTGGAGGTCAGGGTTCAATCCTGACCTCCTGTCATTGTCTGTGTGGAGTTGCATGTTATCCTTGCACCTCTACTGAATTCTTCCCACATCAGAAACACACACTAGGTGTTTCTTCCTCAGGGATGGAAGATACTGGGTTCAAACCCAGCCTTTCCAGTTGAGTTTGAGGGTTATGCCAACAAAGCACACCCACAAACTGAATAGTGTCATGAGCAGCAGCACAGACTCTAGGTGGTGCCTATTGGGAGAACAAGTGCTTTAGGCATTGACTGGGGTCCACACTATCCTTTATATTGGATAACATGGACTACAGACCAAGTACCTTGTCAGGGTTAGCCACTCATTGGTGTAAAAACTGGCTCTAGGCGAATTTGTTATATCAAATAATTTTACAAAAAATGGTCTGGTTATTTGTCAGTGTTCAGGGGGCTGATGACTTGGTCTACTCTGAGGGACTCATGCTAATGGTAGTAGCAGACTGCTTGGCCCTTTTAGCCAGATTGTGTCTGCAATAAAGCCCAGCAGTCCTGGGTCAATAGGCTACTTGCCAGATGGTCTGCAGTCACCCAGCCTGGGTGACTTGGGGGAGATCTGTTGAGTGAAAGCTAGATGTAAAACCAATCACCCCATCAAAAATGAACCAAGGACTGTTACACTGAATATAGGTTCATTGACAGAAAGCAACTCTAAAGTGGATGATATAATGTTAAGGAAGAGAATGGGATATCCTGTGTATTGAGGAGACAAAGTTGAAGCACAGTGCAGCAAGGTCGCTTAGCTTGGGATCCTTAGTCTACTACTCAGGTGGAGGACAGACTAAAAATGGTGTAAGAATTATGGTGAGAAAGTATTCTAAAGACAAAAGGGAAGTAATAAGAATTAGTGACAGACTCATAGAAAATAGACTCCATTTTAAAGCAGGATGGTATTTATAATTTCAGCCTATGCCCCACAACAGGGTTGTGATGGCAAGGAAAAGAGTGCATTCAAGCAAGGAGTTGCATGACCTCCTAGATAAAACAGGATAAAATGAGTTTGTGTTTATGTTAGTAATACGGTACCTGATTGTTCATATCAAGGCAGACAGAATGGGATATGAGGACTGCCCAGGACAACAATGGTATAACAAGAGGAATAATTAAATAGAGGCCATTCTAGACTTCTCACTTGCAAATGGCTTGATGGTGGTCAACTCATGGTTCAGCAAGGGACAGACAGGCACAAAATAACATACAAGATTGTTCAACATGTAACTCAAATACATTTCCTCCTGGTAAGGGAAGAGAATTATGGTACAAAAAAGAGACTGCAAAGTTATCCCCAGTGAAACTAATGCCCCCCCAACATAAATCACCAGTGGCTGCAATCAGCTGCAAGAAATGGTCAGAGAAAGCACTAAGGTTAACAGAAACTAGGCTGAAGACCTGGAAACTGACTGGAGTGAAAGCACAGGAGTTCAGGGAAATACTCAGGGCTCTAAGAATTCAGAGAGAAGGTGAAGAAGGTGGAGCTGAAGAAGAATGATAGGGTCTCAAAAGAGCATGTATGAAGACTATAGAACAAACATGAGGGCAGGCCAGGTATGGAAATAAGGTACATAAGGAAAGCTGGTGGTAGAATACAGAAGTTCAGGAAGCTATCACAAGAAATATGGAGGTTATGAAAAAGAAGGAGATAGAAAGAATGGACCAGGTTAAGGAGTATTGGTTTGCTAGTTAAGAGAGACGTCACACTGGCAAAGAACAAGGCATCAGACATTCATAAGGGATGCCATCAAGAACCTGCTCAACAATCCAGATGACATTAAAGGCATGTGAAAGGACTATTTTCAGCAGCTTCTGAATGATGAAAAGCTCATGGAAGCTGTACTGCCCCATGCACAGCATAGAATGAAAGAAAGAGGAAGAAGAATCCACCCCGGAACAAATATGGGCAGCATCACAAAACATGATGTCAGGGACAGACACATACTCAGATGAAGTCATGGCAGATATGTGTAAAATACTGCTGAGTTATGGGGGAGGTTCTTCCAGAGGGCACTCATAGTATGGAGAGAAAGGAGTAACCAAGATGACTAGAGTAAGCATTCTTGTGCTAGTATTCAAGAACAAATGAGACATTAACAACTGGGAGTAGTACAGAGGTATCAAACACCTGTTACACTAATTGAAACTGATGGAGAGGCTGAGTGATGAATGAATAGGCAATGTAGTAGAAACTAATATGAGCAGTTTGAACTTGAATCAGGATGCAGCAAAACCACTCCATTGTGGTTCTAGTGAAACAGATAGTAGAGAAGAACCTGGATGACGAAAAGGTCCAGATGGGCATACCTAGACTTGGAGAAAGCACATGACAAGGTCCATGGAAATCTAATTTGGGTAGTCTTGTGATGGTTTGAAGTCCCAAAAACATTGGTAGAATTAGGCAGGTTATATACAATGACTCAATAACCGAGTATGAACAGTGTTCAGACTCACAGAAGGGTTTATAGTAGGAGTGAATATGCATCATGGTTCAGCTTCTAGCCTGCTGCTGTTCATACTGGTGATGGACTACATTAGCAAGCAGGTAGGAGGGGGACACGGCAGCAAAGATGCTACATGCAGATGATGTGGCACACTCTGAATGGGAACTTTAGCAGATGATGGCTGACTGGAATGTAAAACTGAAGGGGAAGTCTATGATGTGATAAATACACCTCCCTTGTTGGAGGTGTATTTATGTATTATGTAGGAGTACAGACAAGACAATTGTCATTGCAGCAAATGGGGAAATACAGAAGAAGCCGAAAACTGAGACAGAAAAGAAACTAGTGTAACAGGTGAACAGTTTCAAGCTTCTGAGAGGGGTGGCTAAAGAGAAGGGAAATCTGAGTGAGGAGAGCAAAGCTAGAATCAGAGGTGCTGCAGCCAACTGGTACAGAATGTCAGGGATTAGTGTTTGACAGAAGAATGCCAAAGAGGCTTGAAAGTAAGGTGTAGAAAACAGTGATGCAATCAGTGCTTCTGTATGGCTTAGAAACGTGGACAGTGAAGGCAAAGCAGTTGAAGAAGCTTGGGAGGATGGAGATGAAGTGCCTAAAATGGGTAGTAGGATGCACACTATGGAACAGATGAAAAAAAATATAAGGATATCATAGCAGATGTAAAGTAACCCCAGTTTGCAGAGAAAGCCAAGGAGAACATAATACAGTGATTCTGTCACATGCAGAAAAGCAGATGACTGGGTAAGGAGGAGTTTGGAGGAATTGGAATAAATCCAGAGGAACCAAGGGCATCCAGCCAAGAGTTGATTGGATTACATGAGAGAAGACTTGTGACACTCAGACATGACTGTCAAAGAAGGTCGTATAGTGGCACTAGATCAACAAACAGGTAGCAATAGTTGAAACAACACCCTGACCCCTTGTAGAATATGGGAAAAGGGTTGTAGGTGATTAAAATAATGAAGTTTTAATGCTCTACAGTGTTGAGAAACACCTTTCAGCCTCAGCAGGTAGCAGTGGAGTGGTGGTTGCCATTAACAACTGAGTGAAAATCTTTGAAAATCTTGGGGGAGAATGAACAATCAACCAAAATGGTTAACATTTGTGCATCACTGCCACTTTATTCAAAGTCTTCATGACTAAACAGTAGTCTATGTTCATTTCTGAGTTTTTCTTTTTTGAAGACTGGTTGGACTTCTATGGTTATTTTGGGGATGTTTTCTAAGAACTGTTTTGTATATTATAAATTAGGAGGTGCAGCACCTAGCAGGATAAAAATCACTCATCAAACTAAACAAACAACCCAGAGGACAAATAAAGTCTACCAAAGCCAAATTTGAGGTAAGTTTGGCCTCCCAGGCCAAGGACAACCACAAAGCATTCTTCAGCTATGTCCACAACCTCAAAGGCAATACACAATTGTGTTCAGAGCTCATTGTAAATTGAGCCACTTATACTGAACCAGAAGATATAGCAAACATCCTGGCTGATAAATTAAACTCCAACTTTACCCCTTGCTCCCCCCTCAACCTTCCCTTGGGAAATATCATCAATTATAACTCCCCCTTAATGCTCTCTCTAAGACCAAGAACACTGCATCAATAGGCCCAGACAATATCCCAGGATGCCTTCTAAGTAGCATGAAACATGATCTATCAGGGCCTCTGGAATTACTATTTGACTGTAGCCTCCAAACAGGCTTCATGCCTCATGAATGGAGAAAGGCAACAGTTATCTCTCTGCACAAAAGTGGGCCATCTACAGAGCCTGGAAATTACAGACCCATAAGTCTCACTAGTCTTATATGTAAAGCCATGGAAAGAATTATCATGGAGATGATCAACAGAGATATAGTAAACCTCCAGACACTGGACCCAACCCAGTTTGGTTTTGTCAAGGGCAGATCATGCCTACTCAACCTGGTGGACTTCTTTGAGAAGGTCACCATAGCAATAGATCAGGGCAAAATCATTCACACTGCCTACCTTGACCTGGCCAAGGCATTTGATACAATACCCCACTCGGGCATTGTTGACAAACTCAGGAGGTTAGGTACAAACCCGTATGTCACCCAGGGGATAGCCACCTGGCTCACAGACAGGACCTAGGAAGTTAGAACTGGGGTGTCCACCTCTACAAAGAGGCCAGTCACAAGTAGAGTTCCTCAGGGATCAGTCCTTGGGCCACTCCTTTTTGGCATTTACTTCACAGAAGTCAAGGCCAATGTCAGTGGTCTCTGGCTGACTAAATTTGCAGATAATTACTAATTAGTAGCTGGCATTGAATCTCACACTGACACAAATGTTTTCCATGAGGGGCTGACATGGACAAACAATTGGTGTCAGAATCATGGACTAAAACTAAATGCCAAGAAATACATAATGGTATCCTTTGGGACGTCATCCATACCTAGCAACTATCATATTGACAACACACCCCTTACAGTTGATGCAGTAGTCAGGGATTTAGGTACACACATAGATAGTAATCTAGCCTTTGATGATCATGTGTCTACAGTGATGAAGGAATCATTCTATGTTGTGCAACTTATAAACAAATGTCTAAGTCCAAGGAAGTCATTTTTCCACTGTATTCAGCATTCATCAGACCTATCATTGAGTATAATGCCCCCTTTGGTATATACCTAGCCAGGCATATCCAACAATTGGAATGTCCGCAGAAGTTCCTCACTTAAAGAATACAAGGCATAAGTAAAATGTCCTATGCAGACCACCTTAAGGCCCTATCCCTGTATTCTGTCTCCTACAGGCTTTTGAGGGGAGATCTATGCCTGGCATACAGGGCATCATCAGACCCCACTCTGATGGACATCCTGCATATCCACAAAACAAACATCACCAGAATTACCCATTCGAAAGATGTAAACCTTGCCTGTGATATAAATAAGACCTGCTGGAGAGATAAGTATGCATTCCAGAGACTTCTCCGTCTATGGAACAGGCTACCCATCCATGTGAAACAGAGTTCCTCCCTAACCCAATTCAAGTGCAACTTGGACTATTGGATGGGAAAATGGAAATTCTTCCCTCGTTTGGCACCGATGTCTCTAATGGACACAGGTAACCAGTAAATGGTTCATCTCTGAGGCCCACGGTTACACTTATCAAGTGTATCAGAACTTGTCAGAGATTTGGGATGCATGGCTAGGCTTAAAAAGGCTCTTGTGGTCATTAACCTAGTAAACACCTATGAACCTATATAAAAATTTTCTTGTAGTACAAGATATATTGCTTGCAGACGTCAGTTTATGATCCTACATGTAATTTTACCACAGTGCAGATTTTCTTTGCAGCGACATTATCTGGTGTAGTGGTTAGGATACTTTTGAGATGGCCTCTGTGTGAAGATGATTATAATTCTGCCAGCATTTAATTAGATATTATTCCTTGCTTTTTAAAATATGTGTACATATTTTCCAACTTTAGTTGCATCAGCAGAATGGTACCAAAGTTGTATGGGGATTTACAGTTTGGAAAACAGTGAGTCAAACAATTCATCATCTTCAAGTGTTTTCTTAGTCCAACTGCTTCTATTACAGTTGACCATGTAAATACAGATAACAAGTGACCAGTGACTGAAACACTTAGTCCATAAGTACAAGTATTCATTCACTGCATTCACAATCTGGATATTGAAATTCCAATGTGTTTTACAGATTTGTAGTAAACGCCATGCCACTGTATAGTATCCAAAGCAACTTATCACTGAACTAAGTCTGGAAGTACAACATGTCATTGCTTGGGGATTTTGTGGTATTGCTGTTTCCTTAAGTGGATTAAGTGGTTATGCATAGCAATGCACAAGATAAGCATATTTAAATTCTTGTCTTATAGATCCTTGTAGTCTGTGCCACACTCCAGTCATGACAGATGCAGCATAGCTCTGAGCAACTACTTTTTTGTGCTGGTTTCTAAGCTTCCTGCAATTGTTCACATGCAGCATCTCCTCAATATGTTGAACTGACTGCCCAGCAGTCCCCAAATACCATTCCTAGACTTGGCCATTAACAACGCAGGGGAATACAGTGAAAGTCTGATATATCACTGCAAGGTCAATTGTGTCACTGCAGTGTCTGCTAAAAACAAAACAAACAAAAAAAGGTTAATTTTTTTATATCTTCTATGCATGTTCTTAACAAAGGCTATGCTTTTAGTTGCAGAGAAACTAGAACAGTTATGCAAATTTTTTTGTGTCAAATCACAGTTTCTGAAAATGCTTTCCTCCTAAATTTCATTTATTTTTTATTAATATTTCCCTGATGGTAAGTGGCATGAAGCTGTTAGAATGCTTGTGTATATATTGCCTGTGTGTGTATATACCGTCTTTATCCTTTTAAAACTAATGTGTGGTGCATGTAGCCCTTTTAAAAGGTAACATAGACTATAATTCACTTTGATTTGTGAGCTGCAGTCAACTAGATGCCAGACGCTGATATTCTAACATCATTTATGCTGACCTGCCATGTAGTTTATAATAAAAGTTTTCTGTCAGCTGAAACCAGTTGTAAATCTGGATATTTCTTGCAACCAACAAAGTAAATAGAGCAACATTAAAGAAACTTGTAACATGGTGTCAGAACTTTAATTTCTCAATGAACAAAAACTGAAAAAGCTTCTTAACTGGTTATTAGCCCATGCCATACCACCGTGAGCGATTGCAAAGACTCAAACTCGAATACTTTAACCAAAATATGTTATTTTATGTTTCAAGGTCATTGTTATTTTAAAATAGTTCTTAGACTAGTTACACCCTTAGTATGAATAGTCCTCTCATTTCTAGAAGAGGTACAATTATTCATATCCTGAAACATTAACAGTTAAGTTAATGTTAGCTAAGCATTTTGTAATATTTGGCATATTACTGAATTGTTTACATACAATGCATATATGCTTTTTCAAGGTCAGTCCAGAGTGTTAAATGTGAGATGCATCAGTTTTACTTCCTCATTCTTCATACTTTAATCAGGTAATAGAAAGCATCACTTTCAACAACAAAGAAACAATGGCTTACTTTTATATATTATAAAAGCAAAATACATTTATGACTTTATGCATTAGTTCCTATGAGGAAAAAATAAAAACTGTGAATGTTTTCTGTGAAATGAACTTAAAGATATTTTCCATTAGGGAAGGTGTGAAGTACTACTACTATAATAATAATAATAATAATAATAATAATCATGACAATAACTTCATAGGATCATATGATCATAGTAGATTCCTAGGCTATTGACCCAGAGGACATTTTAAACCTAGCCGTTTCAACCCAATGTAATACTGTAGAGGTACTAGTCAATACCCACGGTTGCATTTAGTGATGACTGGGCATGTCCAGGAGGGTTATCCCTGGTAAGAATTTATGGTGCCCCATCCATTCCTCCAGGTTCCTCTTGAGCAGTATCATAGAGGTGGCCTGTTTCACATGAAATGGTAACCTGTTCCAAAAACGTGGCAGTCGTTGGAAGATAAATTACAAAACTAAGCACAATTTCAGAAACTACAGGTAGCTGTCATTTGCATTACTAGCTTTTTGAACTGACAGCTCTCTGCCTCCCATCAGTGAGCAGTATTGACAACTTTTTCACCCACCAAGACTGCAAGAGAATGCGTTAGAGGAAGAAACTGAAACTTTTTTAAGGACTATGCCTCTTTAAGGATGACAGATTTTAATAGTTAACAGTACTGCTTCTTCGCCAATTTGCACTGAAAAAATGTACTTTGCAAAGCTTTTATAAATTTACATTAAACGCAAAGCAGAGTAATTCATTTAAAGGGAAGAAGTGATTCTTGTGTCTGCTTTTACAGTCAAAGAACCACCTCAGCTTTAATGTTTAACCAGAAATGCAATATTTACAAAGTGGGAAAAGGCACTATTCAGTTTTGCACATTAATCAAACAGCTGCAGTTGACATGTCCATCAACAACCTCTCTTACCTCACCTGACTGACTTTGCCAAAAATAAGCAAAAAAAAGAAAAAATACAGAATTACGTGCAATTAGGTAAACATCACAGCAATAATCTTCCAGACTCTCTATGTTCACTCTTCTGCCTTGGCTATTTTCCCAACCAGTCCAAATTTACAGCTGCCTGACCTTACGCATTCATATACTGCAGGGGCATTAGTGATCAGAAATGACATTCTTTGCTATTCTTTGTAATAACAGGAAATGGGCATTAAAAATAATGCCATTTTGTAATAATTTCCATGACAGTTTGCATACCCACTGACTCAGGATTGTGGTACTAGAGGCTTGGTAAGAAAGATGAAGAGTAAGTGGCCAGGCCTTTTTACCTGTTTCCATGGTGATGGGGAGGGAGGAAGTGTCTTCAGAGGCAAACTTCTGAATACTTTGGGTAGAGACCAGGGATGCATGAGAGTACAGGCAAGCCTAGAGTAAGGTGGGGTTTAGTCAGGGGATGTTCCTTAAAAGAGGTGAGAAACTCCCCAATCACCATGCATTTCTGCACATCTTTCAACACACTAGTGTATGCTACCATTCTTGGGGGGATACATTAGGGAATTACAAAACCTCTGACCCACACATCTAGGGATAGTGTAAGCTAAATGACTGCTATATAAGAAGGAGAGAAAAGCAGAAGGTGTTCTGTCCAAGTTCTGCGATGGGCAGAGAAAGCATTCCTGCAGAAAACTCACTTCTTCCTCTATTCCTCTTCTGTTTAAAACTATTATCAACTGATCTTCCCCTAGCATGAATATAGGTTACTAGAGTGGCAAAAGGAAACCTGTTTTAGCTATGGCCTAGGTCAAAGGCAGTGCACTATAAACAACAGTGTTAGTAATATATACAAACATGCAAATAAAATTATACAAGGAAATACACACATACAGATTTACCTACATTAGGAAACAAAGGGCAGATAAATACAGAAACAGTGGGCATTCCATTAAAAAAGAAATTAAATTTTATTTTCAAAGGGAATGTATGCCCATGAAATGAACCATAAGCTAACAACTACAAACAACACAAAACGTGCTATTCTCATCAGGACTGAAGGAAAAATGAGACATGGCTATTAATTACAATATAATTAGTCCTCAAAATGCAGGCCAATACTTGTTTTTAATTTTACATAACTGCTGACAAGTTAAAAGATCTATCCATATGCATGTGTCTACCTTAAAATGTACTGAATAATTACAGAACAGGAAGGAAACGTGCGAGCTGAAAGTCATGCAGTTAATGTGACTAATAAACCACTGAAAAGAAATGTGCAATCCTTGGAGATGCTGCTATGTGTTTGCTTGTCTTCTGAACAAAATACTGTGCAATACCAATGGCAGATTGCCAATGAGACTGGGGAAAAGCAGAAATACAAAACTGGAAAGTAAAAAGTTAAAAGAAAAGTCTTGAAAAAAGAAAAAGTTTTGTCTTGTAAATTAAGTAAAACAAACATTTGATGTGCTGAAATGTAACTTGAGATTTTTGCTGCCACAAAATGCATATTAACAGAATCACATATGAGAAATAAAGTTAAGAAAACAATACAATTTAAAGCGTGTGGAACAGAGCTTAATGGAATGTGAATATCTTAACTTGTATTAAAAGAAAGTATTTAACTTATTTGTAAGGCATTGCCAGGCATTTTTTTTAGCTATTGCAAAAGATTGTTATTTTAATTATATAGTATCTGTCGTCACCTGGCAATTAAGAAAGAAGGAAAGAAAGAAAACATACAGTCAGTAGAAAAACTACAATATTGCAAACTATGACATAAACTCAAACTTTACAGCAAGAAAATATATTTATTTACCCAGGATAGCCCTGGTTGGCAAATCAGGGGCCTGGGAAGAAAAGATCCACAAATACAGTTACAATGGAAAGACCTTTACATTGCAAATTTTGACACAAAGTTATATATATATATATATATATATATATATATATATATATATATATATATATATATATATATATATATAAAAGTGAAGTAAGATGTAATCAACATTTTCAAAAATAATATGCCATTAAGGGTGCATGTGCATACTTAAATGTGCATTGACTTCAGTGAATAATAATGCAGTCTATATACATTGTCTCTATACATTGAGAAATACAATTGTTAAAAAAGCATACTGAGAAAAGCAGAGGATAAATGATTAATTTACATGGGGATAGCAGTGGGATTGGGTAAATCAACTGAATGTCTCAGAACATAGAAATATTGGTAGATCACTAAGTGAGATTGGAAGAGTTCAAGAGGATAGATGGGATTTCAGTTCTTAAGCCAGTGGTATGGAATTCCAGAGCTTAGGTAATTGGACTCAATTACTGATTACAGCCAGTAGGTTTTGTGCTTTGTTTTGGGGGTAGAGTATATGCACATGATGCTAGCAAGGGTTGGATAGGTCTTGGGTTTAATTAGTGCATCATGTCTTGTTTTTAGTTGAGTCAGAGTTATTACATGCATTAGATCCAGCCATTTGATGATGCATAAGGTTAGACAGTGGTGTGTTTTGTTAGGGACATTTGCTGTCAATTTGGCAATTTTCTTATATGTTTGTTCAAACTTTTGGAGTTGGGCTTTTTAGGAGTAAGGATAGATGATGTGTACAGAAGGCTAGGAATGAACAAGGTTTGGGCAGAATGTACTTGGGTTGTTTGGGTTTGTAGAGCATACCTAACATTTTAGTGGGTTTTTGAAGTGACATACTTAATGTGTTTGTCAGCGTGATATCTGTGATTAATTATGGCTCTTAGTTGTTTGGAATGAATACCCCATTCATTGGTGTATTATTTTGCAATGAGATTGAATTATTTTCTGCTCCAAATAAGGTCACCTTTGTTTTGTTGGGATTTGGCAGAAGCTAGGAATCAGCGAGGCATTTCTCTATTTTTGGAAAGACTGTATGTTGAAAGGAGCTATCAGAACACATTAGGGTGAAGTTTTCTGTTTTCTGAACTAGACTGGTGTTCAGTGTAATGACCTATCAGTGGACCAGTAATCAAGGAGCCTCAATCCTCACCACTAGCATCAGTGGGAGGATGACAAGTACACACTCAGTATTTCCAGATGCAGCTCTCGGTATTAATTGCAATTTCCCTTAAGAGCACACAGAGATCATAATCGGTCTGGGGCTGGTTTCTCCCTCTTTCTCCAGATCACCAATAAGACTCCACACTGGCACAGCTATAGAGTTGAGATCTCAGCTGGGTGGCCAAGCCAAGACCTCCAGCACCCTCTCTGTCCATGTCCATGTCTCTGCCCAAGTAGCTGACTGACACACACACACACACACACACACACACACACACACACACACACACACACACACACACACACACACACACACTCTTTGAGGTTTGATTTACACACACACACACACACACACACACACACACACACACACACACACACACACACACACACACACACACACACACACCTGGGAAAGGCTGGCACAGGTTTACTAGCTATGCCCCCTTTTGGCCAGACTATAAGGTAGTTATCACTGCCATCAGCCAGCTCCTTATCAGCTACTTTAAGGCCCTTAACAAAGGGTGTCCAACCTTAATGTGTAATGTTACTGCTAATACAAATGGTAGTTTGACAAAGAGCAAGGCTAATAGGAGTGGCCCATAGTGTCACCAAATAAATATTCAAGTACTCTCAGAACTTAAATATTTCTACACAGATAAGCCACAATGAAAGGTTTAAATATATTTAATAATAAATAAAAAAGAACAAGACAATACTGAATATATATATTTACAGTGACATCGGAGTTCAAAATCACAGGAAATATTTAAAACAACATTGCAGGACAGTCTCAAATAAATTAAGAAAATCATCTAAACTTTGTTTCACTGTATTGCTCACTAAATCTAAGAGAATTACTATATCCTAGTTAACTTACTTACAGAGCAAGGTAAATGTGTGGTGAATGGATCTTGATATTATCAGGTTCAAGACAGTATACAGAATGCTGTCTCTCTCAGAGATCTCTCAAATGAATATCCCAGATATTACTGCTGGGCTAGCTTGAAGAATGACATAATTTCTTGTCATCTGACTTCTAGTCCCCAGGCCCAAAACAACCATTGATGGCAGCTGGTAGCATTTAGCATCTACCTGCAAAAATACATAGACAAGGGCTTTTCCTCAGATCTTTGGCATAGAATGGACGTCATAAAACAATAAAACACTTCCAAGATAATACAGAAAATTCCCTAGTTCTAGACTTTGCATCTTCTTGCTGCATTGAAACTGAAAGATATGTTCTTTTATTGTGTATCCATAAAGTAATTTAATTTCAGCTAACTTTCCTCAGTTAATCTCCTGTATTCCAGTTTCCACTGTTAAAATATATACATTTAAACAGTTACAATAGTGTATGTACATTTTTGTTCTCTTCTGGCAGGGCACACTGTGGATACAGTACTGGCTCAGTACTTTACAAAATACCTTCTCAACATGCACTCCTGTACCAGCAGTTTGATATACACATAACATACACTTCCAATATAGATGCAACACAAGCATATTACACAAATCATTTAGATATTCACCAATGACATATAATTATTTACAAAATTCCAGATAGCTGTGCTGGCAGTATCTCCTTTCATGACACTTCTTCCCCCACTTGAAGACTCAAGCTAGTTTTTCAAATGACCCTTGAGAAACATTGCTTGAGAGGGATGAGTCATCTCGGAATACCTTGCCCCATTCCCTGTCTTGAGACCCCATCTGTATTGGCATTGCTAACCCGACTGTGGTGCTGCACTGTCATATCATATGCCTGCAACCCTAGGCTCCACCTTAGTAACATGGCATTTTGCTGGCTGGCTCAATGTAGCCATGTTAAGGGGTTGTAGTCTGTAACTACAGTGAATTTCCTTCCATACAGATAAGGCTGTAGTTTCTGCTGTGCCCATACTATTTCCAGACATTCCTTTTCTACAGCTGCATAACATTCCTCCTTGGGTTGGAGTTGACAGCTGAGATATACCACTGGGTGCTCTTCTCCCTCTGAGGAAACCTGGCTGAGTACAGCCCCACCCCATGGTTTGAAGCATCCACCTACACAACAGATTCTTTGCTGTAATCTAGACTGGCTAACACAGGGGGGGGGGTGGTCCTCCAAAAGCTCCTTTAAACTTTTGGAATGCCTGCTCACATGCTGGAGTCCACACTACCTTATCTGGCCTGTTTTTCCTTGTCAGGTCTGTGAGGGGAGCAGCTATGGTACTATAATTGTGATAAACTTTCTGTAGTACCCTGCTGTAACTAAAAATGCCCTCTCCTGCTTTTTGTAACAGGGGCAGACCATGCCTGAATGGCTTCCACTTTGACAGGTTTTGGTCTGATCTTATCACCCCCCACTCTATGTTCCTTGTAGGAGACCTCTGCCATACCCACCTGACATTTGTTGGGCTTAATGGTCAACCCTGCCCTCTGTAGTCTGCCCAGCACCTCCCTGACATGCTGAATGTGCATTTGCAAGAAATGGCTGTAGATGGGAATATCATCCAGGTAAGCAAGGGCAAAATCTCCTGCTCCTTCTAGGATATGATTTACCAACCTCTGGAAAATTGCTGGGGCATTTTTCATCCCAAAGGTCATCTTCACGAACTCATACAAGCCAAAAGAACTCACAAAAGCTGACCTCTCTCTAGTGTTATAAGTCAAGGGCACCTGCCAGTAGCCCTTGGTAAGATTAATAGTGGTAAGATACTTAGACCCACCCAGCTGCTCTAGGGCTTCATCTGTCCTAGGCATGGGGGTAAGCATCTGACTCTGTGTGACTATTTAATTTCCTGTAGTCCACACAGAACCTGGTGCTACAATTCTTCTTTGGTACCAGCACCATTGAGGGGTCCAGGGACTGCTGGACTCCTAGATTACCCCTAGTTCTAACATTTCCCATATATCCTCCCTCAGAGTCTGTTTGACTCTTTCAGGCACCCTATAAAGGGACTGCTTAATAGAGCTTTGGGGTCCTATATCCAATTGGTGCCACACCAGGTGGGTGCACCCTCATTTCCCAGTGAACATGCCCCCACAGTCCTGTAACATTGCTGGGATTTCACAAACCTGGATAAGGGATAGCTGCTGGGACATTGCTACCCCTTCCACTGAGGTTTCAATCTGAGCCTCACTGAGGAGATCACAGATCCCCCTCAGACTCCTCCTCCCATCCACTGCAAATACTCAGCACAAGGACCTCCCTATCATGGTAAGGTTTCATCAAGTTAACATGGTACAATTTGTGCCCCTACCTCCTGCCCAGCAGTTCTGTCATGTAGTTAACATCAGTGACCTTCCTTACCACTTTGAATGGTCCCTCCCAAGCTACCTGCAGCTTGTTGTGTCTGACAGGAATGAGAACCATAACCTGCTGCCCCACAACATACTCTTTAGCGCAAGCATTCCTGTTATACCAGACCTTTTTCTGCTGTTGAGTTTCTGCCAGGTTCTCCTGGGCCAAGCTGATGAGTTCCCTGACCCTTGTCCTGAGGTTTAGGACTTATGTCACAACAGACTCCTTGTGGTATTCACACTCACTCTCTCACTCATCTTGAATCAAATCTAGAGGTCCCCTCACCCTATGCATATACAGCAACTCAAAGGGTGAAAAACCTGTGGATTCCTGGGGTATCTCTCTGAAAACAAACAACAGATGGGGCAAATATTTGACCCACTCCCTCTTAAACTGGTCTGAAAATGCCCATAGCATGGTCTTTAGTGTGGAGTTTAACCCCTCTGCCAGACCATTAGTCTGGGGATGGGAGTGGTGGTTTTTAAGTGCTTCACCCCACAGTGCTCCCACAGACAAGCCTGCAGGTCTGACTTGAAATTGGCACTTCTGTCAGTCAGTATTTCTTTTGGGAAACCTACCCTGCTGAAAATCTCTAACAAAGCATTTGCCACCTTTTCTGCTTCAATGGAGGACAGAGCCACCATCTATGGGTATCTAGTAGCATAATCTACTACCACTAGTATATACTTCTTCCCTGTGGAACTCGGGGTACTCAGAGGCCCCACAATATCCATAGCTACCCTCTGAAATAGCTCCTCAATCACAGGCAAAGGCATCAAAGGAGCTTTCACCTTGTCTCCTGCCTTGGCTACCTTTTGGCACTGCTCACAAGTCTTGCATTACCCTGTTACATCTGTGGAAATCCCAGGCCAATAAAAGTTCTGCATAATATGTCTCTTTGTATGCTTTATGCCCATATGACCTACAAAGGGAATATCATGGGCTATGGCTAGAAGTGCCAGATAGGTAGGAAGAGCCAGGTAGGCTCTGGGCACTACCAACTGCTGTATTCTCTTACCCTCTAGACCTCCCTTAGGGGTCCACTCTCTATACAGTAACCCTTTGTCCAAGTATACAAATTCCCCTTTTCCTTGACAATCAGGTGCCTCACTGGCTACCTCCCTCAGGCCTTGTAATGTAGGGTCTGAAAGCTAAGCCTCTCTCAACCCTCTTTTGATAACCTTTCCCAGCTCCCAATCTACAGAAAGTCTGGTATTCTTTGACAGTGGTGCCTCACTGTCAACCTGGGTACTACTGCTACTATTCACCTCTGCCCGTGCAGTCATTCTGTCCAAGGGAACATCAGTACCCACAAGCAGCTGTGGCTCTCCTTCAATCTCACTGTTACAGGATAGAACCCTCCCTGAAGTAGCCACCTCACCAGTCCTGGCTTCAAGTGTATGATCTGTCTGGGATCCCTCAGGCTACCAGACCCACATACTTGTCTCCAAGCCTGACTGGGTGTAACTACGTGCACACAAGGTACTTCATTATCAGATTCATTCCCTGTCAGGACATCTGCAGGGATATCCTCAAACGCATCTACATGCTTGCTTCCTTTTCCATCCTCCCAGTCAAGGTGAATCCTAGCCAAAGGTATTTGGAATGGAGTCCTTCCTAAAGCTTTGACTGGAGTAGACTGCCCAACCAAGTAGGGCTCCTCTTTAACCATTGCAGGCTTCACAACGGTTAGGTCAGAGGCTGTGTATCTCTTAGCAATGGCCTGTTTCCCATCTACTTAGACAGGATATAACCTATTGTGATAGTTTGGTACACTTGTTGTCTCCAGACAACTTAATGCTGGCATTGTCATTCCCACTCACTGGCTCTCCAACCTTTTGTTCCCCAGCTTGCCTCTGTGCACATCTATATGCTACATGGCCTCGCTGGTTGCATTTAAAACATTTAACCCTTGATCCTGGCCATGTACCTGAACTAGTGGCTTCTCCTGCTACTGGTGGACTCATTTGGGGCAGTATAGGCTGCCCACCATAGGTTCCCTTAGACCCATGTGCAGCACTGGGTATCCCTTTCCTATACAATGATGACCTGCTTTGCTAGGTATAGGTCTCCCTTTTTCCCCAACTCATATGCGGTATTACATTCCCTATCTGCCAACCAGATTCTCATGTCCTCAGGCAAAGTGCTAAGGGCTTGTTCCCCTCACCAAAAGTCTGCCAGCCCTTCAAAAGTGGTGATTTGACACCCACTCACCAATCTATGAAAATAATTGCTTAACTCAGCAATATATTCACACACACTTTCATCTGCCTTGCGTCTATGCTCACAAAACTTTTTTCTATAAGCTTCAGGTATTAATTAAAACATTCTAATAAACAATTTTTAATAGTATTATAATTTAAGCAATCAGTATCAGACAATTTAGAAACTGCAGCTACAGCTTTACTTTGGAGTAAGGGGGTCAGGAACCATACCCAGTGCCCTTGGTTAACATTACACTGTTTACAAACCCCTTCAAACATATGAATAAAACTATCAAAATTATCACCCTCTGCAAATTATGGAAGAAATTCACTGACATTTATTGCTTCTGGTCTAGGGTTCAGTTACTCCCATCCCCATTACCTCCATGACCCTGGTGAGGAGTCAGCATCTCTGTTTCATTTTGCATCTGCCTCTCATTTTCTTTAGCTTCCAGACATCTCAATCTCTCTGCTGATTCTGCTTCAATCTCCAAATGCCCCAGTCTCTCTGCTGATTCTATTTCCAAATGTTTGGCTTCTGGTTCAAGTCTCTTTAACTACAGATAGATTTTTAAGTTCTCTGTGGAAAGGTTGAATTGTCCATTTTCTGAGAGCTGTACATCCTCAAGGCCAGTTTGGTTGTCCTCCTGGTTGCTGGTCTGTGATGCAGCCATGACTAAGGCTGCAATCATTTCTGCCCCAGTCCTTTGGCTTGGCACATCTCAGCCAACTGGCTCCTTGTCAGCTTGCCATACTCCTCTGCTGATATCCTTGCCTGCTCTCCCTGACTAACTAAGCTAACAAAAAAATAAATAAAAGTATTGTGATATGAAACTCTGAATGTCCACTGTGAGGTTGTTTGAGAGTGCAAACACCTTCTTTAGTGACCACTGTTTACAGGCTACAGGAGTTCAGTATCCACACCACTGAATCTTAATATGTGAAGTGGTGATCCCACCACTGCCAACCAATAAATGTGATGCCCCACCACTGAGACTGGTAATCAAGGAGCCTCAATCATCACCACTGGCACCACTGGGGATGTATACTGACAGGATGACAAGTGCACACACAGTATTTCTAGATGCAGCTCTCTGCATGAAGTGCAGTTTCCCTTAACAGCACACAAAGATCACAGTCAGTCTGGGGCTGGTTTCTCCTTCTTTCTCCAGATCCCCAATAAGACTCCGCACTAGGACAGCTATAGAGTTGATATCTCAGCTGAGTGGCCAAGACCTCCAGCACCCTCTCTGTCCAAACACGGCTTCGTGTCCCTGCCCAAGTAGCTGACACACATACACACACACACACACACACACACACACACACACACACACACACACACACACACACACACACACACACACACACACACACCTGGGAAAGGCTGGCACAGGTTTACTAGCTATGCCCCCCTTTTGGCCAGACTATAAGGTTGTTATCACAGCTACCAGCCAGCTCCTTATCAGCTACTTTAAGGCCCTTAACAAAGGGTGTCCAACCTTAATGTGTAATGTTACTATTAATACAAATGGTAGTTTGACCAAGAGCAAGGCTATTAGGATTGGCTCAGAGTGTCACCAAATAAATATGCAAGTACTGTCAGAACTTAAATGTCTCTACACAGATCAGCCACAATGAAAGGTTTAAATATATTTTATAATAAATAATAAAAGAACAAGACAATACTAAATATATATTTACAGTGACATCAGAGTTCAAAATCACAGGAAATATTTAAAACATTGCAGAACAGTCTAAAATAAATGAAGAAAAACATCTAAACTACGCTTCACTATATTCCTGACTAAATCTAAGAGAATTACTATACCCATGTTAACTTACTTACAGAGCAAGGCAAATGTGTAGTGAATGGATCTTGATGTTGTCAGGTCCAAGACAGAATACAGATTGCTGTCTCTCTCTCTCTCTCTCAGAGACCTCTCAAATTAATATCCCAAATATTACTGCTGGGCTAGCTTGCAGATTGACATAATTTCTTGTCATCTGACTTCTAGTCCCCAGGCTCAAAACAACCATTGATGGCAGCAGGTAGCATTTAGCATCTAACTATAAAAATACATAGACATGGCTTTTCCTCAGATCTTTGGCCGAGAATGCAAGTCATAAAAACGATACAAGACTTCTAAGACAATATAGAAAGTTCCCTAGTTGTAGACATTGTGTGTCCTTGCTGCATGGAAACTGAAAGATATCATCTTTTATTGCATAGCCATAAAGTAATTTAATTTCAGCTGTTTTTCTGAAATGAACCTCCTGTATCCCAGTTTCGACTGTTAAAATATATCCATTTAAACAATTACAATAGTGTTTCTGTATTTCTGTTCTCTTCCAGCAGGGCACACTGTGGATACATCTTGAAGCTTAGTACTTTATAAAATACCTTTTCAACACACACTTCTTTACTAACAGCTTGATATACACATAACTTACAGTTCCAATACAGATGCAACACAAGCATCTTACACAAATTATTTTGATATTCACCAATGACATAATTATTTACAAAATTCCAGATAGCTGTGCTGACAGTATCTCTTTTCATGACAGTCAGCATTATAGAGTGCATATCATTAACAAAGATATTGAACAAAATAGGTCAAAGCATTGATCCTTGATGCACTCCTGTCTTAATAGATTAAAAGTTGGACTAAGTCTGTGCCTGAGATCTGTCATTGAGGTAGCTTTTGAACTATTTATAGTGTCATAACTAAGGTTCATTTTTATCTAGGTTTTGAATGCTAGGATGGGACACTGTGTTAAAAGGTTTGGATTAGCCTAGGAATATTGATGCAGTTGGGATTCCTTGTTTTTGCACTGGTTTATGCTGTTGCTAAATGTTAATAATGCAGTGTCTGTGCCATGTCCTGGCCAGCAACTATGCTGGGTAGTGGTAAGGAGATTATTACTAGTCACATAGTGCCTGAGTCGTGTTGCATATAGTTGTCTGTTATTTTATATAAATGGGTTTACAGTTTGCTAGACATACATGAGTTCTGCCTTTGTCAAGGAGTATTATATAAGACTGTCTCCATAGTTTAAGAGCATACTGCTCTGAGATGGATCTTTTAATGGGTATGCCAACTGGGCACCCCTGCCAGAAGATGCTGAAGGTTGGGGGAGGTTAGAAGGCAAAAAGGGCACTTTGCTATCTAAAAGGGTAGTTTGTTAGCTGTCTACTGCCAGAATACAATAATATCTGTGTCACAAGATGTATGTAGTATAAATATGCATTACATTCGGAATTACTGCAGAGAAATTTCAAAGAAATGTTCAAATAAAGTTAATGTTGCACCTGCATGGTATATGATCCAGGAACCATATATTCAAAAGTTAGAACAAAAGGGTAGTAATGCTGTAACACACTGTCATCACACAGAGAGCAGCCACCACAGAAGAGTGATGGGAAGCTGTTAAACACATCATTCAGACTGTTATACACTTCAGCTGGACTTAGAAAAAAGTCCTAATGAAGTGTTTGACAGCTTTCCACTGCTCTTTTTGGTGACCACTGACTGTTGTTAGTGCTCTAGTGTGTGACAAGCCTAACAATAGTAAGAGATACTTAATAAAAGCTTGTTAAGCACCTTTCTGATGTTAGAAATGTGCCTAACAAGCATGCCTTTTCCCCAAATTCACAGCATGTTTATAGTGATCCATATACTACAAGTCATTATCTATCAAAAATAAGACATGAAATGCATCACAGAACATCTAGAACCTGGCAGCATCCACAAATCAGGTTGAAGAAGTGAAGTTTGACACAGGCTTATTGAGGGCTTCTGCCCTAGACTCACCTGTTCCACAGCTGGTCCTGCTCAAAAGCATGCACAGAAGGATCCTACAATGTGTGTGTGTCTGTGTGTGTGTGTGTGTGTGTGTGTGTGTGGTGAGGGATAGAAACAGTGAGATTATTGTTTCTTAATTTTTCCTTGCAATCAAATCTCAGAGGTGTGCACCGAGGTCACTATAACTTGTTTGGAACTGGGGAAAGTGAAGCCATTATTTCTGTACTTTTCCTCACAATTAAACCTCAAAGGTACTATGTACCAGAAGGGAACTATGGCTTTTGTGGCGTTGTGACAGTGTAGTCATTATTTCTTTAAGTTTTCACACAATCATACCTCACAGGTATGCAAACAACATCCAATTGTCCAAGTTGCACTTGAATTGGGCTAGGGAGGAACTCTGCTTCACATGGATAGGAAGCCTGTTCCATAGATGGGGTAGTCTGTAAGATATATAACTATCTCTCCAGCAGGTCCTATTTATATCACAAGCAAGGTTTACATCTTTAGAATGGGTAACTCTGGTGCTGTTTGTTTTGTGGATATGCAGGAGGTCTATCAGAGTGGGGTCTGATGATGCCCTGCATGCCAGGCATAGCACTCCCCTCAAAAGCCTGTAGGAGACAGAATACAGAGATAGGGCCACAGAGATAGGGCCTTGAGGTGGTCTGCATAGGACATAGTACTTATGCCCTGTATTCTTTTAGTGAGGAACCTCTGTGGACGTTCCAGTTGTTGTATATGACTGGTTAGGTACATACCAAACAGGGCATTGTACTCAATGATAGGTCTGATGAATGCTGATTACAGTGGAACAATGACTTCCTTGGACTAAGATGCCATACCTTTGCTTATACGTTGTGCAACATAGAATGTTTTCCTCACCAGTGTAGATACGTGATAATTAAAGGCTAGATTACTATCTATGTGTGTCCCTAAGTCTCTGACTATTGGGTCAGCTGTAAGGGGTGTGTTGTCAATATGATAGTTACCAGGGATAGATGACTTCCTAAAGGATACTGTTATGCATTTCTTGGCATTTAGTTTTAGTCCATGTCTCTGACACTAGTTGTATGTCTGTGTCAGCCCCTCCTGGAGAACATTTGTGTCAGTATGAGATTCAATGACAGCTCCTAATTTGCACTCATCTGCAAATTTAGTCAGCCAGAGACCACTGACATTGACCTTGACTTCTGAGAAGTAAATGTCGAAAAGGAGAAGTCCAAGGACTGATCCCTGAGGGACTTCACTTATGACTGGCCTCTTTGTAGCAGTGGACTCCCTATTTCTAACTTTCTGGGTCCTGTCTGTGAGCCAGTTGGCTATCCACCAGGTGACATATGGGTTTGTACCTAACCTCTTGCATTTGTCAACAATACCTGAGTGGGGAAATGTGTCAAATGGCTTGGCCAGGTCACAGTAGGCAGTGTGAACAACTTTGCCCTCATCCATTGCTTTGGTGAACTTCTCGAAGAAGTCCACCAGGTTGAGTAGGCATGATCTGCCCTTGACAAAACCAAACTGGGTTGGGACCAGTGTCTGGAGGTTTACTATATCTCTACTGATCATCTCTGTGATAATTCTTTCCATGGCTTTACATACAAGACTAGTGAGACTTATGGGTCTGTAGTTTCCAGGGTCTGTAGACGGCCCACCTTTGTGCAGAGGGATGATTGTTGCCTTTCTCCATTCATGAGGCACAAAGCCTGTTTGGAAGCTGCAGTTAAACAGTAATTTCAGATGCCCTGATAGGTCATGTTTCATGCTTTTAAGAAGGCATCCTGGGATATTGTCTGGGCCCATTGATGCAGTGTTTTTGGTCTTAGAGAGATCATTAAGGTCCTGTTCTCTAGTGATAGTAGGGGGGATATATTTGATGATATTTCCTGTGAGAAGGATGAGGGGGAGAGAGGGGTAAAGTTGGAGCTGAATTTATCAGCCAGGAGGTTTGCTATATCTTCTGGCTCAGTATAGGTGGCTCCATTTACAATGAGCTCTGCACACAATTGTGTATTGCCTTTGAAGTTGCGGACATAGCTAAAGAATTCTTTGTGGTTGCCCTTGGCCTGTGAGGTCAAACTTACCTCAAATTTGGCTTTGGTAGATTTTATTTGTCCTCTGAGTTGTTTGTTTAGTTTAATGAGAGTGCTTTTATCCTGCTGGGTGCTGCACCTCCTAATTTTTGCCATGATTTTCTTCCTCCTCTTATATAGCCAATTGATTTTGTGATTCCACCGAAGCGGCTTGTTTTTTGAGTTAGTTCTGTACTTCTTCTTAGTGGTACAACTGTCTCTATGCAGCTATTAACATGCTTATACAGGGTTTCTGTGAACAGTTCTGCATAGACAGAAGTGTTCTCAGGGTTTATGAGGGCTTGCAATTTTGCCAGGTTCTCACTTAATAGCAGGTGGTTAGCCTTGGAATAGTTCCTGAGTATTCCAGGTTTAGCTGGGGGTCCAGGTTTTATTTTTACTTCAAAGGAGACCATTTTGTGGTCTGACATTACCAGGGAAAGCATTACAGTAGGGGTATGCAGCAATCTCCCATATTAGTGAAGACCAGATACAGTATGGTTGCACCCCTTGTTGGTGTATTGACTATCTGGCCCAGGGAATTTCTGTTTACAAAATCCAAGAATCTCTGTGCATGTATGTTTGATGTCATATAGGATTCCCAGTTAATAGTGGGGTAATTAAAGTCACCCATAAATATGGTATTAGGTTGGATGGTTAGTGTTTCTAATAAGTTCAAATACATGGTATGGGTTTCCTGGGTCATAGAGAGGGACTTATAGCTTGCAAGGAAGTGGTATTGGATTTTACCTATGGTGATTTGAACATGGATCAGCTCAAGTGTATTGTCCTCTTTGACCACACTTGAAGTATATTTATTTTTGATGTAAATAGAGACACCTCCAACTTTAGTCCCTGCCTGTGAAGTAGCTGGCCTAAATGTGTGGAAGGCATTATAACCTTGCACTGTCGGTGTGCTCTCTGCGGCTTTAAACCATGTCTCAGTGATCGCACAGACATCAGCATTTTCTAGGTTAAAGAGAGCTTCTAGCGAGTGGAGTTTTTTGTTTAGACTCCTAGCATTGAGCAGTAATACCTTTAGATTTTCTTGGTTTTGATTTGCTAGGCTGGACGTACTTTCAATTTGGCATTGCCTAAAAAAAGCACTATGGGGAAAGATAGTGTTTTAGCTACTATTCAAAAGCCTAGATGGGAGAGGTATGGACCATCCCTGGCAAAGCAGCATGGTCTGTTGACCATTGACTTCCATGCTGACAAATATTGCACCCCTTAGAATGACACCAGAAACTAAGCCAATTATTAAAGTCAGTCATCTTTTGTTTGTATTGTGGCATCATCCTTGGAGAAGATAAAATGCTGCTCAGTGCTAGGCTCATACCAGCCTGAGACACGTATTCTGAGAGCTCCATGATGTCTCTCCCTTCATATAGTGTAGGGAGGTACATCTCAGGTCATTTACTCCCACATGGACTATGACTGAGATATATTGGTAATTGTGGTCCAATGACCTGAGTGCATGAGCAATGTGCCAGATCCTAGCCCATGATAAGCAACTGACTGTAACTTTCTCCTTACTCAGCCTGGTGAGAGGGGACATCAGTGTGTCTCACAATGGAGTCTCCAATGACTAGAATGTTGGATTGTGTGGTGATTTGCCTTATAGGCTTAGAAGTAGAGGCTCCATGAGATGTAGCCCTATGTGTTGATGTGAGTGTTGTTTTGAAAGAGTGTGTTTGGGGCTGCTGAGGGTATTTATGTGTACTTCATCTAGGAGGCCTTTGTGGTTTAGGAAGGTTACATGTAAGTGCCTCAGCATATGCAGGTCTATATGTCTGCTTTGAATTTTGCATGATGGGTGCAGCATGTGTACTACTTATACCTTATTGAAGTTAGGAGTACTTTTATGTGAGAGCTTTGCTTCCAGTGACATTGTGTAAATACATCTCTCACATACCATATCAGTTTGTTTGAGAATCAGCTGGTTGTCTGTAAACATGAGGCAATTTCTACATTGCCTCAGGATGCCCATATCTACCAAGCCAGTAACAGGGACAGTAGAAAAGTTCATATCCATGGCAACAGACCCTTTTTTATTGATTAGACTGTTGGAGTGAGAATATCAAGCACTGTCAGGAGTATTTGGTTTCCAACTATGTGGACAGTGCTTGTCACTGCAAACTAGTTGTCCTATATGCAACTAAGTATTGGAGAAATTTCAGTTGTGTTTTTACTGGAAAAATGTCACTCAAGGTATCTGAGTCTGTACAGAGCACTGCCAAACACTTGAGGGGAAACTAATACATAGACCTAGAAAATTTAAGGATGAAGTATTTAGGCAGATATTTTGAAGTTAGAAACAAATTCAGCAGTACTTGCTGAAAAGAAAGAATTAGCTTGTTAAGAATGATGAAAAGAGGGGAGTTGCATGAATGGCTACTGCCTGGCTACTACTAATGCTGGTCTCACCACAGCTTCACTCTGTTGGGATACAATGCTCCTTTACTTCTTTTCTCACCAGAAGTAAAATGTTAGCACCAATCCCAAGAAGAGAAGCAGGTCACAGCCTTTTGTGTGATCCACAGTCTTGTCCCAGATGATGCAAGGGTCTGCAGGCTTGTAGCTTTTTACTTTTAGATGCCTCAAATAGCAATTATACCAATCAGGTACGTTAAGCACAGACACTCACTCTCCAACCAGAAAGAGTCAGGAATCAATGCATTGTGGTCCTTCTCTCACCAGGATCAGAATATAAGCACAGATTCCAAGCTGTCACCTATAAAGCAGTTATTAAGCTTTCTGGTGATCAGCAGTCTCCAGGAAATAATGTAACTGCACTCCTTCTCTCACCAGGACAAAACAGAAGCACTAATCCCAAGATGACTACTGAGAGGCAGAATGTGGGATCTCCAATAACTGGTGGTTTTGCAATAGATGCTTAAAGGTAAGATGAAAAAATTGTTTATCCTAAACACTGCAGCGTGCACTAAGCAGTTAGATATGAATGTGGGTAACTTAAGTTTTAACTGTCTAAAAAGTTAAGTTTTAGTGGAGAGCCACTATTTTTAAAAGAGCAAGATAGATTGAAAGGGGGTAGGTACTTTTGTATTCTGGTACTATGCAATACAGTAGGATGGCCAATAAATTTAAATAGTCGAAGGGGAGTGATTTCACAAAATGATAATATTGTGCTTACTCATACCAGCCAGTGAAAGGAGAGAGGGAACAAGATATATGGTCAAATTAACATAAGGGCAAGCAACTAGAAAGACAATAGTGTTTAAGAATGCAACAGTAACAGGATGGGAGGATGGGAAAAATTATGTCTGACTCACAAGAGACAGAGCTGTGGTCTCTTTTCAAATTTTAATATGCAGTTAAAAGCAGAATACAAGTAAAATACAGTATAAAGAAAAGAAATCACAGTATACAAAATAGAAACACGCAATAAAGTAATGGACAATACAAGAAATAAAAAGCAAACTAACCTTTCCCTCACATCAAACTGTGGCAGAGTCTGAGCGAGCCTTCCCAGTAAAGGATTACAAGTTAAAATATGTTACTATATATTACTATATTCTGGTTGTTAGATGGATACACAGATGGTGGTAGCTGTCTTAGGAGTGGAATGAATAACCAAGCTGTATGGTATGTGAAACCAGTAACTTGAAAAACATGACTGAGGACATTTATTCATTCACTTTCATCCCAATCTAATAACAGAGGGATACATAAAAGGTGACTATTTTTTTTTTCTTTTGATGAGGAGACAGACTATTTTAATATATGATTCATATATTTTTTTGCAAACATTTACCTTCTCGGTTTATATTTATTTGTCAGTTTTGATCATTAATCCTTGGGCACAACTTATTTTTTTTTTTCTTGAAAGAAAAAATAAGACTGGATTTCTTTAGTTGGTCTTGATTTGTTCCAGGCCATAATTGTAACAAAAAGTTAGGGGGAAGCTCTAAAATGTATCTCATCATTTAGAATCCTATGCTCATAGCTTCTGAGATCCAAGCAGCCTCCAGACTTTTGCTTAACTCTGTTATTTCCTCTGCAGTTATTACACTGCAGTCTTGGCCATTTAAGGAGTGGTGAAAGGATGCAGGCAGAAAACGAAAAGCAAGAATTAATTTCTTTCTTTAGCCACGATTTTTGTGCAGGTCATCTTTGGCTCAAAAGGTTTTAAAAAAAGCTGTAAAATGTAACTCAAAGCATAAAGAACCCAATGGCTTTGGGGAGAGGGGTGACACCTCTAGCTTCATTTGATCATTTTACCCTCCTTTATTATGGTGTAATCTTAGCCATTTATGATATATTGAAATGATGCAGGAAAAATCTGTAGAGTTCAACAAAGTATGAGAAAACAAGAAAAATGTAATCTGAATGGTGTTGGAAGACCAAGATGGGGGGAAATAGGGGCACAATGGGTGTATGCAGGGGTAACAGTGGACAACAGGAATCCCATGGAATCCTTTTCCTGGGGTTACATTTCACCAAAGCCCAGAGTCAAAATATTCAATACTGTCAGAGATTTCCCCATTTAAGTACATCACACAGCTTATCAACAAGGTTTGTTACTCTCCATGAAACATTTTAGAACACTAATATCTGGATAAGAAAAAAACATGCAAGATGCTTGGTTTTATCAAATTTCTGGAACACAACAATCCATTTGACTGTATCTTTATTTATTGCTACATATCATATACCTGGTGGCATAACAGTATTAAACATGCCCTTGCAGACACACTCCTCAAGTTGTTTAACTTAAGTTTAGTTACTGTCTTTGCCCTGATGAGTGGCACACTGATGTGGTGGCACACTTCCATAAGAGTGGCCTTACAACTAACCTGGATATTTAAAGTCTTATCAGCCTTACAAGCCTCATCTGCAAAACCATGGGGTATAAGGGATTATAACTAACCTCATAAACTATGATATCAAGACTCTTGTTTGAATTGACCCCCAACAGTATGACTTTGTGGAGGGTAGATCCTCTCTGTTTAACCTGGTACACGTCTTGAAAAAGATACTGAGGCTGTAGATAGTGGCCATGCAGTGCATGTGGTGTATCTTGACCTGTTGAAGAACTTCAACATCATTCCCAATGCTGGCATCATATAAAAGCAAATGGCTTCAAAAATTGACCCCCCCATATGTGGTAAAGTGGATAACAAACTGGCTAAAAGACAGAGCCCACACAGTGTGATTTGCAGGTGACTCATCAGTAAGTATGTGTGACCAGTGGTATCCCTCAGGGCTCAGTGGTGGACCATCTCCTTTTTGTTATTTACTTCTCTGCTCCCAAAGTGGAGAGCCAATACCTCTGGCTAACAATATTTGCAGATGACTACAAACTGGGGTTGTCATTAAGTCATAGTATAACACCCAAAGTCTTCTGAATGAACTCTTCCTAGTAAACCCGTGGTGTACTAAAAATAAGCTCAAAGTAAATACTAAAAAGTATAGTATCAGCTTTGGTAGACAACCCCTTCCCTCATCATAATGTACAGCCAATATATAATTACAAAATGAAAAACGTCAGGGACCTAAATATGAGGGCTGATAGCTCCCTTTCTTTTGACCATCACGTGATAACAGCTGTCTAGAAATCCTTTAATTTAGCCCACCTAACTGTCAAAGGAATATTCTCATGGTCTAAAGAGATAATTACTCCCTTATATTCACCATTGACCAGGACCATAATTGAGTACAATGCCCCCATTGGGGATTATCTCATTAGTTATAGTAAATAATTAGCAAGACCCTAAATGTTCCCAACCAAAATGATCAAAAGCCCAAAGTTGTTGAGTTATGAAGATATTCTGAAAAAAAACTCTCTCACCCTTTAATCAGTGTCTTACAGACATCTGAGTGAATATCTACCTTGCTTACTGTACCATTAGAGACCCAGTTTTCATGGACCTCCTGCTTCTCTACAAGTCCAGTATCCAGGGGCCTAAGTCTTCACAAACAGATAAATAATGCACATTGGAGAAGCATGCTTATAAGGCATTACCGCCCAGACCTTTAGAATACATTTCCTCTCGATGTTAAGCAGTGTGATTCACTATCTTACTTTAAACATAAACTAATGACTAGATGGGTATCTGCAAATTTACTCTGATTTTCTGTTGTGGACCTTCTGGAAAAAGAGGTGCTGCTTGAGGGAGGTTACTGGCAAAGCGTGAATGGTCATAAGACTTGTTGACCATGGAATATCTAGGAATCTATAAATGTAAACTGTTTTATGCCTTAGTCCCATAGCTTGTGAGTAAATCTCTGCCTACCCCCATAATGATCCTGAATAACATAAAGTGGGTACAAGAGAATAAATGAATGATTAAATACAGCTAAATGATTACTGCACTATAACTCAGTCTAGCTCCAGTGAAATGCACCTCTGTGGCAAATTATGCCTAAAACAGGCTATTAGACTGGAGCGCCAAAGTCTATTCTGGTACTCAGTGGGTGAAAGGCAATAAACCTGCAGGTCTGCACCAACTTAAGGAAAATAAAAGATAGCAAGAAGGCCTCTGTCCCTCTTGGTGGTAGGTAGGAATACCATCTATATGAAATAGCAGGTTTGAAATAATTTTAACAAGTAATGTGTCATAAGAGTAGAGCAAGAAAAGGAATGTAACATATCACCTACCTGTCCACAATGATGTGCCCTTGGTATACTTATTTTAGGTACATGCAATCTGTGTCTTGAGCTTTTTCCTTGTAGATTCTGTAAAAAACAGTCTCTAAGATGCTGAAGAAGGTTTTGAAAAGATTACGAGAGTCTGTTGTGGTTAAATCTTCTTTATTTTAGTTGTGACATCCGGGCAGATAAGCGTTGTTCAGTTGTGAAAAATGCAACAGTTGCAGTTACATAATTACAGTAGATTGCAGGCATGTCTAGATACATCATTAACAATAAAGAAGGTGTGCAGTTTTGAAAGACATTTATTCAAACAGTTATACTTTGGCACCAAATATTGCATACTAGTTAAGGTGTAATAATTGAGTTTAAGTTTTCATGCAAAAATTGCCCTAAAATGAAAACTTAGACCAAGTACATAGAATCATATAATAAATTATTTGGGCAGGGTAGGAGAATGGTTTTATGGGTGACATTACTTTGAATTTTAATTGTGGGTTAAGAATTCCTTTGTTACAAAATGAGGGAGTTAGGGTTATTAAAAATAGGTTCAGAGTCAATGTATATGAAAAACTGTTTGAGTCTAAAAGGTCACATTGAGTATATGGATACCTGTATTATACTATATAGTTTGGCAGTGTAAGGAAAATGTTTTTTGCAGATCAAATGTCTCCTCATTAAAGATTCTACTGTGTTCAGGAAATTAAATTACTATAAACTAGGTTCAAATCCATTTGAAGGTTTTTAAAAGTTTAGCAGCCATCGGACTGTTGTACATGAATTATGGTATTCCACATGGTAATCAAGTGCCTTATATAAAAAAAAAAAACATTTTATACAGTCTGTTGCAGCCTTGAAATAGTGTTAAATATGTTTGGAATGCAGACATGGTTGTTTGAAATACCGACAGAGTGGCCATAAGATGTGAAATCCTTTAAGTCGTAAGGTGAATTTTTCTTCAGCTGTGCATTGTTAATGGAAAATAGCAGCTGTGCCTAGAATTGTAGTTTAACACTGGGTCCAATTATTAATAGATTGGCAGCAAACCATAAGTTAAAGGATAAGCAGCCATTGTGCATTGCGTAACGGTTTCTCTTTAGGATCCCACTGTCTGATATACAAGGCATAAGCAATTGAGGCTTTGTTGTTTGATTTAAAGCTGCTTTGGGTAATTTTGTACAATGATACTGCACTCACTTTATATATGTGCCTCACAAGATTTGCCTGATTGAGGCTGGGGGTATTGGAGATGTAATAAACTTAGATATAACCAAATAGATGCAACTAGGAATTAGATGGTGCACTGTCTCTGCCAACACTTTTGCTTGTGCTTCATCAAGTCTATTTGATTGGAGTTTTCAAAACCTGCTTCAGCATCTTAGATATTGTTTTATAGGTTCATAGGTTCATAGGTAGGTACTAGGCTATCGGCCCAAGGGCCTACATAAGCCTAGCCAGCAAGGTTCCATAGCTTATGCCACCCAAGAAAGTTATTTTCCTGTGCCACTGTCCAGCAGAGACACAGAAGTGATCCCCGGGGTGTATTTCTTATTTCCCATCCACTCATCAAGATTTTTCTTGAAGAGTACTAATGAAGAACTTTGCTTGACATAGATGGGTAGCTTGTTCCAGAGTATAGGAAGTCTCTGGGACAGGAATCTATTCCTCCAGTGTGTCCTGTTTATTGTGGTGACAAGGTTTAGGTCCCTAGAGCGTGTAGCTTGGAGGGATTGGGATTTCTTTAGGTGTAGCATGTCCAACAGCTCTGGGTTTGACATAGCTTTATATGTTAGGCAGAGATCACCTTGGAGTAGGCGATATGCTTCAGAGTAAAGCTGGAGTTTTTTGAGGTGGTCAGTGTAGGGCATTTGTTTGAGGCCAGTAATCCTTTTTTACAGAATCCACAAGGAAAAAGCTGAAGACTCAGACTGCAAATTAACCTAAAACAAGTACACCAAGGGCACACAATTGTGGATAGGTAGGCATTGTGATATATTGCTTTTCTTGCTCTACTCGTGATGGTTACCAACATGTGTTGTCCCCATGCTGAGCCAGTAATCAAGTAGCCTGAATCCTCACCACTGACACCAGAGAGGGACATATACTCGAAATACAAATGGATACACTCAGTATTTCTAGATGCATACCTCTCTGCATTGAGTACAATTTCCTTTGAGAGCATGCAGGGAACAAACGTAGCCCGGGATCTGGATGTCTCCATATCTGTCTCCCTCCAGGTCCCCAGTAAGACTTTCCACTGGTACAGCTGTAGGATTAGGTCCTCAGCTGAGTGTCCAAGCCAAGTCATTCAGCACCCTCTCTGTAAACTCAGTGCTTCGTGTCCCTGCCCTAAGTGGCTGACACATACACACACTAAGATATTTGATTTGCAAACGCACACAAACACACACACCTGGGAAAGGCTGGCCAGGTTTACTAGCTATGCCCTCTTCTGCCCAGACTATAAGGTAGTTATCACTGCCACCAGACACTTCCTAATCAGCTACTCTAAGACCCTTAACAAAGGGTGTCCAATTATACTGTGTAGTAGTAATACTAATACAAATGGTAGTAGTTCACCAAGATGGCTAGGCCTTCTGGAGTGGCCTACACAGTGTCACCAAATAAATATAAGCACTCTCAAAATGTTAAATACTTTCTACAAAGACCAATCACCTTAAAAGTTTAAATATGTTTAATAACAAATAATGAAAGAGCATGAAAATACTGAATATGTATTTAGAGTAAACCACAGAGTTCAAATCACACAAAATATTGAAATTAACATTGATGGGCATACTTATACAAATAAAGAAAAATACTCTCTAAACTAAGCTTCACTATATTCCTGACTGACTCTAAGAGAATTTTACTGTTCCCTAGTTAAGTTACTACCAGAAGGAAAGATGCTGTGGGTGAGGGTTTTTCCAGTCAGGCTGCACAAACAGAATACTCAATACTATGAGATTTCTCTTCTTAATATCTAAAGTATAATTTCCAAGAGGGCTGGCAGAATGATCTCATCCAGTCACTTGACTCTAGGTTCTCACAGTATTCCCCTTTGAAGCTGAGACAGGAATTTAGCACAGACGGCCACAATGCACATCCAAATGCTTATGACAGTGCCTGGGATCTCCCCTCTTTCCACTCAGCTAATGGACAAAGGCTCTTTCTCAGACCCAGTGTCTCCAGTCCTATTCAACACTGTGTGGTGCCTTTTAATGGTTTAACAAGTGATTTACATTTTCCTTATTTTCTTAAAGTAAGTTAGCTGGTTAAACTTTGCTGTGCCAGTATCCCCTATTAAAACATATACATTTAATTCAGTTACAGTAATACATTTAAATGTCTTTTCATTCCAGCAGGATGCACTGTTGATACACGTTAACACAAACAAACCTTGTAATTATGACATATTATTTGTTATAATGTATGGAAAATAAATTTACCTTTAAACTGTAAGAGGTATGTACATGAATATAATGTATTGTACTTGTGTACATTGTTATCTTTCCTGCTGTTGAACTCTGGTGGTGGCTGAAAAGGATCAATAGACCGGCCCACTTACCTGGTAAACAAACCGCAATCAATAAATCATAATTTTGCAGAGCATCCCTGATTTTGTCTCATATTTTTGCCCTGTCCATTGTAAAATGTTTGATTTTCTAGTAAATCACTCAGGATCATACCTTTCAGCTCTCCAGAATTTCACAGATTGCCCAGAGTTGTGCGTCATGTTTTTGGTCTGTTTTTCATAAAATCTGTGTTTTTCTTACAAACTGCCAAGGACTGTGCCCACTAAATAAAGAGACATCTGAGTCTGAGACTTCAAATCCTTCAGAAAATGAATGCTAATGCAAAACCTGTTATTCTAAGAGCTTTCTAAGTGTATCAGAGCAAAATATAAAATCTATCCTTAATTTTGGTCCTTTATCTCTTATCACTTTCGGCTTTGTCCAGAATTCTTAAGCAAAAGTTGAGAGGTATGCAAAGGATTACAGTCAGTCACTAATGCCAGACATTAAAGTTTCATACTTCCATTGTTCAGAAAATGCATGTTGATATAAAACCTGTTCTATTAAAGCTCTAAATGAATAAGTAATGTCTAAAAATTGTCCCACATTTTCAGCCTTCATTCCCCTGTTATTTTTGGCTTTGTCCAAAATTCTTGATGAAAGAAGTTGATCGGTATGCCTCAGAAACACTTGTGTAGGCTTTTCCATAGTAACCGTGAACACAGCCAGCCAGAAAAAAGATGATTTATCACTCAAGTCATCTTTTTTTTCTGGCTACCTGACCTTGCATTTACCTCAGAAATGTCAATGCAAATGTTTCCATTTAATCAATATTCTTGCAGCAGTTTTGGGTCATATTGGGAAGCTGTTGAAAGTCATGGGGCTTTCACCCCCCCCTTTCCCTATGGTTCTGACACCCATGCTGCTGGGGATTCTGTGGCTTCAAAGGTGAGTTGATGGTATTAAGGGAAGAGGTAATCTGGTACCAGGGCAGCATTCAAAAAAAGAAAAACAACCAAACAAATGCCAGCAGAGAAAACATAATGATATTGAAATTCTTTAAATACAATGAAAATAATCCAAAGAAAATCAGTTTTACTGAAAACCTTGGTGTTATCAGGTATCTAATTACACAGCACATGCATTTATATCTCACAAGTCATATGAAGATGTGAGGTGACCCACAATATGCTTAAATACAAATGGATAGTTCATGTTATGATTCTTGATAGAAAATAAGCCCAATATTTAGCATATGCATAAATAAAACAATACAATATAGCAACAACATTTTCTAGATTGGGAAAGAGATGAGAAATAGATTTATTACATTATTAAAAGGCATATTTAAGCATGTTGGATACCTTAATTGCTCTGCAATCTTATCTTATAGTCCAAACGTCTATGCAATCTAACAGCATCAAACTGTACAACTATGCACGTCAAGTCCAACAAAAGAAAATTGTGCTGTAGCATATGCCATTGTAAATATGAACATTATGATTTTCTTTTCTTTTTATTCTTTTTATTTTTTTTTACAACTATCAAATGTTCTCTAAAATGTAGTTGGAATTTGCAATTTGGGTCGTTGTAAGATCAGGTATTGTAGGATGACTTTAGTTTTTTAACAAATTTGACAAGGTTTACAAAGTGATTGTTTACAATATTTACAATGTTGTAATTAGAGTCTTTTGGGAGTCAGCCAAGTACATCTTTTCTTCAACGTTAGAAGTTTGTTAATACTTAGCAATACTGTTAAGGATTGTTAGTATAATTTTATTATAGGCAAGGGAAACAGGTTGTTTGTTTTGCATTGTAGATTTTCAACTTGGTTTCTAAGTGCTATATAGCTATGTGTAGTTAGCATTGTAGGCTTCCATTGTTTCTTGGCCTCTTGTAGTTATTAGTCATTTTGTTTCCATTGTTAGCTAAGGGTAAGATGAGAATTTAACCCTTTTCTTACAAATGGGAACAACAGCATTTAGTACCAATAAGAATGTTTTATTGAAATTTTATTGCATTATCTAATGGTGGGAACTTTAGTAGGAGCCACTGTCATTGCGTGAATATGCCATTAAATGTGTATTGTTAAAGCGTCATTTAGAGTGTACCCAATTATAGATTATGTTTTATGCAGCTCTTGTTGACCCCAGTTTATAGTTCACTGAAGGAGTCTGGTAGAATCCCTCTAGAAAATATGTTGTTGGCATTGTTAGTTATAATCTGATGTAAAATGTCTTTTTTTTTTTTTTTACAGTAGTTTTACTGTTCTTAGCTGTATGTCCCCTAATAGTGATGCTAAGTGATCCTTAATAGAGTGAATTTTACTAAGGCAATTCTGCGCTGCCATTTTCTTGTGGGAGGGATTTGATGTCCGTAGAGCTGTAGTATAGGATGTCTTCTAGAATGGCAGTATGTTTTCTGATTGGTTGTGCAGGTATGTAGGTTGTACCTATGCAAAGTTCAGTATAAGAGTTAATAGCAGGTGTAGTGAGGAATATTTCTGCATTGCTAAATTTGTAATGGTTAGTTAGAAGTTATGCACTTAAGTGGTTTGCATGTAATATGCAGAGCTTTTCTTTTTTGAGCCGGCCTGCTGTAATGTTATATCCCAATGGAAGTATTTCTTTAATTGAAATGTGTTTTAGGTAGGTTTCAATGAAGGCCACTAAGTCATTGCTTGGATATAGTGGAAAGGGAACTTTAGCTAGGAAGTTACACCTGGTGCCTTATGGGAAATGGAGGCAGACTGTGAGTGATGCAGATTGTATATTGGCTATGCATGGCAGAGACAGTAGTGGAAAGACTACATGTTACTGTGGAAACTGAGAAGATACTTAACAAATGAATAGATATGGTGTCTGTCTTTTTATGTGCTACACCTTATTTCTCATGAAGGTAAGGTTTTGTACTGACCTATGCCTCTCAGTTTTGGCAATAGTGTATGGAAATGGAGTGCCCTTAACCAATATCATTAGTAAAAATTCTTTAATCGTGAGACCTGTCTCCAAAAAAATATAGGAAACAAGGATGCAATTAGCATTTAGCTAGTGTCTGACCTGGTGACAAGTTCTGGGCACTTTCCCAACACTATCCAAGAGCAGTGCAGGTTCCTTAACAGCCAGGAAGACAGTATTGCACATTGTTTGCACTTGTAAAGCAGTAAGATAAGATATCCTCTGACCCTGAAATGTGGAAGGAGTAGGGCACTAATACTGACATATATCAGTAGTTTATTGGAAATAATATGCAAGAACTTGAGACATTAAAATAAACAGTTCACTTACTCTGCTTGTGAAATGTGACCTATGTTCATAAATACAACATTCCTGTAAAATATTTAAGGCAACACCATCATACCTCTCAACTGTTACTAATTTTCAGGGATGTCCCTGATTTTAAGTCAAATTTTAGCTCTGTCCCTCTTAATCTCTCCTAAAAATGGTAACTTTTGGAGACAAGGTGATGAATTACACTTAATAAATAATGACAATATTTAGAGTTATAAACTAATTTTACATCAGAAATGTATATTAATTTACATTCTCTTATTCTATCAATGTCTTAAGTTAATAGTACTAATATTTTAAAAATGTCCTTGATTGTCCCTGATTATATTTGGATTTGTCCCTGATTCTGATGAGATTGGTCCCTAATTGGTTGAGAGCTATGAACACCATGTCACCATATCATGTGTCCATGGTGAGGATGCACTGTGGGATTATGATCTCTGTTCTGTGTGGCCATTGTAGAGGTGCTGTCTGTATGAATGTTTTGCACTCTTTAGGGGAGGGGAGGTGATATTCCAAAAAACATAAAGCACTGCAATCCTGTGTGTAGTATGACTGCTGAGGGAGCAATTCAAAGACACTTGTAGTGCTACAGTGGTATAGAGGCTATATGAAGTAAAACTATAGCCATCTTGCTGTATAGTGCCAATGCAAATGCAACAATCTGGGGGAAGGGCTAATGTAAATTAGCTGTGTATAAGGTGCAAGAGTTGAACACTGTGATTTAAATAACACTGTAGAGCAATTAAAAGATAAACTGTACTGTACTATTTTGGTGCAAAGAGATGGGAATGTATACCATGTTTAATGGCGTACTCCCATTGTTGTCTATGGCAGGAGGGGGCTGTTAACATCACGTCTGGTAAGGACTGTGAGACTATATGAATGCATTTGCACACACGTGTGTGCATGTGTTTTGTGTGTGTGTGTGTCTGTATAGAGGGGCATGAGTGGCACTGTAAGGGGTTGTGTGTGTGTGAGTATGTGTCAATAGGTGTCTGTGCTGGAGGAGATGCTTAACACAGTTAGCAAATGAGCCAGTAACATTTTCCTCAGTGCAACTGCTTCATGTCTCTATATACGAGCAGTAAGAGAAGATTTTATTGCCAAACTGCTATTAGAGCTCACTAGTGAAGCACCAGTAATGTTACAACAATATTTTCTCTGAGTACCTCCCAGGTGAATGATATGGTATAAGAAATACACTATTAAAGACACAATCATATCAAATACTTAACCACATTGCAGTATTTTGCATATCTTTTGCAACCTGGACCATTTTTTCCATTTTGTGCATGTGAGTGTTTAGTGCAGTATTGGAATGTGAAGTGGACAGCCATCATGGAGTGGCTGATGGCTGCTGACAACTGAATTATGATAAGAAAAAAGTAACCATAAAAAAGAGGCTTGACATTTTAATAATAAATAAATACATATATACATACATATATACCTCTGTGAGAAGCAAAACATTTTTAGAAGTTGGGATAGCAAGTCTTTGTTTTCAATATTTTCACCATTTAAAACTCCACATCACATCACAATGTACATTCAACTCATTGTCTTTTACTTCTCTTAAGCAATGTCAGACAGCCATCACATAACAGAACCATAGCCAATGTCAGACAACAATGTCAGACAACAATGAGAGCCACAGTCAAAGTTTTAAAATTGCTGCTTCTTCTGGCAGTCCAATTGGCCCCCCAAAGAAGTGTGACATAAACAGCAGTAAATAGCAGGAAGAGGTGCCACAATGCATATTCACTTTATGCACAATAAGAGCTATTGGCTATTAAAGAAGAAGAAGAAGGGGAAAAAAAGCAAAGCAAGGCTGCTCAGGATTGCACAAATGCACAGTATGAACTACAGTATATTACATCATTTTCATGGTGGAAACTCGTGGATAAAACCTTCCACTTTTAAAGACTAAAATGGAATATATATATATATATATCTAGAGAGAGAGAGCGAGAGGGACAAAAATACAGAATTTGAGTCCAGAAGCCCAGTGGCATGAGCCACCCCTGTGGGGACAGTACAAGGAAGTGATTTTGTTATTAAAAATTAATATGTTTGTGGTCTGGTAGCAGAATGATGCTCATCATATTATTCACTGTTGCAGTTCTTACTTTTGGGTTTCCTAACTACATGTAGCCCAACTGTCTGGACTGACATCCAGAGCTTTACTGCCCCACAGGACTTCGTCTGAGACCCTCCCACCAGTATGTATGGATGTTGGTGGTACAAGAGGTGCATCAACCAATGCCATCATCATAGCTTTCTTTCTGTGCAATGTAGCATGTGGCTTATTCCATGGCATTGTCAGTCCATTGGGTATCTTGCTTCCAAGAGCCAAATAAGTAGTCCATAGGGGAATTATCTTAAATACCAAATCTGAAACTCATGTTTGTAAAAGTTAACAACTGCATTATTTGTGGGAAGTGTATTCTCCACAAAAATTTCTAAAATCTGGGATTGTTCTGCTTTGGCACAGAGCACAATGAGGACTCTTGTCTGCATTGTGCCAGTTTTACCCCAAGGATGACCCAGAAACAAATTACATTCTCTCCAGGAGTTCACAAACAAAAATGAGCACATGCCTGATTCCTTGTTTGCATGGTGCCAGAAAAGGTCTTGAGCAACTTTCCTAATCAAGAGAAACACTTTGACAAGAAACATGAGGAGAAATGTCAGGAGACTAACCTGATGGATGACTTGGGTCTTCCTGTGTTTGATGACTCCAGATGCAGAGAGGTTTGTTGCAGCCTCTGCTCTTACACTAGGTCTCAGCTGGGGCTTCTAGTGTGACTGTTTTGTAGGCTGCCACCACAGACTGAGGAACCATTGGTATTGGAGATTTATATTCTCATCACCAAAGAGGAAGGCAGAATCCCCAGGATTTTTGTCTGTAAGGAGGTTTGCATACACTGGGTTGAGGTCTTTGTCTCCCGACTGTGAGTCCCCTAGCTCAATTGTTTCTAAAACCACAAAGCACAAGACTATGCAGGCAAAACTAGTGCCAACCACCTTGTCTCAGTGTATATTGGGCACTGACTCAGTCTCCCCCACTTTATAGCCTTCTGCTGACCAACTTGTACAACTGATTGAGATTTTCATGTATTTTCTGAAATCCATAATGTTAGTACTAGAAATACCAGAGATGTCTGGCACTCTTATGAAAAACAGAAAAGTGGAACCTCAAGTTGAGGATTCTGATTAATATGACTCTGAAACAGATCATGTTGGCCAGATTCCTTGTGCTGATGCATATGAATCATACACTAAGGACACCTTATCCACTACTTCCCCACAAATAGGGTTCTCCTTTGCGGGCACTCTTGAGGGAGGTATTCCAATGGGAGGCTAAGGAATACTCAGATGCCCAGCTCAGATACACAGCTTTCTTGGGCCTGCCTGAGCCTGGAGCACTAGTTAGTCTACCAGTCAGGGATGTCCTGGTGGATGTATTTACAAAATCGCCTGTGGAACCAGACTTCAACACCCCCCTCCCCCCATGCTCCAAGGAAACCTGACAGCTTCTATAGGGTCAAGGATTCCTACAAGTTCCTTTATAAGAATCCTTTGGCTGATTCAGATGTGGTGTCCCTGGATTCCATCAAGGAACCAACTTCGGCTCCATCCAAGAGCCATATTCCCAATGACATGAACAGTTTATTTCTCAAGAGATTTGAGGAGAAAAACGTTTATACTTTTTCTACCCTGTTTTTCACAGCCTTAGACTGACAGATCCGTATGCTTTCTGCAGAAGAGGAGGGTTCCAGAAAACTGGTGAGGATACAGGACAACTATCTGAAAAACATGTATCAACTTTGTGACCTTTCAGCTCAGGTTGCCAAACACTCCAAGAAATGTGGCTATTATGCAGTGGACATATCATGGGGTGCAGCAGCCCCCAAAGCCTGTTATTCTGAGATATGCCTGCTTGAAGACTTGGGGCTTTCCAGACCACATAAGGAGCTTCTTAATGTACCTCTGGTCAAGAATCTGCCCTTTAGACCCTTTTCTCAAGGAGGTTTTAGAAGACTGCAGGAAAAAAAGGCAAGACCATGCAGTCTGTAAAGCAACTTCTTCAAGCCCAACCTTGTAAATTTAGCAGGAACTATCCAGCTAAATATTGTCCCTTGTATGCTAAGCAAGGCAGAGATAGGTTTGCTAAAGAAAAAAAAGAAAATGGAAAGTTTGATCCCAGCAAGACCTAAGGAGAAGTGTGTGTGTGTGTGTGTGTGTGTGTGTGTGTGTGTGTGTGTGTGTGTGTGTGTGTGTGTGTGTGTGTGTGTGAGAGACCCTCAGGGCCATGACTGCATTAGCTGTGACTAAGTCAGACTGCCCCTCCACCTCCCCCAAGCCACTCCAAGACACTCCTCTTCCTACTCTAACTACCCCACCTTTCCTTCAGACAGAGTTGGATGGTGCTTTGACTTCTTTGCAAAACATTGGATATCATCACTCAAGATCAGTGGATGTTAAGCATTCTTAAAAAGGTTAAAAATTGCAATTCCAAAAAAATTCCAAACTGGAGAGGCATTCCTCCATTTCCAAAGGATCAGTCAGATTGTATACCTGGAATCTTTAAAACAGTGCTGCAGTCTTGGGTCATAGAGAAGGCCCCAGCTGTTGAGGAAGGACAAGGATTCTACTCAAAACTCATTTTAGTCCCAAGCAAAGAAAGCACATGCAAATCTATTCTAGACCTATCTTACTTAAATTTCTCATTGTGCCAAAATTCAAAATGATAACACTCCAAAGCCTGTTACCATTCCTACTACTCCATGCCCTTGTGGTCACCTTGGACCTAAAGGACACATGTCTTCATATCCCTGTTGCCAAAAATTTCAGAAATTTTCTTAGATTTGCAGCAAGGGGCAACCATTTCTTATTCACATCCTTGCCTTTTGACTTGTCTACCACATCCAAAGTCTTCACAAAACACCTGGTTCCAGTAGTTGACTTCTGCATTACTAAGAGAATCCAAATGTACCCCACATCTGGATGATTTTTCTCATCCTACGGGGGGTTTCAAGGCCTTGGAGTTCACCCTGAATTGCTTCAGGGATTCTCACCTTACTATCAACAAGTCAAATAAAATCAGACACCCTTTTTGAACTTGGTTTTCCTGGGGATGTGACCATATCCACATAACATAAACAAGAAAGAATACAAGAATACTGTCACAAAAACACTTAGTTATAGCAAACATTGTTAACACAACTAGACTTGATTTGCCTTTTCTTTGAGAATTGGCATTATAGTAATATGCTCATTAAGCCCAGGTGGATAATCAGCAGCTAATCTTAGCTGCCACAATAACTCTTTCTTGTACAATGCATTTTGCCAATCACCACCCCTTGTTTCAACTGTTACAAATTCAAGTATACCAAACTTAAAACATAAATAACCATTACAAACAATACTATGCTTGTATAAAGCATTAGTGTCTTTTTTATTTTTAATATCGTAGAGATGTTCATATATTCTGGTTTTAAACATTCTCTCTGTTTTGCCTACATAGAAGGAGGAACAGGTGTTGCAGATGGCTATATAAACTAACTTATTGGAACAACAACTACCACTTTTTAAGAAAACATGACTTTTGTTTTTATTATCAAGGGAAATAGAGGAATCTTGCAATATATATGAACAATAGGAACACCTCCCACATGGTCTACTTCCACATCTTTTATCATGTTTAGTATTACAACTACTACCTGTCTCTAATAAAGACTTGAGGTTAAACCCTACATTCGTAGAGAAGATGGGTTTGTCACCCAAGGTATGGAAAACATCAATATTAGTTTTAAAAATGTTCCAATTTCTTGTCAAAATTCCTTTAATCTGGGAATATAAAGGATTATACTGCACTACACATGCTTGCTGAAAATTGGGCACAGACTGCAATGTTGTCTCTGTAGGTTTTTGTTGAATATTATCCCCACCTGTGGAAGGTTTGCCTAAAGGTACTGTTCATACCAATACAAATAGCAAGTTTTCAACTGGTAACAACTTGTGCACCAGTAGTAAGTTTACTGGAAGAAAGGAATTTTCGAATTCTAATAGAAACTGTGGGTCATGCAACTGTAAGGAAGCTGTAACTTATAAAAATTATGAACATTTTGGTAACCTACTTCATAAACATTTTGTTTTCTCTGGTGCAAGTCCACAAAGGGGTAATGGAGTATCTGTTAATATGAAAATTGGACAATACAATTTTGAATCATTAAGAGACATGGTTTATACCTTTGAGAGGAAATTGTTTAAACTAAAAATGTGCCAAATGGAAGTGTGTTAATTAAATGAATGTATCAAAAGAGAAATAGTTCCACAGGGACTGAGACAAATTTCCTTATGGGATATACTACGATGCTGATATTGTCAAGATATATACTGACATGTTTAACAAATGGGGTTTGGAACTATTAGATAACACTGTTTCCTTTTATGAGGTAATGGAAACTAGGTTATGTGATGAAGTAAATGCACTAAATGAAAAAATTGTTACTGATTTGCTGTTTGAGCAGTATGAAAAATTGTATTACAAAGTTATTCGTAGGGTAGACCAAAAATGTGATGATATCTTTAAGAAAAAAACCAAAAAGTTGGATAGAGATGTTAAACAGTATCAAGCCCATAAAGTATATCCTACTGAAAATTTAGTTTTTCAGGAAGGAGAACATGGAAATGTTAAAAGTGATGGGAATAACAGGGCAGTACCCAATATTAATTGCAATTTTGAAATGGGCAGTGGGGAACTAGACCCTGAATATTCTGTTGATTTTCAGGATTTTCCGCTTCCCAGACGCTCAAAGAGAATAGCAAATCGCAGACAGGGTATGTACAAAACTTACAACAGGACAATGCAGTAAAATCAGGAATATGTCAAGTGAAGTGTCCTCCAGCTGAAATAGAATGTTTAGACAATATCCAATTCAGTTTTAATGGTTTTAATATATATAATTATTCTGATATTCCCATCACAATAGATATTTTTTCCTTATTTTCCAAGGGTTTTAAATTTGTTCCAACTAAAATACCTGACATAGCTGGAGTAATGGTTGATTTGCAGTTATATTTAAGAAAATTGAATTTGAGCATTTTGTTTTCAGGGAAGCCCCCCGGTGCTGTGTCAAAAGATACTCTTAAGAGAAGTAGCACCTTTAACCCTCCTTTGCATCCTTTGGTTGCTGCTTATGAAAAGTTAGTAAAAGACGACTTATATAAAGTTTGGGGAGAGAAAAGAAGATTATTTAATAACTTAACTTACAATGAGAAAAGTTTATTAAACTATTTAAAGGATGACAAGGGTATAAGAATTATGACTCCAGATAAGGGTGGTGGAGTTGTTTTATATAGGTCAGAAGATTACATCAATGACATGCAAAGTATATTATTTATAACAGACAACTACTCTTTGTGTTCCAAAAATGAGATAAACATTTCATATAGTAGAATAGACAGTTATCTTTATGAATACTTAATGGATAAGAGAATTTCCAGGGATGACTATGACTTTCTGCTTAATAAATATCCAAAAATTCCAGTGATTTTTGGAATACCTAAGGTGCATAAAAGTCTTAAGAAACCACCATTTAGACCTATTGTAGCAGCTGCGGGCTCCAAAACCCATAATATAGCAGTTTATGTGGATAAGAAACAAAAGCATATTATGAATAAATTTCCCCATTTACTGAAGGATTCATGGAATTTTTTAGAGCAGATTAGTAAAGACTTATGGTCAGTGGATACCTCTTTTCTCACTATAGATGTACAGGAACCTTTCTCCTGTATTCCGAAAACAGAAGGCTTGTGCCTATTTGAGGAAGTACTTTTCAATTATTCATCTTTGACCACTGATGAAAATCTGCTTATATGTGAGCTAATGAGTGTTATTTTGGAAAATAATATAATATTTTTTGAAGGTGAATATTTTCAGCAGCTTAAGGGTGTGGCTATGGGCGCAGCTTGCACCCCCTTATATGCAAACCTAGTCCTGTTGGGCTGGGAACATAAGTATGTTTTCCAAAATGAGTTGTTTTCCACTAATGTCACTTACTACGGCAGATTTTTGGATGATATTTTTATTTTATGGAAAGGAAGTAAAGAAAAAATAATAGAATTTGTTCAGTATTTAAATCTAACTGCAGATTATCTGAAGTTTACATATCAGTTTGACGAACAGGAAATTAATTTTTTAGATACTAAGATTATTAAAAATCAGAATGGTTTCATCTCCAAAATCTACCGTAAGAACACATTTTGTAATAATTACTTACATTACACTAGCCATCATCCTATTTACCAGAAGAAAAGTATTATAAAGGGCCAAGCCATAAGAATTGCTAGGATGACAACTTTGAGAGATGATGTTATAGCTGAATTTGGAAATCTGAGGGATATGTTTCTAGAAAGAGGGTATCCAAGTGACTTTATTGAGCCTATACTGAAGGATGTTCTAGATAAATGGGGTAATATTTATGTACCTTTATTGGGCACAGGTGGGGATAATATTCAACAAAAACCTACAGAGACAACATTGCAGTCTGTGCCCAATTTTCAGCAAGCATGTGTAGTGCAGTATAATCCTTTATATTCCCAGATTAAAGGAATTTTGACAAGAAATTGGAACATTTTTAAAACTAATATTGATGTTTTCCATACCTTGGGTGACAAACCCATCTTCTCTACGAAGGTAGGGTTTAACCTCAAGTCTTTATTAGAGACAGGTAGTAGTTGTAGTACTAAACATGATAAAAGATGTGGAAGTAGACCATGTGGGAGGTGTTCCTATTGTTCATATATATTGCAAGATTCTTCTATTTCCCTTGATAATAAAAACAAAAGTCATGTTTTCTTAAAAAGTGGTAGTTGTTGTTCCAATAAGTTAGTTTATATAGCCATCTGCAACACCTGTTCCTCCTTCTATGTAGGCAAAACAGAGAGAATGTTTAAAACCAGAATATATGAACATCTCTACGATATTAAAAATAAAAAAGATACTAATGCTTTATACAAGCATAGTATTGTTTGTAAAGGTTATTTATGTTTTAAGTTTGGTATACTTGAATTTGTAACAGTTGAAACAAGGGGTGGTGATTGGCAAAATGCATTTTACAAGAAAGAGTTATTGTGGCAGCTAAGATTAGCTGCTGATTATCCACCTGGGCTTAATGAGCATATTACTATAATGCCAATTCTCAAAGAAAAGGCAAATCAAGTCTAGTTGTGTTAACAATGTTTGCTATAACTAAATGTTTTTGTGACAGTATTCTTGTATTCTTTCTTGTTTATGTTATGTGGATATGGTCACTTCTGATGAAATTATCTGTTTTTTGAACATAACTCCTACTTGTATACTTCAGCATGTTCATTTTCCATTAATGGAATTGGTTGGTTTAGAACCAATGACAGACCAGCAGCTTGTATTTAAATGCATAATCCACAATGATAGTTTGTTCTGAAGAAGTCATACTGATTGATGAAAGCGCTTAACCTGTTTGTTTTACTATTTTTAATATTAAATAAGGTTTGTGGACTCGCAACGCTGTGCTCTTTTATTTTTCTTGGTTTGGTGTGAGCACTTCTAGCACCATTTTTTATATTTCCTGGGGATGTGTTTAGACACCACACTTCTCAGAGCCCCCCACCCACAGGACAAAGTATCCTGTCTAACTGAATACTTGCAGTATCAATGACAGAGTTCCCCAGTCTGCTGCTCTCGCATCCTAATGGCACCCTTTGCCCATCTACTCAAGAAGAACTTCAGTGGTACTTAAACAAATAGTGGCTGCATTTTATTCCCTAGAAACCACCAAGCTACTTCTCCACTTCTCCCATTTATCAGAAAGAAGATCTCATGGTGGATAGTACAGTGCACACTAAATCAAAAGATGCTCTTCAAACCACCATAGACTCTCACCATGGATTCCTTGGTCCTAACTTGGGGTGCCCATGTGGGAGCTCTCCAAATTCAGGCAATATGGAAGATAAGCAAAAAAACACATAAACATAAAAATAAATAATAGTAGTTATTCTAGTTTTAAAAGCCTTCAAATACAAATTCAAAGAAGGGGGTTCTTCAGATTTTGACAGATAACACTACAGTGATGTAGAACATAAACATTCAAAAAGGAACTCATGCATACCTTTTCTACAGTCTGGTAATGCAAGACTGGGAAATAGCTCACGAGGTGTTGATGGTTCTGACAGCAGCCTACACCCCCTCTCAAACAATGAACAGTGTCAGTGACTTGACAGGTAGCACATTCACCTTTGACCTCGGAAGAAGAGATGACTGTGGGCTTTATTCCAACTCCAAGTAATTGGATTGTTGGCACTAATGAATGAACAGAAGGGAGCTGTTACACTCCTGAGTGTATCTTCCTTCAAATGAGACATGAAACTGAGATCCCATCTGTTTGTGGAGCTGGTAGCTCAGGTGGATGTAAATGTCTCCATGACACCTTATGAAAAGAGTATGGGATGTTCCCTGATGTCCTGGCCAAATTTCATCTAGTAGCATAAATAACACTTCAGGTCTCCCCTGAAAAGAGTCCACTAGTCTAATGTGACTAATAGGCTAAATAAATAAACAAATAATTAAATAAACAAATTATTCAGAGCAAACATATTTCAAGCACACCCTACACAAATGGATGCTGCACAAGGATGCCTTTCTTATTCTGTGGGTTATACCAGAAATAGATCTGTTTGTCTCTTGTCGGAACAGGCAGTTGAATAATTTTGGTGTGTAGCAGCAACTCCAGAAGCCCAGAAAATAATTTACTTTTCTCTGAGTTGGATGGGTCTGCTTCTTTACTAATTCCCTCTTTTAACCTTGTCCCACAAGGTTCTCCTAACAATCAAGGAAGAAAGGACAAAAATTATTCTTGTAAATCCCATTGATATCAGTGCAACACTGGTTCCCTCTACTGCACATCCTGGCAAGATGAAAAATGCTGCCTTATTATGCAGATCTTCTGAATCAACACAAAGATTTTCTCTTACACCCCAGCCTGGTCATGCTAAGGCTGACAACTTTCATGATTTCACACTGATTCCATGTACCCTACATATGCCTGTCACCTTCTACCAGATTTATGGACAAAACACAAAAAAATAAAAATAATTAGGGAAAATGCCCAAATTAGATATAACTTTTATATGCTGATATTATTAACTTAGAATGTCACAAAATAATATCTAGTTTTAAGAAGGCTGAAGGAAACGTTTAAGAACAAGTTAGGGCTATCCCTCTAGCATCTGGACAGTTGAGAGGTATGATGTGCCAAAGATTATGAGGGCGCTAGGAAACCAAACACAAGGAACCCGTATTAGCTAGATAGAAAAGATTGTCTGGTGACTAGAGTTACCACCTTCTCAGATCTCCTCCTAACTGGAAATGAATTTAGGCAAATGCTGCCATCATATCTGTCAGCTGTCCAGAATATCACAGAATGTCCAGACTTTTGCCCATTCCTAGTAAAACATGTGATGCTCTGCCAGATCATAAAGGATTGCAGTCACTAAATAATGGCAGACATTTCAGTTTTAGACTTCATATCCTTCAGAAAATAGATGATAATGCAAAACTTGTTATTCTAGCAACTTTCAAAGTTTATACTATATTAAAAATCTGTCCCTGTTTTGGCCTTATGTCCTCCATTACTTTTGTCTTTGTCCAAAATTGTTGAGCAAAACATTGAGAGGTATGACTGCCATCTATATTGGACAAGAACGTGGTCAGAAAGTACTTTCAGATTTTAACTTATGTATCAAAGATTGTGGCTAACTGGCTTGCCTTGCATCAGCCAGCAACTTGAGGCAGAGACTCCTGTCTTCAGTCATCTCCTGCCTGATCCAGATCCTTGAGTCATCATCATCATCAGGCTCCAGGACTCCCTTTCTCACTCAGACACTCACTGCTAACATGACATGGCATGACAGTGACAGCCAACAAGCAGAAGTAGTCACTAGAACAGACTTGCATCTTCTGCTGAAGGCTGCCAAAGCTGCTAAGTCAAGTACAGATAATAGATCTTTTTTAGTGAAAGTACCCATTTTCTTTGACTTAGAAGACAGAATGCAGTGGTAGTACAAAATCAATGTTTGGCAGGACTCCTGAACTAAGTTGTCACACTGGCAGCTCATATACCCATTTTTACCACTTCTGGCCTTCTCCCCAACTGAACTGCAGCCAATTTCTGTGGTAAATTTCAGGACCAGACCTAATGGAGAGCAGTGTTGCAGATAATATACCAACAGCTTGCCTGCTGCAACTACATTAGGTCCATCGGATCCCAGGCCAGGACTTAGGAGGCCATCTTTCTTACTCGGTTACCTTGCTCTTAATTAAAAAGACTATAAAAAGCAAGAGAAATACAAGCAACAGGTGCAGCAAGTTCTTCAATGGATGTCTCTATATCACCTGAGCTAAAACATAAAGCAAATCTTTTTTCCCCATATCAACTGTGAGTGGGAAAGGAAATGTATTGCTAGCAATTTGGTAAAATGGCACTTTTCTTTTCCTGTTCACCATTAATGGGGACAGTAGAATGCAAGTAGTCAGTCCATAACTGTCCTATTGAAAACAGGACAGGTGGCAACCCTAAGTCCTGGAATCTAGACCCAAACAAGGCATAAGTGGTAATGGTATAGCTGATAGACCTTAACAAATTCTGCTTAACTTATGATTTTGTTAAAGTTTATACTTCTGTTATCTCAGCCTGACTACCAGATCTATTCTTGTACTCCATGCTTTCTGTTAAAAAAGATCCTCAAGGCAGTCCTCCATCTTATACTACCAAGAAAAGAGATTGATTCACAATGGGATCTTATCTGTGTTTTAGAAAAACTTGACCCTGGCTCCATCTGAACTAGCTGCTTCAGCTACTCTCCACAGTTCAAATCTTGGAAGATGCTCTTTTTAGTTACTATTACTCTTCTAGAAGACTATCCAAGAACCAGGCTTTAATGTGCAAAGAACCCTTCTTAGTGTTATGCCAGTACATGGTATTCCTTCATACTAACCCTTCTTTCATACCTAAAGTTGTTTCTGAGCTATCCCCTAACCAAACCCTTCACTCGTCGCTTTTCTTTCCAAACCCAGTGAAATAAAAGAGAAAGGCTCACTCATTTCCTTGTTGTGCATATACAGATGAGATTTTTATTTGCACAGGACCAAAGGACTCAGAAAGACTGATTGATGAGGGAGTTTTTACCTTCCTGGTCTTTGTACCTTGTATTTTTCTTCCCTTTGCTGTAAAGCCTACTGATGTTTGGATTCCACCAGGGTGGCTTGTTTTTGAGTTAGTTCTCTGCTTGTTACAGGATATGTAAGGCAAACTGTCTCTATGCAGCTGTTCATATGATTATATAGGGTTTCTATAAACAATTCTTCAAAGGCAACAGTGTTGTTAGGTTTGCGGGTGGAATTTTGCTAAGGTGGCACTTAATGGTAAGAAGTTTACTTTAGAATAATGGCTAAAAGTTCCAGGGTTAGTTGTGATTCCAGGTTTTATTTTTATTTCAAGGGAGACAGCTTTATGGTCTGCACTGGCTAGTGAGGTGAATACACTAGGGATGGTGCAATGTTATCCCAGTTTCTGAGGACCAGGTCAAGAATGTTTATGACTCTAGTGGGCATATGGACTAATTGGGCCAGGGTATATGTGTTTGTAAAGTCTAAGAATCTCTGTGTCTGAAAATTAGGGGTGATGTATGATTCCCAGTCTATAGTGCAGTATTTAAAGTCACCCATGAATATTGTGTTGGGTTGAAAGGGGAGTGCCTCCAGTTCATTTAAGTATGTGTTATGTACTTCATGAGTCATGGAGGGGAACCTCTAGCTTACAATGATAGGATATGGGACTTTGCCTATAGCAATTTAGATATAGAGAAGCTCAAGCACATTGTACAGTTTGACATGTCTTGAGGTGTGTATTTTTTTATGTAAATCGAGACCCCTGCACCTGCCATCCCTTCCTGTGAAGTAGCTGGTGTAAATGTGTGGAAGGCATTGTAGCCCTGTACTGCAGGGGTGTTCTCCACAGCTTCAAACCAAGTCTTGGTAACCGCACAAAGGTTTCTATTCTCCATGATGAAGAGAGCCTGCAGGTGGTAGAGTTTCTTGTTTAGATTTGTTGCACTGAGAAGTAACAACTTTAGATGTTCTTGTTATGTTGGAAGGTTTATCAGACTGGCACTACCTAAAAAGGCACCATGGGCGAGGACAAGGCTTTAGCCAAGATGTGAAAGCCTAAAGGGGAAAGGAGCAAACCATCCCTGGTAAAGCAGCATGGACTATCTACCATATCCTTCCAGGCTAACAGGTATTGTCCCCCCACCCTTTGAATGACATCAAAAACTAAGCCAATTGTTAAAGTTAGTTTTTGATTTTACCCCTTTTCAAAGTCCTTCACAAACCAGAAAAATAAATAGTATGTGCTTGTTTTCCTGTATAGATAATTCTGGAGAAAGGCCCTCAAGCAAATAAAATTAAACATGAGTTGTTGCTATGGGCAAACGACAACACACAAGTAAAAATTAAATACAAGGTGTTGTTGTTTGTTTCTTTTCAATATTTTGTAGTATGATAGACAAAGTGAAAGAGACAGAGAGACAGACAGTATTCTAATCTACTTGGGTGGAAAGAAAGTTACACAAGTTTGTAATAGAATCCCGTAAAATTGCATCATCTAGTCCAAAAGTGTCATTTTTTTTAAGAATCATTCATGCAGAATAGGCTTTGTACATTGTTCTTATGCGATATGTCATTTTTTGTTTTATTTGGAAAAACTGTTTATGCTAAGGACAAAGAGATAAAGTGGTTACATCTGAGAAGCTAAGTATCTTCCCCAAAATAGTCCAGTTAAAAACAGGAAACACATCATACAGAACAGGGAACATGATGGTTGCATAATATTCTATTACACATAGAGAGAGAGAGGAGAGAGAGAGAGGGAGAGAGGGAGAGAGAGAGAGAGAGAGACAGAGTTATTTTGGTGCATTTATGCAATTAAAATAATTGGCACACACATTTTAAATATGTTTCTTACAAAGAACTCTCAAGCAACTTAGTATCACTTAAAACATAAGCAAACAGCTGAAAAATAGTTCTTTCAGATAAGACAGAAAAAAAACAATTTTCTGTTTAACTTCACTAGGTAGCCTTTTCCATTTGGGCTGTATAACAATGGCACAAGGCAAACATTTACATAAATAAGTGAGGTTATAAAAGCATAAATTAATGCAGTCTTCAGAACTCTGTAGGGAAAATAATGAGCTGTGGACCAAGGTGTATGGATGTCAGTAGATGGCAAGTTATGATATTTCTGAAGTGACTGTATTTCATTACAGGGTGTCAGGCTACTCCATATTAAATAGGCATGAGGACAGTCGTTCTAGAAACATGTAATGGAGGGAAGGGGCACTGAAGTGTGGAATAGCTGAATGGTTAAGAGTGCAGTGGATTAGCTGTATTCTAGTGGCAGAAACATAAAAAGTGAGATGGTAAATGCAAGGCTATCAACCAGGAAACCAGGATGGGGGATTGAAAACATAGAAGGAAGAGAGATGGGGAGGGTCCCTGGCTATGGGCCCATGGTATGGATTAGGGAATTATGAGAAGGAGTGAAACATAACATTTCTAAAAGGTAGACATTGCTGGAAAACAAAATCAGATGAGTAGTAGAAAATTGCAAAGAAGAAAAGTGAAAGAAAGAAGGTGAGACAGTTTTCACCAGTGACAGATGCTGGTAGAGATAAAATGAGAGTTTGGGGTGGTGATGAGGCTAGTTGGTAAGGAAGAAACAAGTGATGTGGACAGAACTCCAAGGTAGGGGTGATAAAAGATCAGGGTAGACAAGATGTAGTATATTGACATGCAAGAAAAGGAAAGGACAAGGAAGAGAATGAAAAAAGTATGATGTGACCGAGAGAAGAGAATATGAAGAAATGGGTGGTAAACCCAAGAGGCAGTGAAGGGAAGCAGAAAATATTAAAGGGGGAAATACTGTTGGTAGGAGGAATGCAAAAACAGGTGCAGAAGACTATATAAAGGGAAGATATTAGAAAATCAAGAATGTTACAAGCTCAGGGGAACTTAATCTAAAATAGATAAAAAGGATAAGGTGGAAAAGGTGAAGAAACAAAATATTGATAGAGCATGTAGGAGGGTCATACTGAGGGATTTTGTATTACTGATGTACTTAAGTGAGGTTGAAAGAAAAGAACTAGTGAGTAATCTTTGAGTTGGTTGAAAGTGTGTCAGGCCTGTCAACCGACAGGGTAATTTAAGTTTTACTAAATGCAGTTACAAAATGGAGGGACAGACAGAGTGTGATTGTACATTTGGCACCCAGTGATTTAGCTTAGAAGAGAGTTCTGCAGAAAGTTGTGTGCAATGAGAAATAAAAGAAGGGGATTTGTGCAGAACAGCAGTGGTCCAACTTTCCTTCTTAAAGAGTTTGCCTTTGTTTTGTGTAAAACTGGCAAGGCAAAGATGACATGGATTTCAGTAATGTCGCATGTATTGTGTATTCAAATGAGACACTGTGGCTGAGAACGCATTCAATTAGTTTATTATTCATGCACACATCAGGAGCTGTAACTTGTACATATACTTCATATGCTTACTGACTGACTTGTTACTTCTAACACGCACAAATGCTCAGCTCCATTCAAGCTTACATTTACACTGACTGACCACACAAAATTACACAGATCTCGCACATGCTCAGTAACTTATATACACTGCTGTCTAGCTACAGTGGCTGACTAGGTTCAATATCCACACTGATCTACATCCTCCCTTTTTAATTTTGTTTGACATTGCAAAATACAAGAATAGAGGCATTTTTAAGAGCTAGACATTATTTCAACATTTCAACAAAACATGACTGATTTCAAGTCCAAGTCGATGCATATTTAGAATTGGGTTTGCAAATTCTACCCGATATAGTTACATAGAAAGTCTGACTGGGTTTAGCAACAGGGACAGTATCTGGGGATTCATTCTATACTGAAACATCTGAGTTTACATCACAGTTGTTTGAAGAAAGCACACTGTCCTTTTGAATTCGAACAGTTGACAAGTCACTCAAGAAATCAGAGTCACTGGCACAGGCAATCCGCTGTGGTACTGGTTCTGAAACAGGTAACACGTCTACAATTTTTTCTGTAATCCATTCCTTCAGATTGTATGATGTCAGATCTTGGTTCCTCATGAAAGTCCTTCATGATTCCTACATGATCATAACCTTTGGATGTTTGCATTCTCACAACTTCTCCTTGTAACAATGGTCGAAGGGATTAACTGGTCTTACCATAGTACAACTTTTGTGACTGATGTTTTCTCAAAAGTTGAGCCTTGACCACTCTAGTATTCTTTGCATTTTGTACTAACAATTGTTTGCTGATCAGAACAGTTGCTCATGTTTGTCTGGACATCAATCTTTGAGCAGGTGAACCAAGCAAGTTGTCTTGAGGAATGTTTCTGAGATCGTGTAAGATAAGGAAGACATCGGTACCATCTCTTTTGGATTTCTTCGACAAATACTTTTCACTGTTACCTGCATGTTCAGCTAACACATTGGCTTGTAGATATCAGGACTACTAGTAATATGAACAAAGTCCCACGTCTCAGCAAATCTCTTGAACTGTTGACTAGTAAACTGCACCATTGTCAGACATGACTTTGTGCAGACTACCAAGGACAGAAAAAGGTCTCTTCAAGTTTGTAATGACTGTGCTGGATGTCAAGTTAGGAAGCAGGTCAATTTCAAAGGAGTCTGAGTAAGAGCCTACTAACACCAAGTAATGCTGACCATTCTATTTGAAAATATCTGTACTAACCAGAGACCATGGTAATTCAGGAATTTGTTGTAGCTGAAGCGGTTCTTTCTGTTGATATGGTTTGGTACTGTTGTAAATTGAACATGCTAGAGTTTTCTTTTCTATATCTTTGGACATAGAAGGCCAAAATACAATGCCTCTTGCTCTTCTTTTGGCTGAATCAGTACCTGGGTGGCCACAATGCACAATTGTGATATATTCCTGTTGTAGTGCTTTGGGAATTACCACCTTTGGATCTTTCATGATGATTCCATCTTCCATCATGAGCTCATCTCTATAAGGAAAATACTGTTGAATGTCAAATGGTAAACCAGTTTGTTGTGTTGGCCATCCTTCACTGATAACATTTTTTAGCTTCTGGAGAATTGGGTCTAAAGCTGTGTGATTTCTGAGTTCATCGAGCTGTGATGATGAAATATTTCTGATTTTCATGACTTCAAAGTCTGCTGTTTCATTTTCATGCTCCTCTGTCAGTTGTCTGGGTGCGAGTGACAAAACATCAGCAAGGTACAAGTATTTGCACTTTTTGTAAGCAATATTGAAATTGTACTTTTACAATTTTAACATCATGCTTTACAATTGAGCTGAGGCTGTACATATTGGCTTTTTCAAAATTGTTACTAGTGGTTAGTGATCAGTCTCTGTTTGGATAGGTTTGGCATAAATATAAACATTGAACTTTGAAAATGCGAATGCTACTGTCAAACATTCTTTCTCTGTGCATAATGCATTTCTGTTGGAGTTAATGTTCTTGACGCATAGGCTACTGGTATACCTTCTTGAAGACATGCTGTACCAAGGCCGTACCTTGAAGCATCACAAGAAAGAGTTACAGGTTTGCGAATATCATAATATCTCAATATGGGTGGACTGGCAATTTTCTTCTTTAGAATATCAAATGCTCTTTGGTGTTGTTCCAACCAGGACCAGTTTACATTTTTGCATGTCAACTAATGGTGCAGAAAACTCACTCAAGTCTGGGATGAACTTTCCTAAATTGTTGACCATACCTAGAAAATGTTGTAAAGATGTGATATTCTCAGGAACTGGCATTTCAACAATTGCTATTTGCTTAGACAGATATGGTTGTAAGCCAGAACTTGTAAACAAAGGTCCCACATAAGTAACTTCTTTCAGTTTGATTACATTTCTGAAGATTCAGTTTAAGATTTACTTCATCTGCACAGTCTAGAACTTTTCTGAGATTTCTATCATGTTAGCCTTCAGCATTGCCTCCAACAAAAATGTTGTCTATTATAATAGCACATGGATAACCAGAAAAAAATTGTTCCATGGCACGTTGAAAGTCTTCACTAGCAGAATTGATTCCAAATGGCATTCTCAAAAATCTGTATCTGCCAAATGGTGTACTGAATGTGGTTACCAACGAAGATTTGCGATCCAGCAAAGTTTGCCAAAAGGAGCTTTTTGCATCTAAGACTGAAAAAACAGTGGAATTTGGCATGAGCGCGTCTACCTCTTCTACTGTACACATTGGATGATGAGCTACAACCATGGAGGATACCCATTCAGTTGGTTCTTTTACTTTAGTAAGGAAACCTAAATGCACCATTTTGTCTAGTTCTGCTTTTACTTTACTCTGCATTGCTATTGGAATCTTCTGTGCTGGTCTGACAACTGGGCTTACTTCATGGTTTAACTTCATGGAATTTGTGACTGGAAGTTTTCCAAGCTCGTCTTTGAAAATATCAGCATATTCAGTAAAAATATTCTGTGTAAAACTATTGTTGTTATTCAGACTTATATGGTGGACCTCTTTATTACATGAAATCAGTCCCATTCTCAGACTGTCTTTGAGGCCTAACAGTGACTGCACATGTCTTTTGACTGCGTAAAACTGCAAGTCATAGCTGTTTCCAGCAGAATGGCATGAAAGAACTGCTGCACCATCAGTGTGAATCTCTTCACCACCATAAGCAACTAGTTTTGCACACTTTACTGAATCAAGTTTCTCACTATCTTTTACTTTAGCAAACATTTGTGCTGATATAACATTGCACTTAGATCCAGTGTCGACTTTAAGCTCTACAGATTTCCCATTAATTTGTAAAGTACAAAATATTTCACTCTTTGCTGACAACTGATAATCTGCTGTATTAACTATTTCATTGACCACAGAAACACCATCAACATAGAAAGTTTGCTCACACCTCTGAGTTTGCTACAGTCTCTATCTGATTTATTTGCTTCTTTAGATACTCTCTTTTAATATAAGTTTGCAACATTTTAGACTTGCAAAGCCTTTTGAAATGATTCCCCTTTTCACATTTGTGACATTGCTGACCAAAAGCTAAATACTTATCCTGTTTAGGTTCATGACTGCCTCCACAATTGTGACAGTTAACAATGAGGTTGGGGTGTGGCACTGCCTCTCAGTTTATATTTCTTTTTCAACTTAACGTCCTGCTATACACTATCAACTTTCATACTAGCAGATACTGCAAACATACTTTTCTCATTCATAAGCATATTTGTATGGTTTTCTGAAATCTCATGTACTTGATAAATCTTAATAGCTTTACTCAATATTAACTCGCTATCTCAAAGCAAAATCTTTCTCATTGCATCATTATTAACACCACATACAAGATGCCTCCAGATTCATAAACAGTCCATGCAAGAATAATCTATTCTTGCATGCATTGTTCCATGTAGGAATACAGCAGCAGCGCACCCTACATATTAATGAGGGCACGCTGCTGCTGTGTTCCTACACCTACACGATCCGTGTATGAGTGCAGGGGGCGTGTATAAGTCCTGCATGGACACTTAAACATGCTCCCTGCACTCAGAAAGTGCTGTACGGCACTTTCAAACAAGGAAGTAGCATAATATTAGAGCCTGGCTCTAATATTATGTATTATTTCAGTGTCCACATACACTGAAATGTAAAACTGAGAATATCACTGCCCGTGGACACTGAAATAAGAAAAAAAAAAAAAGCACACAATCCCAAAGAAGCAGCCCGCACAGTACATGACTGTCCCCGGAATGGCCAGATCCCTGCCCCACATGCCTGCAACATGCTGATAAATATATGTAATAATTTAATATATACATTTTTTTTTACAATAAAAAAGAAAGTTTAAGTAGAGTGCAGCAGGTTTGCATGCTGCGACTCTTTGCTCAGTACAGCTTAAATGCTGTTTGAGAGTCAAATAGAATTGTGAAGAAGAAGCCCTCCTTATTGATGTAGCTTAGTGGTTAGAGCTCTGGTTTAGTATACAAGACATACATGGTTCAAATCCCAGCTCTGACAAATATATTTTATGTGTGGAAGCAGGTGTAAATTAATTTTTATGAACTGGAATCATATGTGTAAGTCATATACCTCCCTTTTTTCTTTTCTTTATTTTAAATTGGCATGTCTTTAAGCGGACATAAGAGAAGGTAAACTGACGTAAGCAGACGTAAGCGTTGCTTAGCTTTGCTTAGCTCCATGCAAACTCATGCAAACCCGCTTACAACTGCTTAAAAGTGCCTTAATCACTCTGTATCCAGCAGCCCTTCTTCTGGCCAGAAACAAAATAATCAGCCATACTCAGTCTTGAACCCAGAATGCTGTACACCATAGGCACAGTAATTTACCACTAGGCCATTGTAGCTGTGAGATGGTAGGATGTTTTTTACAACATATGCAGTACAGTCAGTTTACAATTGGAAAGACACACTGTGCAATCAGGAATGATTATGTACAAATATATACATGAAAAAAAATGTACATATATATATATATATATATATATATATATATATATATATATATATATATATATATACATACATACATGTCTCTAAATGTCCATACAAACTTATGCTGCTGATAGACCACCATAACTGGGGCAGCATGCACAGTTGGATACGAAAGGACCCATGACAGTCACATCTGCCCCCCCCCCAGTCCAGATAATAAGTGAACAGTACGCTGTTACAAAACCATGATAGGCCACATATGATTTCCAGACATATACAGTGAACTCTTAGCAACACAGCTACAATAAGTGAAGATAGTAAACAAAAATGCAAACAGCCAGTAATTCACACAAGTTCATTTTACACTGATGTCTTTGCCAAAGCCTTCAATGAGTAACACATTATGAGAAATACTTGCCTTAATTAGTAGAAGCAATTAACACATAAGTACATTTAAATACACAGCCTCCAATTACACTAGTCAGTCAACCCCCTAGGGGATAAAGTATCACATTTAAAAACATACATTGATTCTGTACATAACAATTGTTCTTTTATGACTGTTTGACCAAACTGAGAAACAGACGTTGTCCAAAGCAATACCTTGTAACCCACTACACTTAATTACATGTATATACACAGCCTCTAATTACACTACTCATTAAACCCCTAGGGAATAAAGTATCACATTTATGAATTGAAACCAATTCTGTACATAATTCTTCTTTCAGGACTACTACACCCATGTTGGGAATTATTGAAATGTACAGCTCTAGAACTATCTTCTTCCTCATCAGTAATATCTGTCACATGTTCTAACAGCCTAGTTTTAAAACACTTCTTACTCTCCCCCCACATAAAATATGTTACAAGAGCATCTAAAAGCATTCTCCATACACCCACCTCTTGAATGTAGAGTCTCATATGTTGTCCACCCCTTCTCCACAGCAGTAATGACAGAACATAATAATGGTAGACTCTACCTATCAACCTCCTACTGTATGGCATCTGTACCAAGCCTGACATAATTTGGGACTGAGGCCCGAAAACATGGGTATATTTGAAATATTGCTGTTATACACTGAGCAAATTGCTGGTGTTACAGGGTTTGTTGTAACATAACTTTTTCTGAGGGCTATACAGTCTGAAACACAAATGGATGTTGGCATGTACTGATTGCAATCACCAGAGAATGCTACTGATTTACCAAGGACAACAGCTGTTTGGAGAACAGACCAAACATAACAGGCAAGCCTCTGGCCATTATGTGGATAGCCCTACAGTTGAGAGCTATGCAGACACAGAACTTTGTCAGACTGAAACCCATGCAGAAGTAGCATGTTCAGACAAACCCTGTTAAACAGGCAGCATTCAAAACATGTAACAGCAATACTCACATTCTGCCCCTGAGTCTTAAATCTTCTCCACCATTTAGTTGGCTTGTCTCCACAGGTCTTATTCTAAGAGGTATTAGCTTATACACCTCCAGGATGTCTTCTTACAGGTAAGGGAAAGGGCAAGCACCACATGGAGTACACAATTATAGGAGTGTGTTGCCATATCATTGGCTATTGGAATAACTACACAGCTGCTCTGCATGCAGTAAGAAACTGGGAACATCAATTGGTGCTCAGGCCATCATATGGGCATGAGCATTACAGACAAAAGACAAACTGCCATCTATTCAAACCACCTCTGTCATAGGCAGTCAATCAGTGCAAAGCTGAAGTAGTGTGAGAAAAAAGATTAAGAAAGGATATATCTGTGACATATCCAGAAAAAAGGTAAGTGAAACAAGTAAGCATTTAATTGAATGCAGTAGGTGGTCTGTAATAATGGAAAATATGGGTTTGAAAGTATATGCCTCAACAAGACTTGTGGTACTGATGTACTGCTGAACAGCACTGATGGCCATAGCATGTGGCTCTGTCTGTAGTGACTAGGCCAGCTACTGGGATGTTGTACATATCCATATGTTACCTGTGCATATAACTATGATACACATTTTGTCTTGTAAAAATAAGACAACTATACAGAGCAAGTGCAGAGTAAAGTATTGGTGCAGATGTGTTTTGAATTTCATGTTATATACTGAGCTCATACCATTCAACTGTCCAGTGTTCTGCACACTGACCATATGTGTGCCTCATATTTCTAGTCATTTACCCATAGAGTTGTGTCATGGCAGGCAAATTCTTGCCAAATCTGTGAATACTGACATTACAATATCCCCCTTAATTGTCCGCTGGCTTTTTCCATTCAGGATTGCCACAGTGGATCAGCTGTTGCCATTTCTGCCTGTCCTCTGAATCTTGCTCTTTCACACCAACCACCTGCATGTCCTCTCTCACCACATCCAGAAACCTTATCTGAGGCCTTCCTCTCTTCCTCTTACCTGGCAGCTACATCCTTACCATGCTTTTCACAATATACTCAACACCCCTCCTCAGCACATGTCCAAACTGATGTAATGCTGCCTCACCAACGCTGCCTCATATCCGTCCAACATGACCTGAGCCTCTCATATACACATTGCTATACCTGTGCACCCATGTCACGCCCAGTGCAAATCATAACATCTGTGACTCTGTCATGTGCAGCTCTGACTCCTGCCTTTTTGTCAATGCCACTGTCTCCAACCCATATAACATAGGTGGTCTCACTACCCTCTTGTAGAACTTACATATCACGTTTACTGGTACTCGTCTGTCACATATCACTCCTGACACTTTTCTCCACTCTCTCCATCTTGCCTGTACTCTCTTCTACACCTGTCCTCCATAGTCCTCATTACTCTGAAATGTTGATCCCAATCATTTGAACACATCCACCTTTGTCAACTGTACTCCATGCATCCTCAACATTCTGCTGTCCTCCCTCTCATTCACACACATATATTCTGTCCTAGTGCTGCTGACCTTCATTCCTCTCCTCCCTAGAGCATATGTCCACCTCTCCAGGGTCTTCAAAAGCTGTTCCCTACTCTCAATACAGATCACAATGTCATCTGCAAACAACATAGTCAACGGGGACTCCCGTATGATCTTGCCTGTCAACCGGTCCATCATCATTGCAGATCAGAAAGGGCTCACAGCTGATCCCTGATTGTCATCCCACTTCCAGCTTAAACACATCCATCAATCCCAATGCAGGACTCAATGCTGTCACACCACTCTTGTACATATCCTGTACCACTCTTACATATATCTCTTCCACTCATGACTTCATCATACAGTACCACAACTCCTGTCTATGCACCCTATCATATGCTTTCTGTACGTCCAGAGAGACACAGAGCAACTTCTGATCTTCTCTGTATTCCACCAGTAACAGTCTCAGAGCAAGCATCACATTGGTAGTGCCCTTTCCACGCATGACATCATACTGCTGACTAGTACTCCTCACCTCTCTGCGTAACTTAGCTTCCACTACTCTTACCCATATCTTCATGCTGTGACTGGTCAATGTTATCTATCTGTAGTTATCACAGCTCTGCACATCAACCTCCTTCTTAACACTATACCCAAGGACTTTCTATCCACTCCTCATGCAACCTCACACTTCCCAAGATATCAGTAAACAGTCTGACTAACACACCACTGCCTTTTCCCCTAAACAACCCCATGCTTCCACAGTTGTGTAATGTGGACCAATAGGCTTGCAAGTATTCATCCTCTTCATAGCAATCCTTACATCCTCCTGGTTAAGCCATTGCACTTCCTGATTCACCATAGCCACATCATCCAACCTTCTCTGTCTCATTCTCTTCATTCATCAGCCTCTCAAAGTACTGTCCATGTGCTCCACACTCTCCTCACTTGCGAGTACATATATCTCATCATCCTTTATTACCCTTATCTGCTGCACATCTTTCCTTGCTCAGTGCATCTGTCAAGCCAATCGGTACAATTTCTTTCATCCCTCCTTAGTATCCAACCTGTCATTGAACTCTCCATATGCCCATCCTCAGCCTTTGTCACCTCTCTCTTTGCCATGCATATAATCTTCTCATCCTCCTGCCTACTTTCCTCATCTCTATGAAAATACATCTCCTTCTTCCCTAACCTTTGTCTCTGTCTACTGTCTAGTACTTCCTCAGTCCACCAATAGGTGTCATTGTACTGCTTCCTCCATCCACATCACCCCAAGCACCCCTCTAGCTGTCTCCCTTACCAACTCTGCTGTACTTAACCAGAAATTTGTTAGATTGTCACTGCCACCCAGTGCCTATCTGAAGTCTTTCCTGAACTCCACCTCACAAGCACACTTTTCCAATTCACACCATTTGATCCTTGCTGCTGCCCCCACACTCTTCCTCATCTCGATCACCAACATCAACTCACATACCAACATTCCTGCTGCCTAAATACACTTTCCACTGTCAACACTTTACAGTCTCCAATCTCCTTCAAACTGTCCCTCCTACATTGGATATATTCCACCTGTGTGCATATTACCCCACTCTTATATGTCACCCTATGCTCTTCCCTTGTGTTATAGTGCATATTCACCTCAGCCATGTCCATCCTTTTTGCAAAATCCACTACCATCTCACCATCTCCACTCCTTTTAACACCATACATACCCATCAATTCCTCATCCCCTCTGTTCCCTTCACCAACATGCCCATTGACATTTGCTGCAATGAACAGTCTGTCATCCTTGGGTACAGTCATCACATCATCCAGCTGATGTCACATTTCTCTTTCTCATCCATCGCACAACCAACTTGCATAGCATATGCACTAACAACAGTAATCATTACACCATCAACTTACAGCTTCAGAAACGTTACTCTATCAGACACTTATGTCATCCTCCAAAAACACTCTTAGCATAATGTTCCTTCAGCAAAAGCCCTACCCCATTCCACCTTCAGTCCACATCTTGATAGCACAATTGTGACCTGCCTACCATACACCCAGCCATAATCCCCTTCCATGTGCTCTCTTGCACACACACAATATGTCAACCTTCCCTGGCCATCATATCAGCTAGCCTGGTCCCTATGCTACTCATACTGTCAACACTAACAATTATTGCCCACAATAGCACCATCCTAGCCTTTCCCCTCTTTTCCTGCCATATGACTGTTGGACATCCTCCGGGGAATGCCTGTCAGTGCAAATGCTACTGTGCTATTGAATGACTCAAGTATGTTACAGCAATATTGAGACACTGTCACTGATTTTGTCCTATTGCACCCATATATGCATGGCATCCTACAGATGTCCTGCTGTAACAGGTTGAAAGGGATGACTGTGCAGCAAGAGTGTGAATTTAATGTGCCATACTGACATAGAACAGGCATGTATGTGAGGTATTAGCTATGCACATGTCAGTATGAGTAGGTGTATGTGTCCACCGCATGAAAACAAACATGAGATGCAAAATGTCAGTTAAAACAGCTGTACATGTTGTACACATGTGTAATCTTAGTTACTGTGCACCCAAAAAAGTGACATTTCTACAGCTACTGGTTGTTGCATTGCCATGACACAGCCATGGTTAGTACAGTAAGCATGATTATCATTACTAAATTGGAGAGGTGTCCAACTGTGTTATGACTTTGTGGCCATGCCCACTACAAACAACAGATTGAACACATACATGACTGCATGGGTTCAGCAATACCTTAATTGTCATACCTGCCTCCACCAATGTACAGTAATCCCCTTTGCTGGACAGCAGCATTACACAAACCACAGACTTGGTCCCTACAGTGGTTGTACAGAACAAAGTAGGGGCAGGAACCAACCTGGCCTCATCAGCCATTGTCTAAACAAGCATATAAGGTCACAGGTGGATTACTGTAAGGCCAACAATGATTACAAATTGGAGACATCTACCAGGGACAATCACAAGGTCATCTTCCCATATGTCTGCAATCTCAGAGGCAACATACCAATCCAACCTGGAATGGTGGCCAATCAGATCACATACACACACAACATAGCTACAGGCAACCTGATGTAGATATGGTTATGGCAAACATCCCCTCCTGGCTTGCATCACTATAGTGGATATGTACTGCACTCACACCCCTCCCCTGATCACCAGTGAGCAGATACATATTGCTAACTGAAAGGCAACAAATGTAAGCATCCATGGAATGTCATATCATCCCTGTCTGCATCCTACATGAACTCAGGCATGTGCTTCCAGCTGCATTACACACTGTAGTCACACCAAGCCACAGCACCATCCACACACCATCCGCATGGAAGATGGCTAATGTCATCCATTTATACAGACCTGAATGAGGAATGACAGACTATGCAAACAACTTGCCCTCACTGCGAGCAATATAAATCATCAGGACCAGGAATGCAATGCAAGCTGATACTGTGATGATAGATTACAGGGGTATGGTGTGGTTGTGAGTGTTAGCTATTGGTATGGTTGTGAGGGTTGGCTACTGGTATTCAAGGTACATATGCAGGTACTGGACATACTGATGCCAAATGTATGGGGTCCTGAGATGTGTTTCCCTGTTAGTGTCTAAAAGGGGCAATGTCACATCATTGTCAGAAGACCTTTTCACCAGCGGAATGCAACCTGGTAATGGAGTCATAATACAGAACCACACAGTACTGTTGGGCCTAAACCAGCAACATCTGCAGGTGAGAACCACCCTGTGGGCTGACCCTGTCCACAGGGTAAATTAGGTGGGCCTACACACACGTACATATGAGCAGGTGTGGCATCATGCCACCAACCTCATACACCATGTCTGACAAAGGGCTACTGACGTGGCCAGGGACCCCACAACCACAGTTGGGAGACCAGCCATGCAGCCCCCACTGACACCAAATGAGGAACTCCTTGCCAAGCTTGTGCCACCCATCACAGTGCAACACCAGGGTACAAAGCCCATCTTGCTGGAGGTGGGTGGCACCCACACAGTGGACAATGAGCGTGTAGGTAAGGTCCCGTGGGGATTAGTAGACTACTGTATGAGACATACTTGTATCTGTACAGTATCTACATGCATGTCCCAGGTATGATTGCAGTTGTGGATGAAGATTTCTAATGCACAGAAGTGCAAATCTATAGTGAAGGACAGCAAATTGTGTAGTATTGGGTGTTGTACTGTAATCTGCAGACATGCTGCATCCATCCTTTTCCAAGGGCACATGTGAGTCTGTTGACAATGCCTCTCTCCCACAACTGCATAAGTCACTCTGGTCTTCATATGGGACAGCAGCCTGAAGCTGGTGAGTATGAAATTGTGCAGTTGTGCTTTGGCAATACCCCAGGCATGTGAAGGGCTTGCAAGGTACCATGCACACAACTATGACTAATAGCCATATTGCTTTATGTGCATGTTCACTTGTGGTGGGGTTAATTGTATTGCATTACAGTGGTCACCACAGGGGGCCTATCTGAAGAGAATGTAACACTGCTGTAGCATACCTCACAACCTGTCAGTGCAAGACATCTGGACAGGCATCAGCAAAATGTACTGGACAAACTGACTAAGGTAGGGACATGTGTGAAACATTACTGCTCTACAGTGGATAGAAAATGTATACACACACCTGTTAAGATGCCATTTGTTTCTGATATATACTGACTGAGACCACAATATGCCAGTCCACACCTTTCTCAGCCTTTAATGTGACCCATGACATGAACAGTTCACTTGTAAAACCAAGCATCTGGACTCATGTATTGCACCTACAAGCCTGGATGAGTGTGAGGGTAGCAGACACTGTATCAGTAAGCTGTTTCAGTCAGGTATAATACCCGATGCTGCGATTTGTGTCAGTACACTCTCTGTAGCCTATTTGGCAACTATATCACATACATGGGCATTGTTAAGGCAGACAGAGCACTAATAGGCTCTAAACATCTGGATGTTCCAGACACATCTGTACAAAGGACTGGTATGGCCTGTAGAGTGGTTTCACATGCTGCATGTGAGGCAGATGCCATTACCACACTATATAAAGTAATAGCATAAGGAGGTGGTCACTGCCATGTATGGTATACACACATCAAAATGGTATCAGCCACACAAGATATGATCCACACAATCAGACACACACACACACACACACACACACACACACACACACACACACACACACACACACACACACACACACACACCAGTATTGAGATTAGAACTCCTACCTATCTATTTATGTGCACTATAGTGTTACACAGTTATCAGATGTGGCACAGAGGTTACACAATTTCCCCTCATCCAAAGGTGCTTGTAAGACGAATGACATAACAGGACTACTCAATTAGGATGAGTATGGTGGTACACAACTCAAAATGGTATATCCTTCACAATACATGACTCCCACACAAACACAAACAGTTGCTAGTATTGAGATTAAAACTCCTGCCTATCTAGTTATTTGTATTATGGTATTATTCAGTTAGCAGATGTGCCATGCAGCTTAAACAAGTTTATCTTGTCCAAATGTACTTTTAAGGTGAATGACAACAACAGGAGTAGTAAAGTAGGGTGGGGGAAGTGTAATGGGTGGTACACAAATCAAAATGGTATAAGCCAGACAGTATCCGATTTACACACACACACACACACACACACACACACACACACACACACACACACACATGCGTGCCCGCATGCACAGACACACACACACACACACACACACACACACACACACACACACACACACACACACACACACACACACACACAAACTTGCCAGTACTGGGATAAGATCTCCTCCCTATCTAGTTATGTCTACCATAGTATTACACAGTTATCAGACGCACCATAGAGCTATAGAATTTCACCTAGTCAAAAGGTACTTCTAAGGAGAATGACATCAACAGGACTACTAAATTGGAGTGAGGGGAAGTGTAAATGGTGGTACCATACCTCGCAATCTCTTAGATCAAGAAATCTGGTAAAAGCCATAAGTAAAAGTGGGACAAATGCCCAAAAAATGGAAAATTGGAAAATTAATAGAACAACAGGTTTTACATTAGCATGGATTTTCTGAATGGTATGAAGTCTGAAACTCAAATGTCTGTCATTATTTGTTAACTTTAATCTTTAATGATTTGTCACTAATTTGCCAGAAAACCACAATTTTTTGAAAAACAGGCCAAAAATATGGGGCACAAATCTGGACATTCTGTGAACATATGTACAGTTGAGAGGTATGGGTGGTACACAAGTCAAAAATGGTACAACCCACACACTACATGATTCTTATAGGTTCATAGGTTCATAGGTTAGTACTAAGCTAACTGCCCTTGTGAGACATTTTATGCCTAGCCAATTATCCCTTGTGAGACTTGAACCCTCTACCTTGTGTTTGTAAGACAAACACCTTAACCATTAGGCCACCCCCCAACCTGTGTTTTACATACACACACAAACACACACACACACACACACACACACACACACACACACACACACACACACACACACACACACTTGCCAGTATTGAGATTAGAACCCCTGCCTATCCATTTATTTGTACTATAGTGTTACACAGTTACTGCATGTGCTACAGAACTTACTGGACTTACAGCTGGCCAAAGGTACTGATAACTGCACAGTTGAGGTAAAGTATTACTGGTGGCAGGAAGTCTGCCTTCAGTTTCTCCCATACATCTTGCTAGTTCTTTCTGTCTTGCACATCAAATAGCATTATAGCTTTGCACATCAACAGGTTATTGTATCAATAAGTGTACCACACCTGAGAGCCATCAGCAGTACTCGTTCATCATGGAATTACCCCCAGTACTTACTACTTATGACCACCCCTCCTGGCAGGATTGCAGTGTGGTTTTCTGTCCTTTCACCCATTAACCTGGTGCACTTGTCCATTCTGAGGCACTGTTGCAACTGCCTCATGTACACAGACAACCCTGTCCTCCAAACGTCAAACACTCAGACCAGTGAGACTTACCCCTATATCACCAAATGTGGAAATATGCACTCCCCAGCCAAGACAGGACTAGCTGATCAAGAGGATGAGATCAACACCTACACCACACCATGTGGATCACATAACTTGCCACAACAACCGCTATGACAGCCCTGACATACACTGAAAAGTCACACATCCACCTTCACAGAGGCACTCAATGGACATTTACACAAACAGCACAGACCAGCAAGACAGACACCCACTCAGACACCATGACATAGCACATGCCAAAGGACACATATGCCACCTACACAGTGTGCCCCTCAACCTAAGCTTCTAAGGCTGACCAACGTGCACAATTCAGTGATCATGGATGACTCAGTACTGTGGCACACAGATGTCCCACTCAGTATGTTGATTATGGAGGTGATAACAGCTGTCTATCACATGCCAGCATCCAACACATGACACACCCAGTCAGGAAACTCCACAACAGCTACAAGTATCACTCTGTCATCACTCATGAGGGTGTCAATGACCTAAGACACACCTCCCTGGGCTACATGACAAGAGACATGGTAGAACACTTGGATTATGTGGTCCAGGCAGGTGTGACAGTAGCCCAGAGCAGTATACTGCCATCACCCAGAATGTTTCTGCAGTACTTTCAACTGATAATTGACTGCAACATTGGCTTATGTGTTGTGTGTCATTCTCAGGGGATCTAGTATCTCTCTGCTTGGGATAACATGATTGACAGACCTCAATGCCTTGCCAGAGATGTTCTAAATCTATCAGCCCTGGGTTTCCAGGTACAGTATAAGTGTCTTGTCACCCCTATAGTGCCTTATTAGACAGTTTTTCAAATCAAATTACCACTGTAACATCTAGACATGTATGCAATCTGAGGGTCATGCTGCTCAACAGTAGGCATCTAACTGTCGAGATGCAGTCACTCAAAGCACTCCTCAGAGTAGAGGACATTGACATCTGTGCTGTAATGGAGGGGTGGTTCACAGCAGCAGACAGCAGCCCTGCACTAATAGGCTATAACACATTCCACAGCTGTCAGCGCCAAAACATGGACCACACCTCCACCGGTGGTGTTGTCTCCATATCCATAATGAATATGCACACCTCCAGACTAGTATCCCAGCATAATACATCGGAGGTACGTCCGGTAAAACTGACTTTGGGGAATATTGCAATCCACACCATAGCCTGCTATCGGTCCCCAGCTATGTCCCTAGACTGGCAATGCACATTCTTCAACACCCTGTCATATATGAAGATCCAACCCAACACTAACATAGTAGGAAACTTCAACTACCCCGCCATCATCTGTGGAAAGTAGTCAAGCACTAATACACTGGCCCAATGCTTCATAGAATTAATCAGTTCCAATGCCCTGGACTGACTCATACTGACCCCCATTAGAGGATGTAACAACCTTGACATGTGTTGATTACTTACATATGGGACTGTTGCTCGACCACAGTTGACAATCCCTACCTGGTCAGATCCAAACATGATGTAATCAACATGGAACTCAACATCTCACGCACACACCCCACAAAGGTAAACATCTTGCAAAATCTCTCCAATACTGACATTGCTGTCATAAAAACAGGGGTGGATGACTTCACTGCACCCATGCCAATGGGAAATAGCTGCATGACTGTTGCATCATACACATATGCACTGCACAGATATGTACATGGATGCATGGCACTAGTCATACCCAACAGAACACAGACACTGTCCTCCAAACACTGGTAGCCATTGTGATGGTCCCCCTCCCATTACTAATGTGTACAACAGAATGAGGACATTGTTGCAGAAAATGGTGATGTCCCAATACTGGTGAACTCCCTTATTAGCCTCAAACACAACTTGGGATCCTCATGGAATCACCTACAGGCAGCTATGAAGGCAGATTTGCAGCAGATGCTGACAACAATCACAAAAGCCTTTGAAAGTTATATAAACAACCTCCACAGCAATAACCACAAGTGCTGTGAGCTACTGCACAATGTTAATTCATATTCTGAGACAACAGATATTGGCTACAGTCTTGCCAACACATTCAGTGCCAGCTTTAGCCCTCTCCCCCATGGGACAATCACAATGGCAGACGAATACCAGGCACCCAGCATTACTGCAGGCCAGGTTAGAAATGAATTGTCCACAGGCAAGGATACAGCTTCCATGGGACCCCAACATATCTGTGGCTGTGTTCTACATGACATACAAAGAGAACTGGCACAACATCTGTGTGCCCTGGTCAGTCACAGCCTCACCTCAGGCTTTCTCCTTCCAAAATGGCACACTGCCACAGTCATCCCTCTCCATGAAGGGCTAGCATCTACAGACCCTGGGGATTATTGGGCCCTTAGCCTGACAAGTCTATTATGCACGGGTATGGGCGCATCATCAGGGACCTAACTGACCAAGATATGGGTGATCTCCTAACTCTGGACCCCACACAGCTTGGCTTTGTGAATGGCAGATCATACCTGCTCAACCTGGTTGACGTCTTTCAGTGAGTCACTGCATACAACCTACCTCAATCTGGCCAAAGCTTCTTATACTATTCCTCAGTCATGGATTATTGATAAGCACAACAAACTAGGCATAAACCCCTATATCAGTGGGTGGTTTGAAAATTGGTTCACAAAACACACAGTGTGACAGCAGCAAACTCCAAGTCAGATTGGCAAGCAGTCACGAGTGGAGTCCCACATAGATCAGTACTTGATAGTGTCCTGTCCAGCATCTACTTCTCAGGAATCCAGCCCAACACAGAGGATCTCTGGCTGACCAAGTTCACAGAGGACTGCAAGCTGGGAGCTATCATGAACTCCACAAGTTATGCAGACATCCTACACAAAGGCCTCAGTGAGATCAATGAGTAGTGTGGAAACCATGGCCAGAAGCTTAACACCACAAAAAGCATCATCATCCCCTTTGGTAAAACACTCAGTTCCCAGTAAGTTCCACATCAGTGGGAGCCCAATGAGCACTATAGGCATTAAAAGAGAGCTGGAGACACAGGTTGACAGCAACTTCTCCTTCAAGCACCACATTGCCACTGTGGTCAGTAAGTCCTTCTATATGGCACATTGCATTACCAAGAGTTTTGCATCTACAAAGACAGAGGTAATGATCTCTGTCTAATATTGAAGCAAAAAAGAAGAGAGCCAGCATACAGTGACCTGAAACAAATTTATTGGTAATAAACCATAAAAAACAACAAAAGAATCAGACCGGTTTCGGCCAGATCAAATCACAGCTTTCATCAGTGTAAAGAAAAAAAACATCAATTGTTGAGCCTTAAGTATACCCATCTGAAATCTCATTGGTTGAGTCTAAAAATATTCATTCAAACCAGGTGGAAATAATCCACCCAGTTTCACAATCCATTTTTTCTCTTTGGTGTTTAAAATAGAATGCCACCCTGTCTTATTAGATCTATTACCCTGTATTTTGTCAATAATCATAAATGAAAACTTGGCAGTTTGTGAATGGATTGTGAAACTGGGTGGATTATTTCCACCTGGTTTGAATGAATAATTTTAGACTCAACCAATGAGATTTCAGATGGGTATACTTAAGGCTTAACAATTTATGTTTTTTCTTTACACTGATGAAGGTTGTGATTTGATCTGGCCGAAACCGGTCTGATTCTTTTGTTGTTTTTTATGGTTTATTACCAATAACTTTGTTTCAGGTTACTGTATGCTGGCTCTCTTCTTTTTTGCTTCAACAGTTTTTGTTTTGAGCCGTGCATTTGCCTACCCAGCAGGAGTTCCTGTTTTGCAGTTACGCTTCCTCCTTCTTCCTGCTGGGGGCCTGTGATCCTGTTACTGACTGTCAGTAATTTCTGCCGTCCTATACCCATCTATTTTTTAGTTTTGTATATACATATCTTTTGTATTTGCATTGGTTTTGCCTAATTGGATATTGGAAGTACTGCACAAACCATGGTGACTGTCGGTATGGTTTTATTCTCTCTGGTTTGTCATTTGGACTAATGGATTAACCATCAGTTAGCGTCACCCATCTTCATTCAGCATTTTCCAACCACGTGGATTTTTGTCGAGTGGGCAGGAGACAATAGCATTTTCAGCTGCTACGTTGGTCATTTTTGCCTTCACGCTTCAGTTTTTTACCATTTGTGAGTTTTCCTGATGCCTTGGAAGGGGTATTCAGCATTTTTGTCCACCTATCAATGTCTTTTGGTCATGCTCACAATTTAAGTCTGTGAACGCAGGTACTGTTTTCTTTCATTTTTATTTTTCCACTGCAAGGAAGAAGTGGTTACATCAGTACTTGGACTTGTTTTTACCATCGTATTATTGTGGACATATTGTGGACATATTTACCCAATAATTTATACAATTATTGGTTGGAGTTGGGTGGTTCAGGTGTTTGGACTAAATCGGAAACATATATACAGCAACCCGCAAAGGTTCTTTTTTGTTTTTGTATGTGTCTAACAGTACTTTCTGGCTTTCTGGTCTGTATCACTAGGATCGGTCAGTCGGTTTTGTTAAATTTCAAATTTTGGGGTTTGACAACGGAGTGGGAATTATTCATTTTATTTTGCCATATTGTGGACTTTTTAGCTATTAGGATCAAGCAACCTATCTGAGTGGATCGCAAACTTTTCTTATCTGGACCAGTGGCTCAATATGGGAAGGTTAATGTTCACAATATGAGTCAGTGAACACAGGTACTGTTTTCCTTCATTCTTATTGTCATTGCAAGGAAGAAGTGGTTACATCAGCATTTTGGACTTGTTTTCACCATCGTAATATTGTGCAATCATTTATCTAATATTCATAACATTACTGTTTGTGGTTGAGGGGCTCATATGTTTTGGATTTAATTCCAAATGATATTATGCTTTGGCTTTATTTTTTTATATCTGTTTAAAAAATGTTTTCCTGTCATGATGCATTTTTTGTACTAAGTTTTGTCATTAATATTAAGCGACTTTGGTTAAGGATTGTAGATTTTCCTTTTTTTGGGATTAGTTGCTCAACACCTGACATCTAATGTATACAACTTGGGCCACTGAAAATAGGTATTATTCCCTTATTCTCATTGTGAGGTTGATTTGGTGACATTAGCTTTGAGTATTAATCTCTGCCTGTGGCTGAGTGGTTCTTTTTTGGACAAACTTCTAGAAACATATACATCATGTTTTGGTAAGCCTGTTTATAAGGGCTATCCTATTCCTTAATTGTCCAAGACCAATTTTGGTCCAATATTTCATGAGATTGAACCTTGGTATGTTCACTCTTTAGTCTGACTTTTCAGTCTGTTTTTTTCTATGTATAAGTATCACTATATGTTATATAATATCTAGTATACATAGTGTTATACAGGGTCATTGAATTTCTTATTGTTATTAGTTTATTAAGTATACACCACATTAAGATATTATATATCCCTTATACTTTGATTTTCTCTTGGTTTACATATATGGTGACCTTCAATTTGGGGGATTTATACATTTGCTAGCCTGGTTTATATAGACCAAAATATATTGGTCTTAATATATTACATTTCATTATACTGTTTTTTTTACTGTATCTGTTTTTCTTAGTTTTTTAGAGCCAGGTTGTTGTTATATTGGCCCATTGGTCAGTTATTTTCCTGTCTCAGCATCATCCTTTGCCATATTGCCTTAGCCACATTCTTGTTCAAACCAGTTCTTGCTTGTGCACAAATTATTCTATGAATGTATCATAGGGGCACAGCCTTAACCTATGAAAAATTCTTTTTTAGGTCTTTTATTCAGTAGTTTTGAGCTGTGATTGTCCCTTTAATATTCTTATCAAAATTATTTTAGCTGACATAGTTATACACTATTATTGTCAGCATTTTGAATCATGGATCTTTCCAGTTTGGTTACAGGATTATCTGCTGATAGGGAGGACCTTAGAGCTTTTGGCTTGGGATCCCTTTTACAGGAAAACACCAGTACTATGGATCAACCGGATTCAGAATCAATTTGTGCACTAGCATTTGAACAGTTACATAAACACCTTAGATCACTTAGATCAAATATATGGCATTCTAAATTGTTTAAGGCTTACTTGGCCAAAGGGATTACCCCTAGAGGTTTGAGAATACGTATCCAACCCCATGTTGGAGTTGCTGACCAGAAACTAACTGACCAATGGTCCTCAATACAACAACAGGCTACTATGTCCTTTGTGGATGCTTTATTCAAGTTCTATGATCGTGTTATTGACAAAGAAATAGATACGGTCACCAAGCTAGTAGGTGATGTAAAACCCTTTGAAGGTGAAACCTTCTTTAATAAACAACTCAACAAGGTAGCGACAGACCTCAACATTTTAGAGGAACAACTACGCACTAGAAAAATCAAAAAATTTCAAAGAGATCAGGGTGATTACCAGAGTGCTAATCCTTTTTTAAATTATACCAAACATGTTAGATTTACATCTAATTCTACAAGGACTCCCAAAAGAAAAAGACCTCGCTCTATCCTTAGGAAATCTAGCCCAGTTTCTGGCTCTTCAACTGAGGATATTTCATCATGTATTGATAATGAACTACAGTCAGTATCAGGCTCACCGTCCCCGAAAAGGACATCAGGGCCAATCCCTTTAGGCCCAGATACCAGCGTGGGGGGAGGAAACACAGGAAGTATAAACAATATACAATGTCTGTTGAAAATGGTCATGCAGAAATAAATGCTAATCCAAATATTAATGTTTTAAATTTGTCTGACTTTGTTTTATCACCTATCCACCTGTCAGTATTGAATAAAGGACTTTCTTTTGTACCTGGTTTCATGGTTTCTGAGGATATATTGGCTCAGGATGTGGTATCATTTTGTAGAAATCTTAATCTTAAATTGTTTTTTGGTGACACTGAAAACTATAGTGGAGATAGATTTGTATATCACAAATCTTCTTTCAACCTACCTATGCATCCATTGGTACATCAGTTTCAAAATAGTATTCTCAAAGATCTTCATTTTTCTAGATCTGATGTACGTTTTAAATCTAATAATATTTCTTTGGCTGAAAAAGAAGCTATTTTGGAACTGCAGAACAATAAAAATATTGTTATTATTTCTGCTGATAAAGGTGGGGCTGTAGTTATCCTAAACTGGTGTGATTATGACAAAGAGGCTAACAGACAACTGTCGGATCAGAGATATTACTCTCCAATGACCATCAATCCAACTTTTAGGTTTAAAAAACAAATCGAGGAGTTCTTGTTTTGGGTGAGGGATGAAGCTATTATTACTAATGATATTTTACAACAGCTTATGGTTCAGGATTCAGCAACCCAATATATTTATTTTTTACCCAAAGTCCACAAGAACCCCATCAATCCGCCTGGTAGACGTATTGTTTCAGAGAGAGGGTATATTATGGAACCTCTGTCACTATATCTCACCAAACATCTGAAGCCCTTACTTAGTCTGATACGGTCACGACTACATGATACCACCAACTTTTTACAAATTATCTCAGATTGCCAGTTGGAGCCAGATTGATTGATGTGTACTCTTGATGTCAGTTCTTTATATACCAATATTCCACATCAGGCAGGTTTGGAGTCTTTGGCCTATTGGCTGGATGTGGCGGGCTTATACCAACCGAATTTCAATTCTTTTTTGGTTAATTTAGCTAAATTTGTTCTTACAAGTAACATCTTCTTTTATCAGAATAATTGTTATTGGCAAATGAAAGGCACCGCTATGGGGGCTTCGTTTGCCCCTATATATGCGGATCTATTTATGGCCTTTGTTGAAAAACATGTCATCTATGATTGCCATAACAATTTATTCTTGGAATATATTGACATCTGGAGACGTTACTTGGACGATGTTTGGATGGTGTGGAAAGGTGATGTACAGGGCTTACATGATTTTATATCTTATTTGAATAACAACATTTGGGGCCTACAATTTACTGTTCATTATGATATGAACACAATCACTTTTCTTGATGTCCTAATTACTAGATTATCTGACCATACTTTAGGTACAGATGTATTTAGGAAGCATCCTGAGTATAGCACCATCCTTCATGCCTCGAGTTTTCACCCGCCACATGTTGCACGCAATATCCCCAAATCACAATTTATTCGGATGAAGCAAATCTGTTCTAATGATTCTTCGTTTCAATTACAGCGGAAGTATCTTATTGACAGATTCAGATCCAGGGGATATTGCATGGGTCATGTATTAAGAGCCAGCAATCTGGTAAATTCCTTAGATAGGCAAAATTTATTGACTTACAAGGACCAAACTAGTACTAACACTGCACCCCTTAGGTTTACCACTACCTATGCCAGGAATACTGACCATTTAATACAGATTATACACAGGCATTGGAATATATTGCAATGTGACCATGAATTAGCAAATATGTTACCTGACAGATGTCTATTTTCATTTCATAAAGGGAGAAATCTTGGTTCCTGTTTTAATCATTACAAACATGGTGCTATGGATCGACAACCATAATATTTGCAGACTACCTTGACAGGTGATCCATTGACAGGTTGCTTTCCATGTGGCCATTGCACCAATTGTGATAAAGTGAACAAATCTAAACAGTTTTCTAGCAGAAATTGTTCACTGGTTTATGATTTAGATTTTTTCACTAACTGTAGTACTGACTGGGTGGTGTATTTGGCCACATGTCAGTGTGGCTCATTTTATGTTGGTCAAACCTCTCGTCCATTCAGAATTAGAATTTCTGAGCACATCAGTAATATCAAAAACAAGAAGGCTAATAATGCACTTTATAAACATTATCTGGTCCATAAAACGGCCAAGTTTTCGTTTATGAATATTGACAAAATACAGGGTAATAGATCTAATAAGACAGGGTGGCATTCTATTTTAAATACCAAAGAGAAAAAATGGATTGTGAAACTGGGTGGATTATTTCCACCTGGTTTGAATGAATATTTTTAGACTCAACCAATGAGATTTCAGATGGGTATACTTAAGGCTCAACAATTTATGTTTTTTCTTTACACTGATGAAGGCTGTGATTTGATCTGGCCGAAACCGGTCTGATTCTTTTATTGTTTTTTATGGTTTATTACCAATAAATTTGTTTCAGGTCACTGTATGCTGGCTCTCTTCTTTTTTGCTTCAACAGTTTTTGTTTTGAGCCGTGCATTTGCCTGCCGAGCAGGAGTTCCTGTTTTGCAGTTACTCTGTCTAATATTCCCTCATTAGACCACTCCTCAAGTATTATGGCCCATTTGCCATGTATCTCACTAGACACCTGCTACAGCTAGAGAAGCCACATAAGCACCTCACAAATTGGGTTTCTAGACATTAAACACACATCCTACACAGACAGACTCAGCAAACCCAAGCTATTGTCTGTGTCATATCACTTAATTAGCAGCTATCTGTGCTTGACTTACAAAGCCATGTCTGACTCAGCTGGTTTAGAAATGCTACATATAAATCCATCCACACTACAAACTGTAGAGACCTCTACCTCAGCACCACAGTCACCACAACATGCTGGAGGGACAGGTCCCCCACCAAAAGACTGCACATGCCCTGGAATACACTTCCCATACATGTCATGCAGAGCACCTGGCTGACCCTATTCCAGAGAAATCTTGATGACTAGATGGGTAATAGACAGTTCAACCCAAGGATCACTGCAGTGGCTATACTTGATACAGGCACTGGGATGTAACATCGGGTGGCACAATGGCAGGGCCCTTCTATGCGCTAGGCTTGTTAATGCTCCTGGGCCATTACCTACTACACACTTGTGAACCTATAAAGGGAATGACATCGGCAGGACTGATAAAGTAGTGCAGTGGGTGTTAAACTTATCAAAATACTTTATCCTACAAACAGGCACACACTTGCCAGATGGGAGAGTAGAACCCCTACCTAACTAGTGATCTATACCATAGTGTTACTCAGTTACCACATGCACTACAGAGCTTACTAGGCTGAAATTTGGCCAAAGGTGCTGATATGGGGAATGACATCAGCAGGAATGATAAAGTAGGGCAGTGGGTGGGAAACATATCAAAATACTTCTACTTACACACATACATAGACATTTGCCAAATACAAGAGTAGAACCCTGCCAAACTAGTAATTTGTATTATAGTGCTAAGCATTTATCAAATACACTACTGATCTTATAGGGCTGAAAGCTGGCCAAGGTTGCTGATAAAGGACTGACATTATCTGGACTGATAAGGTGGGGCACTGTGAAGTGTCGTGGGTGGGAATGGCATAAAACTGTTTCACCTATAAACAAACAAAATCACAGCACTCTCAGTCTTCCACACACAACTGTCACACGTTTCTACATTTGCCAGGACTGAGATTAGAACTCCTACCTAACTAGTTATTTGTACTATCATGTTATGCAATTATCACACATGCCACAGAGCTTATGGGGCTAAGGCCTGACGGAAGGCACTTCTAAGATGACTGATATCTGCAGGACTGCTAAATTAGGGAAAGAGGAAGTGTGCTGGGTTGGAATGGATCCAAAAGCATTTAGTTGTGAACACACACACACACACACACACACACACACACACACACACACACACACACACCACCCACCCACAAACACACATTTACATTTGCCAGGACTGAGATTAGAACTCCTATCTAACTAGTTATTTTATACTATAGTGTTATGCAGTTATCCCACACACTACCGAGCTTAATGGGCTGGGTCTAACAAAGTGACTTCTATGGTAACAGATATCTTCAGAACTGCTAAGGTGGGGCAATGGAAAGTGCACTGGGTGAGGAAGGCCTGATCATTCCTAGATCCTACTAATATTTCTCTAAATGTATGAGCATGCCCAGTGTGCCCTTCTATAGTACATGTGGGACTTCATTCCAGGGATTGTTGTACTCCAGTCCAGTTTATTTTGTGCTACAGCCATACCTCTCAACCTGTTGGTGCAGTATATCTGGAGATAGCCTATCCAATTGTGGGGACAATAGGCCATACAATGATTGTGACAATTTATCTCAGTAATGTATGAGTTGTTAGGGTTACAGGGCTTGTTTTAGCAGACATTTGTCTGTCATACATACCATTTGACACTGTCATGTATTGTTTCAGTACCTGGTGACATACCTCCTCAGATCATCACAGTGATTTACCAGAGGAATACAGGTTTATGGGCCAAATGCTACACATTCTTGCACAATCCAACATGTTGAGGGGTGTGCCTACAAGCAATTGACTGTTGGTGCTGTGGAAATGGTCCAGTACCTTGTTGATATATTGCAATGGTGGAATCTGTGCACATCAACCATTCTGTGATAATCTGCACAGTCGACAGACAGAGCTAGGAGTTTAAACATTTGAATGCACTCACTGCAGGCAGGTCTAACCCTGGAAGATGGTGACATGTCTGCATCCACAGAACCCTGGGCCACAGCCATGGGGAGTAACACACTGCTCCCTGATCATCCATCCTATGCAACATCCTGACCCCAACATGTGGCCATCCAAGGAAAATGAGGTGGGCCATACAAATATGTGTGACAAATCCACACCTCAAGGCTGGTCAAACAGTCTGACACACACAAGATCCTCCAAGTGCAGTCAACTATTGAGGAGAGCCCAATCTAAAGTACTGGTAGCTACAGGCAAACATGTCTGCCCAGGACACACACACCCACATATCCTATCCCCTTCAAATCTATTTGGAGTCTACCTGTCCCCCTGATCCTGTCTGACTTATAGTACCCAACTGTGGACTGGAAATCAGACCAGGCCAAAACATAAATGCACAGATATGCCATAACTGTAATATATCACCAGGGTGCTGGACCACTTCCACAGCACCAGCAGTCAAGTGCTTGTAGGCACACCCCTCAACAGGCTGGATAGTGCAAGAATGCATAGCATTTGGCCCATAAAACTTGTGTGTGCATCATCCATCCTGTATTCCTCTGGTAAATCACTGTGATGATCTGAGGAGGTATGTCACCAGGTACTGAAACAGTACATGACAGTGTCAAATGGCATATATGACAGATGTCTGCTAAATCCAGCCCTGTAACCCTTGCAACCCATACATTACTGAGAGAAATTGTCACAATCATTGTATGGCCCATTGTCCCCACATTTTGATAAGCTATCTCCAGATATCCTGCACCAACAGGTTGACAAGTATGGCCAAAGTACAAAACAAACTGGACTGGAGTACAACAATCCCTGGAATGGAGTCCCACATGTACTATAGAAGGACACACTGGGCATGCTCATATACTTAGAGAAATGTCAGTAGGATCTGGGAATGAACAGGCTTTCCCCACCCAGTGCACTTTCCATTGCTCCACTTTAGCAGTCCTGGAGATGTCTGTCACCATAGAAGTTACTTTTGTTAGGCCCAGACCCATAAGCACTGTGGTGCGTGTGATAGCTGAGTTCTAGTCTCAGTCCTGACAAATGTAAAAGTGTGTGTGTGTGTGTGTGTGTGTGTGTGTGTGTGTGTGTGTGTGTGTGTGTGTGTGTGTGTGTGTATGTGTGTGTCTGTAAGTGTGTGTTCACAACTAAAAGTTTTGGGTTGATTCAAACCCAGTACACTTCCCTTTTCCTTACTTTAGCAGTCCTGCAGATATCAGTCATCATAGAAGTGCCTTCCATCAGGCCTCAGCCCCATAAGCTCTGTGGGGCATGCAATAACTACATAACACTATAGTGCAAATAACTAGTTAGGTAAGAATTCTAATCTCAGTCCTGGCAAATGTAAAAGTGTGTATGTGTGACAGTTGGATGTGCAAGACTGAGGGAGTTGTGTGTTTGTTTATAGGTGAAATAGTTTTATGATATTCTCACCCACAACACTTCACAGTGCCCCACCTTATCAGTCCAGATGATGTCAGTCCCTTATCAGCAACCTTGGCCAGCTATCAGCCCTGTAAGCTCAGTAGTGCACGTGATAAATGCTTAACACTATAGTACAAATGAGTAGTTTAGCAGGGGTTCTACTCTTCTGGCAAATGTGTGCGGGCATGTATGTTTGTAAGTAGAAGTATTTTGATATGTTTCCCACCAGCTGCCCTACTTTATCAGTCCTGCCAATGTCATTCCCCATATCAGCACCTTTGGCCAGCTTTTAGCCCAGTAATCTCTGTAGCGTGTGTGGTAATTGTATAAAACTGTGGTACAAATCACTAGTTAGGTTGGGGTTCTACTCTCACAATTGGCAAGTGTGTATGTGTGTCGGTTTGTAGAACAAAGTATTTTGATAGGTTAAACACCCACTGCACTACATTATCAGTCCTGCTGATGTCATTCCCTTTATAGATTCACAAGTGTGTAGTAGATAATGGCCCAGGAGCCTTAACAAGCCTAGCACATAGAAGGGCCCTGCTATTGTGCCACCTGATGTTACGTCCCAGTGCCTGTATCAAGTATAGCCACTGCAGTGATCCTTGGGTTTAACTGTCTATTATCCATCCAGTTATCAAGATTTCTCTGGAACAGGGTAAGCTAGGTGCTCTGCATGACATATATGGGAGGTGTATTCCAGGGTATGTGCAGTCTGTTGGTGAGGGATCTGTCCCACCAGCATGTTGTGGTGATTGCGGTACTGAGGTAGAGGTCTCTACAGTGTGTGGTGTGGATGGATTTATATGTAGCATTTCTAAACCAGATGGGTCAGACATGGCTTTGTAAGTCAAGTACAGATAGCTGCTAATTAGGTGATATGACACAGACAATAGCTTGGGTCTGCTGAGTCTGTCTGTGTTGGATGTGTTTTTAATGCCTAGGAACTCCTTTGTGAGGTGCTTCCATGGCTTCTCCAGCTGTAGCAGGTGTCTAGTGAAGTACATGGCAAATGGGCTGTAATACTTGGGTAGGGGTCTAATGAGGTAATAGTAGACAGAGATTACTATCTCTGTCTTCCTGGATGCAAAATCCTTGGTAATGCAATGTGCTATATAGAAGGACTTCCTGACCATAGTGGCAATCTGGTGCTTGAAGGAGAAGTTACTGCCAACCTGTGTCCCCAGATCTATTATAATGTCTACAGTGTTCATTTGGCTCCCATTGATGTGGAACGTACTGGGTACTGAGTGTTTTACCAAAGGGGATGATGATGCATTTTGTGGTGTTAAGCTTCTGGCCATGGTTTCCATACCACTCATTGGTCTCAGTGAGACCTTTCTGTAGGATGTCTGCATCACTTCTGGAGTTCATGATAGCGTCCAGCTTGCAGTCCTCTGTGAACTTGGTCAGCCAGAGTTCCTCTGTGTTGGGCTGGACTCCTGAGAAGTAGAGGCTGGATAGGACACTATCAAGTACTGATCCCTGTGGGACCCCACTTGTGACTGCTTGCCAGTCTGACTTGGAGTTTGCCACTCTCACTGTGTGTTCTGTGAACCAGTTTGCAAACCACCCACTGATACAGGGGTTGATTTCTAGTTTGTTGGGTTTACCAATAAGTCTTGACTGTGGAATGGTACCAGAAGCCTTGGACAGATTGAGGTAGGCTGTATGCAGTGCCTTACTGTGATACACAGCCATGGTGACTCACTCAAAGATGTCAACCAGGTTGATCAGGCATGATCTGCCATTCAGAAAGCCAAACTGTGCGGGGTCCAGAGTTAGGAGATCACCCATATCTTGGTCAATCAGGCCCCTGATGATGCACCCATACCCGTACATAGTAGACTTGTCAGGCTAAGGACACAATAATCCTAAGGGTCTGCACATGCTACCCCTTTATGGAGAGGGATGGCTGTAGCAATGTGCCATTTTGGAAGGACAAAGCCTGTGGTGAGGCTGTGATGGACCAGGGCACACAGATGTGTTGCCAGGTCTCCTTGTATGTCATGTAGAACACAGCCACGGATATGTTGGGTTCCATGGAAGCTGTATCCTTACCTGTGGGCAATGCAGGTCTAACCTGGTCTGCAGTAATGCTGGGTACCTGGCATTCATCTGCCATTGTGATTGTCCCGTGGGGGGGATTGAGAGGGGTAAACCTGGCATTGACTGTGTTGGCAAGACTGTGGCCAATATCTGTTGTGTCAGGATAGGAATCAGCATTGTGCAGTAGCTCACATCACTTGTGGTTATTGCTGTTGAAGTTGTTGATATAACTATCAAAGGCGTTTGTGATTGTTATCAGTGTCTGCTGCAAATCTGCCTTCATAGCTGCCTGTAGGTGATTCCATGAGGGATCCCAAGTTGTGTTTGAAGCTGATAAGGAGGTTTACCAGTCTTAGAACAACACCATTTTCTGAAGCAGTGTCCTCCTTCTGTTGTATACTTTAGTCATGGCAGGTGACCATCACAATGGCTTCCAGCATTTGGAGAACAGTCTGTGTTCTGTTGGCTATGGCTATTACTATGCATCCATGTACATGTTTGTGCAGTGCATATGTGTATGATGCAACAGTCGTGCAGCTATATCCCTTTGGCATGGGTGCAGTAAAGTAATCCACCCCTGTTTGTATGACTGCAATATCAGCATTGCAAAGGTTTTGCAAGGTGGTTACCTTTGTGGGGGCTGTGGGTGAGATGTTGAGCTCCATGTTGATTACATCATGTTTGTATCTGACCAGGTAGGGATTGACAACTGTGGTCAAGCAACAGTCCCATATGTAAGTAATCAATACATGTCAAAGTTGTTGCATCCTCTACTGGGGGTCAGTATGAGCTGGTCCAAGCCTTTGGAACTGATGAATTCCATGGAGCTTTGGGCAAGTGTACTGGTGCTTGACCACTTTCCCCAGATGATGGAGGGGGAGCTGCAGTCTCCTACTATGCCAGTCCTGGGTTGGATCTTCATCGATGCCAGGGTGTTGAGGAATGTGCTTTGACAGTCTAGGTACATAGCTGAGGGCCAATAGCAGGCTAATCATGTGGGTTGCACTATTTCTCAAAGTCAGTTTTACAGGAAGTGCCACAGATGCATTATGCTGTGATACTAGTCTGGAGCAGATAATATCCATTATGGATATGGAGACAACACCACCTGTGGAGGTGTGGTCCATGCTTTGGCGCTGATAGCTATGGAATGTGTCATAGCCTGTTAGTGCAGGGCTGCTGACTGCTACTGCAAACCACCTCTCCATTACAGCACAACTGTCAATGTCTTCCACTCTGAGGAGTGCTTTGAGTGACTGCATCTTGACAGTTAGATGTCTACTGTTGAGCAGCATGACCCTCAGATTGCATACATGTCTAGCTGTTATGGTGATTATTTGATTTGGAACACTGCCTAATAAGGGACTACAGGGGTGGGAAGACACTTACCCTGAACCTAGAAACCCAGGGCTGACAGATTTAGGACATCTCTGGCAAGGAATTGAGATCTGTCAGTCATGTTATACCAAGCAGAGAGATACTGGATCCCTTGAGAATGATACACAACATGTAAGCCAATGTTGCAGTCAATATCTGTTGATAGTACTGCAGCATCATTCTGGGTGACAGCAGTATACTGTTCAGGGCCACTGTCACACCTGCCTGGACCACATAATCTGAGTGTTAAACCATGTCTCTTGTCATGTAGCCCAGGGAGATGTGTCTCAGGTCATTCACACCCACACGGATGATGACAGAGTGATACTTGTAGCTGTTGTGGAGTGGCCTGACTGAGTGTGTCATGTGTTTAATGTTGGCACGTGATAGACAGTTGGCTGTTATCTCCTCCATGATCAACATAGTGAGTGGTACATCTGTGTGCCGCAGTACTGAGTCACTCATGATCAGTGTATTGTGCAAGATGGACAGCCTTAGGAGCTTAGGTTGAGGGGCACACTGTGTAGATGACGTGTCCTTTGACATGTGCTTTGTCATGGTGTCTGAGTGGTTGTCTGTCTTGCTGGTCTGTACTGTTTATGTAAATGTCCATTGAGTGCCTTTGTGAAGGTGGGTGTGTGGCTTTCCAGTGTATGTCATGATGTTCATAGTGGGTGTTGTGGTGAACTATGTGATCCACATGGTGTGGTGCAGGTGTTGATCTCATCCTCTTGACCAGCTAGTCCAGTCTTTGCTGGAAAGTGCATATTTCCACATTTGGTGATATAGGGGTAACTCTCATTGGTCTGAGTGTATGGAGTTTAGAGGAGAGAGCTGTCTGTGTACATGAAGCAGTTGCAGCAGTGTCTCAGAATGGACAACTGCACCAGGTTAATGGGTGAAAGCACAGAAAACCACACTGCAATCATGCCAGGAGGGGTTGTCATAAGTAGTAAGTACTGGGGCTAATTCTGTGATGAATGAGTACTGCTGATGGCTCCTAGGTGTGATACACTAATTGATACAATAATCTGTTGAAGTGCAAAACTATAATGCTATTTGAAGTGCAAGACAGAAAGAACTAGCAAGATGTATTGTAGAAACTGAAGGCAGACTTCCTGCCACCTGTAATACTTTACCTCAGTTGTGCAGGTATCAGCACCTTTGGTCAGTTGTAAACCCAGTAAGCTGTGTAACACATGCAGTAACTGCGTAACACTATAGTAGACATAACTAGATAGGCAGGAGTTCTCTTCCCAGTACTGGCAAGTGTGTGTGTGTGCGTGTGTGTGTGTGTGCATGTGTGTGTGTGCGTGTGTGTGTGTGCGTGTGTGCGTGTGTGCGTGTGTGTGTGTGTGTGTGTGTGTGTGTGTGTGTGTGTGAATTATTTACTGTGTGGGTTATACCATTTTTGACTTTTGTACCACCCTTTACACTTCCCTTCACTCCAATTTAGAAGTCTTGTTGATGTCATTCACCTTAGAAGTACCTTTGGACTAGGTGAAATTGTATATGCTCCATGGTGCATCTGACCACTATGTAATACTATAATAGCCATAACTAGATAGGCAGGAGGTCTGATCTCAATACTGGTAACTGTGTGTGTGTGTGTGTGTGTGTGTGTGTGTGTGTGTGTGTGTGTGTGTGTGTGTGTGTGTGTGTGTGTGTGTGTGTGTGTGTGTGTGTGTGTGTGTGTGTGTGTGTGTGTGTGATTTGTGTTCTGCCCATTACACATCCCCCACTGTACTTTACTCCTGTGGTTGTTGTCATTCTCCTTAGAAGTACCTTCGGACAAGGTGAGATTGTGTAAGCTGTGTGGTGTGTCCACTAACTGCATAATGCTGTAATATAAATAACTAGATAGGCAGGAGTTCTAACCTCAATACTGGTAACTGTTTGTGTAAGAATCATGTACTGTGTGGGTTATACCATTTTTACTTGTGTACCACCCTTTAACCTTCTCCTCACTACAATTTAGAAGTCCTGTTGATGTCATTCAGCTTAGAAGTACCTTTGGACAAGGTGAAATTGTGTAAGCTCTGTGGTGCATCTGAGAACTATGTAACACTATAGTAGACATAACTAGATAGGGAGGAATTCTGATCCCAGTACTGGCAAGTAAGTGTGTGTGTGTGTGTGTGTGTGTGTGTGTGTGTGTGTGTGTGTGTGTGTGTGTGTGTGTGTGTGTGTGTGTGTGTGTGAGTGAGAGAGAGAATAGGATACTGTGTGTCTTATACCATTTTGATTTGTGTTCCATCTATTACATTTCCACCACTGTACTTTACTACTGCTGTTGTTGTCATTTACCTTAGAAGTACCTTTAGACAAGTTGATATTGTGTAACCTGCATGGCACATTTGCTAACTGTGTAGTGCCATAATACAAATAGGCAGGAGTTCTAACCTCAATACTGGCAAGTGTGTGTGTGTGTGTGTGTGTGTGTGTGTGTGTGTGTGTGTGTGTGTGTGTGTGTGTGTGTGTGTGTGTGTGTGTGTGTGTGTGTGTGTGTGTGTGTGTGTGTGTGCGTGCGTGTGTGGTTCTGTGTGGTACATGGCAGATGACCACCTCCTGATGTCATTACTTTATATAGTGTGGTAATGGCATCTGCCTCACATGCAGCATGTGAAACCATTGTACTTTACATACCAGTCCTCTGTACAGATGTGTCTGGAACATCCATATGTTTGGAACCTATTAGTGCTCTGTCTGCCTCAACAATGCCCATGTATGTGATATAGTTGCCACGTAGGCCACGGTGAGTGTACCGACACATATGGCAGCATCGTGTATCATACCTGACTGACACAGCACACTGATACAACGTCTGCTTCCCTCACACTTGTCCAGGCTTGTAGGTGCAATACATGAGTCAAGCTGCTTGGTTTTACAAGTGACTTGTTCATGTCATGGGTCACTTTAAAGGTAGGGGAAGATGTGGACTGACATATTGTGGTCTCAGTCAGTATATTTCAGAAACAAATGGCATCTAAACAGGTGTTTGTATACATTTTATATCCACTGTATAGCAGTAATGTTTCACACATGTTCCCACCTTAGTCTGTTTGTCCAACACATTTTGCTGGTGTCTGTCCAGACGTCTTGCACTGACAGGTTGTGAGGTATGCTACGGAAATGTTACATTCTCTTCAGATAGGTCCCTGTAGTGACCACTGTGATGCAATACAATTAACCCCACCACAAGTTAACTTGCACATAAGGCAATATGGCTATTAGTCATAGTTGTGTGCATGGTAACTTGCATGCCTTCCACATGCCTGGGGTATTCCCAAAGCAGACCTGAACAATTCCATACCCACCAGCTTCAGGCTGCTGTCCCATTATGCAGACCAGAGTGATTTATGTAGTTGTGGGAGAGAGATATTGTCAGCAGACTCAATGTGCTCTTGGAAAAGGATGGATGCAGCATGTCTGCACATTTACAGTACAACACCCAATACTACACAATTTGCTGTCCTTCTCCATAGATTTGCACTTCTGTGCATTAGAAATCCCCATCCACAACTACAATCAGACCTGGCAGATGCATGTAGGTACTGTACAGACACAAGTATGTCTCATACAGTAGCCTACTAATCCCCACTGGGACCTTACCTGCATGCTCCCTGTGCATTGTGTGTGCCACCCACCTCCAGCAAGTGGGGCTTTGTACCCTGGTGTTGTACTGTGATGGATGGCCCAAGCTTGGCAAGGAGCTCCTCATTTGGTGTTAGTGGGGGCTGCATGGCTGGCCTCCCACCTGTGGTTGTGGGGTCCCTGGCCACGGCAGCAACCCTTTGCCAGTCATGGCATATGAGGTTGGTAGCATGATGCCACATCTGCTCATATGTAGGTGTGTGCAGGCCCATCTAATTTACCCTGTGAACAGGGTCAACCCACAGAGTGGTCCTCCCTTGCAGATGTTGCTGGCTTTGGCCCAGCAGTACTGTGTGGTTCTGTATTATGGCTTTCATTATCAGGTTGCATTCTGCTGGTGAAAAGATCTCCCACCAGTGATGTGACATTTTACCTGGTAGACACTAACAGGGAAACACATCACGGGACCCCATACATTTGGCAACAGTATCTCCATTACCTGCACATGTACCTTGAATACCAGAAGCCAACACTCACAACATCACGATAACCCTGTAATCTATCACCACAGTATCAGCTTGCATTGCATTCCTGGTCCTGATGATTCATATTTCCCACAGTGAGGGCAAGTTGTTTGCATAATCTGTCATTCCTCATTCAGGTCTGTGTAAATGGATGATATTAGCCATCTTCCATGCTGATGGTGTGTGGATGGTGCTGCGGCTTGGTTTAACTACAGTGTGTAATGCAGCTGGGAGCATAAGGCTGAGTACATGTAGGATGCAGACAGGGATGATATGACATTCCATGAATACTTGCATTTGTTGCCTTTCAGTAGCCAGTATAATATGTACCTGCTCACTGGTGATCAGGGGAGGGTGTGGGTGCAGTACATATCCACCTATAGTGATGCTGAGCCATGGGGGATGTTTGCCCCCCTAACCCTATCTGCATTGGGTTGCCTGTAGCTATGTTGTGTGTGTATGTGATCTGACCGGTTACCATTACAGGTTGGGTTGTTATTCTGCCTCTGAGATTGCAGACATATGGGAAGATGGCCTTGTGATTGTCCCTGGTAGATGTCTCCAATTTGTACTCATAGTTGGCCTTACAGAAATCCACCTGTGACCCTATATGCCTGTTCAGACAACGGCTGGCTTGATACCATGTCGGTTCCTGCCCCACATTTGCCCTGTACAGCCAGTATAGGGACCAAGTCTGTGGTTTGTGTAATGCTGCTGTCCAGCAAAGGGGATTACTCTATGTTGGTGGAGGCAGTTATGACAAGTACGATACTGCTGAGTCCATACAGCCATGTATGTGTTCAATCAGTTGTTTGTAGTGGGTGTGGCCACAAAGTCATAACACAGTTGGACATCTCTCCAATTTAGTCATGATAATCATGCTTACTGTACTAACCATGGCTGCGTTAGGGGAATGCAACAACCAGTAGCTGTAGAAATGTCACTCTTTTGGGTGCACAGTAACTAAGAATACACATGTGTACAACATGTACAGCTGTTTTAACTGGCATTTTGCATCCCATGCCTGTTTTCATGAGGTGGACACATACACCTACTCATATTGACATGTGCATAGCTAATACCTCACATATATGTCTGTTCTATGTCAGTATGGCACACTAAATTCACACTCTTGCAGCACAGTCATCCCTCTCAACCTGTTACTGCAGGATATCTGTAGGATGCCATGCATACATGGGTGCAATGGGACAAAATCAGTGATAGTGTTTCAATATTGCTGTAACATACTTGAGTAATTCAATAGCAAAGTAGCCTTTGCACTAACAGGCATCACCTGGAGGATGTCCAACAATCATATGGCAGGAAGAGAGTGGAAAGGCTACGAGGGTGCTTTTGTGGGCAAGAATTGTTAATGTTGGCAGTATGAGTGGTATAGGGACCAGGCTAGCCGATATGATGGCCAGGGGAAGATTGACTTATTGTGTGTGTGTACAGGAGAGCACATGGAAGGGGACTATGGCTGGGTGTATGGTAGGCATGTCACAATTGTGCTATCAAGATGTGGACTGGAGGCGGAAGGGGGTAGGGCTTCTGCTGAAGGAACAGTATGGCAAGAATGTTTTGGAGGATGACATGAGTGTCTGACAGAGTGATGTTTCTGAAGCTGTAAGCTGATGGTGTAATGATGACTGTTGTTAGTGCATATGCTATGCAAGTTGGTTGTGCGATGGATGAGAAAGAGAAACGTGACATCAGTTGGATGACGTGGTGATGACTGTACCCAAGGGTGACAGACTGGTCATTGCAGCTGATGTCAATGGGCATGTTGGTGAAGGGAACAGAGGGGAAGGGGAATTGATGGGTATGTATGGTATTAATAGGAGTGGAGATGGTGAGATGGTAGTGGGTTTTGCAAAAACGATGGACATGGCTGTGGTGAATTCACACTATAACACGAGGGAGGAGCATAGGGTGACATATAAGAGTGGAGTAAGATGCACACAGGTGGAATATATCTTATGTATGAGAGACAGTTTGAAGGAGATTGGAGACTGTAAAGTGGTGATGAGGAAAGTGTATTTAGGCAGGAAAGAATGTTGGTGTGTGAGACGATGGTGATCAAGATGAGGAAGAGTGTGGGGGCAGCAGCAAGGATCAAATGGTGTGAATTAGAAAAGTGTGCTTGTGATGTGGAGTTTTGGGAAGAGTTCAGACAGGCACTGGGTGGCAGTGACAATCTAACAAATATCTGGTTAAGTACAGCAGAGCTGGTAAGAGAGACAGCTAGATGGGTGCTTAGGGTAGCATGGATGGAGGAAGCAGTACAAGGACACCTGTTGGTGGACTGAGGAAGTACTAGACAGTAGACAGAGACAGAAGTTGGGGAAGAAGGTGGGATTGTACAAGAGCTGCTTACATCAGCCATGATGTACTTACCTGTATACACCCCTCAGACCTATCAGCCATGTGGCACATGCAATAACTGTTATACAGACCTGTTACTTGTGTTCAGCTGTACCCTGGATATGACAGAGTCAATGTGTTACCACAGTGCCACACCCCTTGTAGTAAAGGACAGCAGACCAACATCCTCCTGACACACAGACACCTAGAAGACAGAATACTTTATTGTAACCACATTCGATCAGTGTTAATAACAGCAATAATACATCATGGCTGGACAGCTACACACTCTGACGTGTAAGCATTAAACATGATAGCTGACAACACTTTAAACAGCATTACATTGCTAAACTGTAGTACATTCACCCACTGCATCAGAATCATATTAGCATGCCCCTGCATTGATGGTATGGATGACAGGGATGTGGCACAGGTATCATCATATGCACAGGGTGTGGTGTGGATTTGCCAGAGGCCTAGGCTGAGCCATCTGATTGACATCATGTGCATGGGTTAGGGGGTTGTTTATTGAATGGGGAGTGCAGAGGTGGTGTGTGTAAGTATGGAGATGCCCTAGTTGTGATCGTGGTGTGTGTGTGTGTGTGTGTGTATGGAGGCACAGAGTTCCGCCATGTGGTTGCCTTATACAGGGGTATGTTGGACAGCTGCAGACCATACATGGCAGGGTGTACAGTTCACTGTGTCTGGCCATGGACATGGGAACTGGACCTATCAGGGGTTCCAGAGGCACCACTAGGCCGAAGCCAAGATATGGTACTCTCCCCTGATGATGACAATTGTCTGCTGGATCTGTGTCCTTGTTGGGACTGGCCAGGACCATGTGCCCATGGTCTGCTGCATCGTGGTGTGGACAGCACCCCCCCTGCCGTGATGCTGCTGGTACTGCCACTATGGGAGCGGGAGCGAGATGTTGGATGGCCATGTAGACCTTCAGCTGTTTGTGGTGCTATCCTACATCCAGGTGGCCAACAGCCTACTCCTGCCACATGCTCTACCACAGACATCCCATGGTCGTGGTTTGCCACCATCTCACCCAACTGTCTATCCATGACCTCTGCATAATAACGGTAGGCATTTGCAAGATCACAAATGTTGTCACATACAGCAGGAAGAGTAGCCCTCTGGAGCCTCAGACCATCTCTGGTGTAATGTTCAATACATGCTGTGTCTCCATGATGGTCCAAAACATGCATCTGGTGACACCTGCTGTGGCACTTGTAGCAGGGGCATGATGGGCAGCAGTCCTCCTATAAGTGCCCCGTCCATCCACCTGTGTGGGACCTCACCTGCTATCCAGCTATGGCTGGTGTCTACAGACACACTTACCATAGTCACCACACTTTCCTGTTCCATGCCACCACCCACCAACTGTCCTTCATCTATGGACACTGGTGATGGGGTATGTGTGGGCATTGTGACTCTGTGCGGGGATGAGGTGGAAAAAAGTGGGATGCTAACCAATGGCACAGATTCAGCCCCTGACAACCCTGCCTGTGCCACACTATGCCTATCATCATTGTCAGGGTCTGCAGAGACCCAGATATCAGTTTCCACGCGGGAAGGACCCTGACCCCCATTGCCACCTGTGAGCGGAAGACAATACATGTAAATAAATACCTGTATGTTATGGTTTACTTACACACACACACACACACACACACACACACACACACACACACACACACACACACACACCTACAGGTGAGGTGGCACAAGGATATTACACAGACCTCACATTACCCAACAGTTGACATGCATGACACATGGCACTCAATATAGGTTCATAGGTTCATACTAGGCTATCTGCCCTAGGGCATTTATAAGCCTAGCCAGAGTGTGTTTGGCTTTCGCCACCCATTTTAAATTAATTTTGCTATGCCCTTTTCAAGGTTAGTATACTGTGCCTCTGTCTAACAGTGACACAGAAGTGATGCCCGGGGTAAACCTACGATCTCCCATTCACTCATCAAGATTCCTCTTGAAGAGAGTCAATGAGGGACTCTGCCTAACCTGGACTGGGATTTTATTCCAGAGTGAAGGTAGCCTCTGGGTTATGAATCTGTCCCTCCAGCATGTCCTATTTATTTCAGTGCTGAAGTTCAAGTCTCTCGAGCGCATAGCTCGATGGGATTTGGATTTCCTGAGGTGCAGCATGTCCATTAATTCCGGGTTGAACATGGCTTTATACGTCAGGCACAGATCGCCTCTGAGCAGGCGATATGCCATTGAGTAGAGCTGGAGTTTCTTTAACTGGGCAGCATATAGCATCTGTTTGAGCCCTTTGATCCTCTTGGTGAGGTACTTTTGGGGTCTTTCCAGTTGCTGCAGGTGTCTGGTAAGGTACATCCCAAAAGGGGCATTGTACTCAAATATGGGCCTGATGAGGGATGAGTAAAGAGGCACGATGACCTCCCCTGATCTAGATGTGAATTCCCTTCATGATTAGGTGGGCTATATAAAATGTTTTTCTAACCACTTTGGCCACGTGGTTGTCAAATGAGAGATTGCTATCAACTTGGGTCCCCAGGTCCCTAATTACTTCTTCTGTACTTAATGGATTACCACCTATGTGGTAATTTGTGGGCACTTTGTTTTTGCCAAAGGGGATGACTATAAACTTTTTGGCGTTTAGCTTGAGGCCATGGCTCTGGCACCAGTTGTCTGTTTCTATGAGGCCCTTTTGGAGGATGCTTGTGTCGGCTGGAGAGTCGATTATGGCACCCAGTTTGCAGTCATCTGCGAACCTGGTCAGCCCAAGTCCTTCCGTGTTGGCCTGTACCTCCGAGAAATATATACCGAGCAAGAGAGGTCCCAGGACTGAGCCTTGTGGGACACCACTTGTAACTGGTTTGGAGTCTGACATGGCTCCAGCAATTCTAACCATGTGGGTTCTGTCCTTGAGCCAGTTTGCAACCCATCTAGTGACATAGGGGTTTATATTTAAGCTGGTGAGCTTATCTATAATGCCCAATTGGGGTATTGTATCGAAGGCTTTTGCGAGGTCCAGGTAGGCTGTGTGGACCACCTTCCCCTCGTCAATGGCCTTGGTGACTGTTTCAAAGAAATTGACCAGGTTTAAGAGGCAGGATCTGCCCTTAACAAAGCCAAACTGGGTAGGATCCAGTGTCTGTATGTCCCCAATATCTTTATTTATGAGGTCCATGATGATCCTTTCCATAGCTTTGCAGACCAAGCTAGTCAGGCTTATGGGGTGATAGTTTCCAGGATCCGTTGAGGCACCACCTTTGTGGAGAGGGACCACTGTTGCTGTACTCCACTCTTTAGGTACATATCCTGTAGTAAGGCTGAGATTGAACAGTAGTTTTATGTTTGGGTTTAGCTCTTCTTGGAGTTCATGTAGGATGCAGCCCGGGACACCGTCTGGTCCCATTGATGCTGTGTTTTTTGCTTTGGAGAGGGTGGCTCTTACCTGAGCATCTGAAATGTCAGGGGGGCAACACTCTGCTGGGATAGATATTTGCCCTTTTGGTGGGGAGGAGGGGGGTTGCACTGAACCTGTCAGCTAGGATGTTGGCAATGTCTGTGGGTTCGGTGTATTTTTTGTCATTTTGGACTAATTCTGAGCATATCTGGGAATTCCCACCAAGGTTCCTAACATAACTAAAGAAATTATCCTTAGTGTCCTGTGCAATTTTTCTCGCGAAGCTGGCTTTAGACGATTTTATGAGTGCCCGTAGTTTTTTGCTAATACTGATCAGAGATGCCTTCCCTTTTTGGGATTTTGCTCTATCATGTAGTAGCTTCCTCCTTCTATTGTATAGTTTTTTTATGGCTGGGGCCCACCAGACAGGACATCTGCCTTTGGAGGATTGGGTCTTGGTTTTATTTGGGATTGCATGATCCATGCATTCCTGAAAGTTTTCATAGAATGCATTTATAAAGGATTCTGTGGTCTGGGCCATATTTTCCACAGGCCCGGGGCTTTGAAGGATTCCACCTTGGTTTTGAGGAGTGTGAAATTTACTTTAGAGAAGTTTTTCACTGTGGTTTTCTGGGCAGGGGGTGGGGTCGGGATGTGAATATCCAGTGAGATTAGTTTATGGTCTGATCTTACCAGTGAGGGACACACTTCTGGTCTGGAGCATAGAGTCCCCATGTTGGTGATGATCAGGTCCAGTATGTTTTCCCCTCTTGTGGGAGTGGTAGCAAGTTGTTCCATAGCATTTGAGTTTATAAATTCTAGGAACCTTTGGGCTAGGGTATTGGAGCTAGAGTAATGCTCCCAGTCTATGTTAGGGTAGTTGAAGTTGCCCAATATAATGGTGTTTGGAGAGACCTTCATATTTTCCAGTGTTCTCAGGAAGGCCGAGTGGGGTTCCTGGGTCTGGAAGGGTGGTCTGTAGCAGGCTATAAACTGGAAGGCAGTTTTACCCACTGTTAGTTGCACATGGATCATCTCTGATGCTTCGTGCTGTGCCACCAACCTGGAGGTGTGGGTATCTTTGACGATCTCATGCATTGCAGCCATTCTTAATCCTTGTTACTAACAGTATACATCTCTGGGATGCATGAGTTGTATTAGTAGGTGATGTCTCTTTCCCTGGAACACACTGCACCCATGCACACATTATTGCTGTGCACCTATATAGCACACTGACATCTACTGTAGACCATACCTCACAACTGTACAAATCATTGCTGAATGTGTCGATGTCTGGCAGTTATGTTTGCTCTGTTCCTCAAAACCCCTATGTGTATGTCTGGCACATAACTGGGATGATATGAGGACAGATGTCACTAATTAATGACTGACATTTGATTTGCAGATGTCATCAGCAGCAGTGCATATATGTGCAATAACATCTGGTTACACCAATGACCTTCAAAGCTTAATGTGGATATGAGGAGCATACACACTGCTATTGACATGCCAGCCTCTTCTATGATATGAACTATGACCACACTACTGCATTTGAAAACATTACACACACCAGCTATGCGACATATGACCTTTGAAAACCAATCAAGAATCAAACAAATGTGTTAGTTGTGAAGATACTGAATGAGGTGCGTATGGCGGTTATAAGTGTGGATACCCTTAAACCAATGGTTTGTTGAAGCACCTGTTAAGTGAACTACAACAGTCACTATTCCTGGGAAGGGGTATACTAGCATGGCACATCCTGACTTGGCATTTTTGGTCTGTCTGCCCTACAAAGGTAGCCCAACTCTGTCAGATTGCAAGGCCAGCTTATGTGATATGCACAGCCCTTGGAGGTCACACGGGGGCTTTACTATTGCTGTAGAGACTGGTTTATGTCTGGCCCAATTCATAATCTTGTATGTGTTCAGATAGAGCCATTATTAGCTAGCTTTGGATGTATACTTCAGTTCACTGTTGTGTTTGAAGCTGCAACCCCTCCCAATCCTCAGCTTTATTGCAGATGCTTGACAACTGTGGGCCACACGTGAGTGTTATTTTGAAGTGTTCCAAATTTCCTCCACCATATCTACAGGCCTAGTTCCATTTAATGAACAGCAACCCTAAAGCTGCACACTGGCACCAGTAAGATTCAAATTGGGGATGGTGGCCCTGAGGTGAAGTGAGGTGTTGCTTGTGCAATACATGTATCTTCATGAATACTGTCTGTAGATTTGAACCTTGGTCTCATGACACAATTACACATTTCAAAACATGCCTTTGGTAGACTTGATGTTATGCTTTTGCTACCTGTACAAAGCCCTGGATGGTGTTTCTTGTGGGAAAATGTTTCCGCCTACTCACCCTACCCCATAGGTCACACTGATGCAGAATCCAGCCAATTGTTGCCACAGGTACTTCACAGGCAATACCTGCTAGACATTCCTGAACTCCCTCAGTGTTGCTGGATGTCTCCTGGCAGCCTCCCTGACCAGTTTTCAACAAGTTTTGTCATCTGTTTTGGATGGGCATCTGGTTCTTTTCAACATGACTGTTGTCCCATATTTAATATACCTCTAGATCACTATCTGCACTGTTTTCCATGGTATATGCAATGGTGAGATAGTGTTTTTTTTCCCTACTCCTGACTGCTACCTATCAGATATGGGATCTCTGTGATGCTTTGTAAGATGTGCACAAGCCATGGCTGCTTCTGTTGCAGGCAACTGAGCAAATGGCATGAACATACTTTTTGGACAGCAGACCATTACTTGGTGTGACATTGAGGCCTTGTACTTGATGGCAGGTGTGTACTCAAGTAGAGTGAATGCTGTCAGTACATCACAAGCTGCCTCCACAATATGTTATTTGGAGTCTGTGCACACATATGCATCCAGTGTTTTGTAAGGTTTGTATACCCCATATTTGTTGCCCTAACATATATTTCTATTTTACACAATTATTCATGTTAGGATCACATTACAGGTCGGGTTGTAAAAGGTGTGGAATGTATTATTGTGGTCTGTTGTTGTATATATAAGGAACAGTTGCCATCTTAATAGGGATGTGTACACTGTTGTATCCACTGTATAAGGGTAATGTTTCATACATGTTCCTACTGTAGCCCCTTTGTCCCACCATTTTGTTTGTCTCTGTCCACACATCTTGGACTGACAGGTTGTGAGGTATACTGCAGGAATCTTACATACCCTTCAGATATGCCCAAATAGTGACCACTGTGGTGCCCTGCAGTTAACACCAACAAAACTGAACATGTACATCATGCATTATGGGTAGGTGTGATAAATGTGTGCATAGCAAATAGCATGGCCTTAACATGGCCAATGTATTGGCAAACCTCAACAAAACAATTCCATACTCACCAGCTAAAGGCTGCTGTCCCAGTTGTATAGCAGAGGGACCTAAATAGTTGTGGGAGAGAGGTAATGTCAGCAGCCACTCATGTGGCACTGGTACAGGGTGGAAGCAACATTTCAGCACATTAACAGTACAACCTCCAATACTATAAAATATGCTGGCCATCACCATAGATGTGCATGTCTGTGTATTACTAAACACCAACAACACCTCTATTTTATCTGACATATGCATGTAGACACTATACAGATACAAATAGATATGCAACAGTGTTCTAGTAATGTGCACTGGGGCCTTACCTGCACACTCCTCATCCATTGTGTGGGCACAACCCACCTCATCAAAGATTTCCTCGGGTTCATGTGTGATGCATTGGGCAGGTGCCCTAAGGTTGGCGAGGAACTCCTCAGTGGGTGTCAATGGGGGGGTGGATGGCTGTTCCCCAATCTGTGGCTAGCCGGTCCCCTCGCTATGGCAGCAGCCTTTTGACTGGCATGGAGGATGAGGTCAATGGCATGATGCCGCATCTGCTCATATGTTCTGCTGTGCAGGCCGATATCATTTACCCTGTGGATAAGATCGCTCCACAGGGCGGTCCTCTCCCACAGATCTTGTGCTCTCCTGCCAAATAGTAAAGCATAATGTTGTATGACTGCTTGTGTGATTATCTCTGTTTCAGCTTCTGTAAATGCTGGGAGATGAGGCCTCTACATTGTACGTAGAAGACATAAACAGGAAAAAAGATCACAGGACCTCATACAGTTGTCAAATTGCACATCAACAGTGGATATTACTGGCAAATAATCCAAACTACACCATAACCCTCTAATCTGTCACGGCTATATCAGCTTGCATTGCACTCCTGGTCCTGAGATATCATATTCCCCCCGATGTTGGTCACCTAATTGCATAATTCCATATTCTCCATTCATTTCTGTGTAGAGGGATGACAGTGGCCATCTTCCAGGTGGATGGTGTGTGGATGGTGGCAAGTCTTAGTGTGTGTGTGAGCTGTGAGCACATGCCTGAGTTCATGTAGGTGACAGACAGTGTTGTTATGATGCCCCATGGAGACTTGCTGTTGTTGCCATCGGTAGCAATATGTACATGCTTACCACTGATGAGGGGAGGAATGTGGTTGATGTGCATATCCCCCTATACAAATGGGGTGGACAGGGTGGTGATGTTCCCACCTGACCTGTCTGATGCAAGTTGCTTATATCCATGGCATGTGTGTATGAGTTGTGCTTTACCCCCAGTACATGGTGACTTGTGTTGTTGCCTCTGAGACTGACAACATATGTGGAGACAATGTTGCCATTGGCCTTGGTGGTGTGGATATGTCTGATTTGTAGTCATAGTCAGCCTTACAGGGAGTCACCTGTGAACTTACATACTTGCTCAAATGGAGGTGGACTTGCTTCCAAGTTGTTGCCTGCACCTATGTGTCTCTGTAGAGCCAATATGCAACCTATTATGTGGTTTGTGTATTGCTGCTGTCCACCAAAAGGAATTAGTCTACCTTTGTGTACACTGGTTTTACAGGTCAGGTATTGCTGAGTCCATACAGCAGTGGATATAAAGTGTACACACCCCTGTTATAATGCATTGTATTTGTGCAATTGAAGCATGACACCACACTAACTCATTTTAAAACAATTCACACCTTTAATCCTGTACAATTCAATTAGAAACATAACAATCTGTTCTGCAAAACATATGGAAATAATAATCAGTACAATAAGTCAGTTGAATAAGTGTGCACACCATTAAACTGATATGTTGTGTAAGCACCTGTTGAGATGATTACAGCATTCATCCGTATTGGTTTGGACTCTAACATCATGGGACATCTTCACTTGGCAATAGTTGCTCACCTTCCTTGAAACAGCTTTGTTTGTTTATCAATAGAATTGTACAGGTTATGAGTCACCTTCCAGAAGAGAAACATTTTGAAATGATTTTCTGTGGTGTCATTTTCATACAGCACACAAACCTGGCATTCCAACAGGTGTGTGTACACTTTTGATATCCACTGTATATAGATGTTCATATAGCTGTTAGTGGTAGACATGGACAGAGGGTTATAACACATTCGGACACTTCTCTGATTACTACCTGATAATCATGCCTATTCTAGTATCCATATCAGTGTCAGGGCAATGCAACAACCAGTAGCTATGCACATTTATGTCTGTTGTATGCACTGACACTGATATTACACACATGTGCAACATGCACGACCTATGTACCTGACTGCTTGCAACCCATATGATTAGTTTTATACCTTCCAGCTGAACATATGCATACATACATGTGCTCAGGGGATACCTGGTATACATTTCTGTTCTATATTAGTATGGCACGCTGTATTTACAGTCTTGCTGCTCAATCATACTTCTCAATGTCTTATAGCCGGACTTCTGGACAATGGCACACATAAATGGGTGATAAAAGGGACATCAGTATTGATACTGTAATAATATAACTGCACCATACATTAGTAGGTTGAGTGCACAGTAGGCTTTGGCATCACTATGATAACCTGGAAGATGTCCAACAGTCATAAGTAGGCTATTATGTTACATTGTCATTGATCACAGACTTGCCAGTGGTTTGGCTGACATAACACAGGTATATGTGTATGTGACTACAGGTATCAGTCACCAATGTGCTTATTCTCCAGCAGAACACTATACAGTTGAATGTTATTAATTCAATATATCACATGCAGTTCAACAATTGTCTGCAGCAGTACTTTCCTATGCACATGGCCTATATAGGTCTCTTAGCATAACAAGAAAAACATGTGTCATATTCATATTCACAGGTAACATAAGGATTTTGGACAACATCCCATTAACTGGCCTAGCAGTGGCACAGTCACAACTGTTTGACAGACACCCCAGTGGTTGTCATATGTGAGCTGTCCTTTCTCAGGGTGAGTCAGGTTCCTGAGCTGTGATCCTACCTCACAACCTCTTAGAGCATCACATCTGGACAAAGCATACAATGATGTGGGGATTAATAGGTACAGACTTTAAATATTCCTGTTACAAACCTAGGAAGTGTGTAGCATGATACATTTTGCATTACTGTGAATATTCTTAAGGATGTGGAGTCTTAAACTCAAGTGTTTGTCATTACTTGATGACTTTAATTCTCATCTATGTGCCCGAAAAGTACAGATTCCAGGAGGAACAGGCAAAAAACTATGAAGGGAAAATCTGGACAGGCTGTGAAGATCTGTACAGTTGAGAGATATGGCTGTGATATCTCCCACTGCAGAGTGGGCCAGATGCTATGGCCATAGCAGCTGTTCAGCAGGACATTAGTACAGCAAGTCTTGTTGGGACATATAATCTTCCAAATCATATTAATCATTATTACAGACCAAGTACTACATTCAATTACATGCTTAAATGTTCCACTTATCTTTTGTTTTATTTTCTTCTCTTTTCCAGTTTATGTTTTATTTGTTTCTCTCTCTCTCTCTGTGCACTACATGGATAGAGCTGGTTTGAATAGGTGGCAGCATGTCTTTTGTAGGTGATGCTCATGACCAGGTGATGGCCTGCACACCTATTGGTGTTCCCCACTTGCTAATTGCATGCAGAGTAGCTGTGTAGTTCTTCCAATAGCCAACATCATGGCAACACACTCCCATAATTGACTACTCCATGTGGGCATTAGCCCTTTTCCTTACTTGTGAGGAAGACATCCTGGAGTTGAGTGAGCTACTACCTCTTACAACAAGATTTGTGGGGACAAGTCAACTAAATGGTGGAGAAGGTTCAAGACTTGGGGCAGAATGTGAGTATTGCTATTATATGTTTGGAATACTGCTCGTTTAACAGTGTTTGTCTGCACATGCTACTTCTGTATGGGTTTCATTCTGACAAAGTTCTGCCTCTACATAGCTCTTAACTGTAGGGCTATTCACATAATGGTCACAGGTTAGCCTGTTATGTTTGGTCTGTTCCCCAGACAGGTGTTGTCCTTGGCAAATCAGTAGCATACCCTGGTGATTGCAATCTGTAAGCAATAACATCCAAGTGTTTTTCTGACTTTATATCCCTCAGAAAAGATATGTTACAACAAACCCTGTAACACCAGCAACTTCCTCAGCATATAACAGCAATATTTCAAGTATGGCCATGTATTTGGGCCTCTGTCACCAATTATGTCAGGCTTTGTCCAGATG